>NW_017306275.1:4612183-4691350 GCF_000935625.1 Nanorana parkeri | reverse complement strand
TACAGCTGGCTCTGCCTGTGGATAGGCAGAGCCAGCTGTCACTCACGCAGCTGGGTGGATCTCAACAGTAATGTCGGGATCCGTCCCGGCTGCGGCGTCCCAGTATACCGCAAGCTGTAGCTCACACTATACTGAGCTTAGGGTGACGGGAGGACGCTAGTTTGTGTCCTTCTGTGACCCTGAGGAGAACTATGGGGAAAAACACTGACCCCATAGTTCTCCTTTAAAAGAGACGTGTGACATTTTTTCTTAAATAATACAGACTCATGATTTTCGGGCAGTTTCTTTATAATTATGAAGAACTGTAACTCAGTCCATGATTATTCAGCGAAGGAGAATGGCAACTGGCAATAGAGGACTACAGATCCCATCAATCCATGATTATACAGCAATGGAGAATAGACATGTGCGTTCGGATTTGGACGAACCTGCAAATCAACGGAAAATCAGTTGATTCAGCGGCTCATCCGAATCCGAAATAACGAATTTAACATATGCCCGCATATACTAAAACAATATTCGGGCATACATAAATGGTATGTGTTCTGCGCATGCCCGCCGCCATCTTGGAGGCGGAGTGTGTCAATGACATCACACTCTGAACGAGCGGCAACCAGATCGGCCAAGATGACGGCGCTCGAACATATACATGTCTAGTGGAGAATGGCAACCGGCTATAGAGGACTACAAATCATAGCAATCCATGGTAATTAAGCAATGGAGAATGGCAACCAATTATCACGGATTGCTGAGATTTGTAGTCCTCCATAGCCGGCTGACATTCTCCATTGCTGAATAATCACAAGGCTGCGTTCAGGTCTCACCAGGGCTGCGTGCAGGTCTTACCAGGGATGCTTTCGGGTGTCACCAGGGCTATTAGTATCGGTATCGGGGTATCACTATTTATTATACAGGATTTATAGAGCATAGCACCAACAGTTTGTGCAGACAGTACAGTTACAATACAATACAATTCAATACAGGGGGGTTAGGAGGGCCCTGCTCGTGAGAGCTTACAATCTAGTAGGAGGGGCAAGCATTACAAAAGGCATTGTGAGGGATGAGCTGATGCAAGAAGTAAAGGGACAGTTATTATGTGGAGATGGGATAGGCTTCCCTGGAGAGATGACTTTTCAAGGTGGATAGAGTAGGTGAGAGGTGGGCAGACTGGGGTAGGGCATTGCATAGATGGGAGAGGCTCTGGAGAAGTCCTTGTGGTGAGCATGGGAGGAGGTGAGAAGAGCTGGAGAGCAGAAGGTCTTGAGAGGAGCAGAGAGGTCAGTTTGGGTGATACTTTGAAATGAGGTTAGTGATGTAGCCAGCGGCAGAATTGTAGATGGCGATGTTATTTTTTAAAATGTATATTCCTTAGCCGTATTAATCCCCAGCTCTATCATTGATTTGGATTACATTTGCATCTACTGCATGAGCATCAAATGCTCTCATAGGTGAACGCAATGTCATTCAATAATTAGATTGCAAACCTGTAAAAACTCCACTTCTAATTCCACTTGTAAAAAAAAAAAAATGTAATTAACATATAAAAAAAAGTTAAAACATTTTTTAAAGTCTCACTTCCCACCTTAACATACGTGCAAAAATTGTGCCACACGTTACATATTGCCGCGAACGTCAGAGTGAGAGCAATAACTCTGAGGCCATCAATCACTGGTAACACTAAACTGATGATCAGTAAAAGCTTTTAAAGCATCACCTATGGGAAATTTGGGGTATTGTAGTTTTTTTGTGGTTTCACGGATGCATACAATTTTAAGGCTTGACATGTTTGGTATCAATTTACTCGACCTGACACCGTCTTTTATATTTTACTAAAAAAATGGGTACTTTATTCTATTTCTGTGCACTAAATTTCATTTTAGGGTATTTTATCCTAAAAATACTGGTTTGATAAACATTTGTGCAAATACCGTGTGACAAAAAATTGCAAATAGCATTTTTTTTTATTCTACAAGGCCTCTGCTTCCAGAAAATATATCATTGTTTGGGGGTATGAAGCTGTTTTATAGCCAAAAATTCAGATTTTATCATGTGTGTGCAAATAGGTCACATCTTGAGGAAGGGACCCTGCGCGGTCCCGAAACGTCGGTTTATTTGGATGTCTGTGACGCTTTCTGTCCAATAAAAGGGACATATTTATCTTTACTACTGAGTGCTGGTGATTTCCTGACTTTCCTGTGTTTGCACGGCGCCATCCGTGGTATCTCATCACTGCGAGCACAACTTTTTTCATATCTGGCCGGGACTGCTGTGAGGAGTGCGCAGGGTCTCTCCATCTACAAATAGTAAGACAATGCTCTGGGCGGCAAGTGGTGGCTAACTGAACAAACTAAAAAGAGAAGCTGATTGGTTGCTTTCTTTTTATGGATTTCTGTGTACTGTAAAGTAAAAGAGAAGTAAACCACGTTGAATTTTTTTGGGTTTTGCCCTATTGTACATACTTGCACATTCGGCCACATTTACCTTGAAAGTGTGCCCTTCTCCAGCACTGTTGGATCTCCGCCCCTGACCCTTGCAGGTTCTCAGAAGTTTTCTTGTGGCCATTGGGTGGTCACGAATACGCACAGGACTTACATCCTTCACGGATCCTGGGCGACTCACGTCATCTTAGGAATGGGCTGTGTACACTACTCAATGCATGCGCCATAAAGTGTACACAAAAAGGGAGACAGGAAAAGGGTTTTTTTTTTTTGTGCATAAGAGACTTTGAATGTCTTTTCTGCCAAAAAATCCTCTGTCCCAGCAATTTTTTAATCCCCCCCCTTTTTTCCGCTTTAGGGGTTAGCACTTCTGCCTTGCAGCACTGGGGGTCCCTGGTTGGAATCCCAGCCAGGTCACTATCTGCAAGGAGCGTGCATGTTCTCCCTGTGCTTGCGTGGGTTTCCTCCAGGTACTCCGGTTTCCTCCCACACTCCAAAGACATGCTGGAAGGTAAGTTGGCCCTCTATGTATGCATGTGAGATGGGGACCTTAGATTGTAAGCTCCTTGAGGGCAGGGACCGATGTGAATGTGCAACTATGTAAAGTGCTGTGTAAATTGTCGGCGCTATGTAAATACCTGTAATAAATAAAATAAATATATTTAAAACAAAATCTAGCTTACTGCATTAAAGGGGTTTCTGCTTTATGTGTAGATTTAAGCTGGCCATACACCTATAGATTATCTGCAGATTTTCTATGGTCAGATGGAAAAAGTGCAACAGATTCCTCCATCTACGCTAAACTGTGTGGATGGAGGAATCTCCCACTGGGCCAAGCTTCAGTATCTTGCTAGTCGGCCCCGCTGGCTGTCACAATCTGATTGGATGCAGGCATTGTTAAGGTATTTTGAGAGCCAGCAGGGCCGACTAGCAAGATCCTGAAGCATGGCGCAGTGGGAGATTCCTCCGTCCAGGGGCGTATCTGCCGCGAGGCAAACAAGGCGTTTGCCTCAGGTGGCAGATTCCAAGGGAGCGGCAAAAACGCCGGGGTCTCAATGTACTGGTCCGCGGGCCAATTGCGGCCCGCAGCCAGCTCAGAAGTCAGGTCCGCGGTCGGATGGAGACCGTGTAGCTGAGTCTGCGCCGGCACTCGGATCCTTTCAGTGAACGCTGGCCGCAAGGATTGTGCAGGATCGATTGGGAAGGTCGACTTGCCGCCTCACAGCTTTCTCCCTGCAACAAGGAAAGCAGGAGAGATGGGCAGCCCCAAACCAGAATACACCACTGGCTCCATCCACACAGTTTAGCATAGATGGAGGAATCTGTTGCACTTTTTCCATCTGACCATAGAAAATCTGCAGATAAGCTATAGGTGTATGGTCAGCCTAATGCATATCACCACTTCATAATTAAAAATAAATATTTGACACAATGCAGGACACAGCTTTTTACATTATGTTGCCAGAGTAACCAAGCCCCTGTCTAGTTTTCCTGCATGTGATTAGGTAGGTTGGCATTTCTTCTGCTGTCTTTTCCAAGTTTCCTCTATACTTCACTGTTGTTGTCATTATTATTATGTGGTAGTTTTAGTAGGTATTTTGCTCGGTCCCCTTCAATAAAGCCAAACTGTCACTACTTGACAGTGTATATGAGCAGTGATTGGCTGAGCGAGGATGCACATTGACTTCTAGCTAGTTTGTGAACATAAACAGGGTTATTTGTTTCAAGTATTCCTGCCCCCTGCCGCTCCTGCACATTTATTTCATGAGATACTTAAAACTTCATTTTAGTACTGGTGTGCTGTCCAATCACGCTATGCTGGGAAGGAGCAGTTAATCTTTTAAGACTAATTACATAAAATCTCATATAATTACAGTTTAGCTTTTCAATTACACACAAACAATTACACACGGCTGATTGAAATGCTAGAGGAGAAGATCACTGAACCAGGTGCTATATTAGGTGGCATGCTTCCTGTGAGATACTATAGTTGTCTGCTATTCACATACTTAGAATAAAAACTGAACAGCCACTTCAGCTTAGATGACATAAAGGTCTATTTGGAAATGTTTTTACCCAAGATTCACACACGTTGATGGGATTATCCAGGGTGAAAGTTGTGTGAACAAAAATGTATAAACAGACCCCATATTGTCCTTCAGATCTTTTTAAGTTTGATATGCAGCGCAAGCTCAAGTCTCAAATATAAGATTAATATTAAGCTGCTCATGGATTAGAGAAGACAGTGGCAGAACATTCGTGGTGATGTGCCCACCTGTTATTGACATGTTATTGACCTAGTGTCACCAGATAATGTATGCTTAGCCAACTCCCTTCATAAGTCTTTGTGATCATAAAGCACCTGCAGGCTGTGTGCAACCTGGACACTTCAGATGTTGTGGAACTACAAGTCCCATGAGGCACTGCAAGGCTTACAGCCAAAGGCATCACTTTCAGCTTTCATCACAGCTGGAGTGCTAAGGTTGCCTACCACTCCATCAGAAGATTGAATGTGGTACATGCATAAACCAGACACTGAATAATGTCATGAGTGTACCTATGGGAGAGCACCTGATTGGCTATCATGGCTTTGTGTCCCCCAAGTTCTTAGCCAGTATTAATCATGACATTTCAGCGAAGGCCTACAGACATTTGAATCTTCCCTGATCCGAGTCTAACTGGCTGCATAGGGTGAATGTTCTGTTCCGTCTGTAGGCACCTTGTAGCTGCCCACAAAACGCCTGACCCTGCAACAATCCGACTGCTCAGTACAGCATTGCCGGAGCTCCAGCTCCAACATTAGAAGCACTCATGTTTGCTGACTGATATTTTCTAACCTGCTGGAAAATCTCTAATCCCTCATTCGCATCTCTGCAACGAGGGATATTGTGCAATGTTGCACAATAACCTGCAGCACACGAGAAAGCATGTTGCAATGTTAGGTTTGATGCAGTGTCATTATTTCTGAATAGAACCCCATCGCTCCTAGCTATCACATGTGTATTGCATTGCACCACATCACATTGTAACGTATTACTATGCGTTGTGGTGCAATGCAATTTAAAAAAAAGGTTTATGCACTTTAAGTGGTGGTAGGCAGCCCATGAATGAACAAAAATAAACAATGAATGCTTATCCCATTTGGCACCACAAACAGACCTTACCTCTGAAGATATGCTGTGGTATCTGGCACCAAGCCGTCAGTAGCAGATCCTTTAAAAGTTCTGTAAGTTGCGAGGTGGAGCCTATATGGATCAGACTTGTTTTTCACAGATGCCTAATTTAGGGATGCACCGATACTAGTATCGATATCGGACGAGTACTCGCCCAAATGTGCTAATGCCTAGCCCGATACTTCATGTATCAGGAAGCCGGGCAACACGTCATTACACGCTGCCCATTTTCCTGATTGGCTGGGAAGCGGCTCCATGCTCTCTCGTCACTTGTGATGAGAGAGCATGGAGCTGACTTCCCGGCCAATCAGGAAGCCGGGCAGCGTGCTTCCTGTTTGGTCAGGAAGCTGGTCAATTAGGAAGCCGGGCGCCGTGTAATGACACAGCGCCCGGCATTCTGATTGGCCGGGAAGACTGCTTCATGCTCCCTCGTCATCTCATGACGAGGGAGCATGGAGCCGGCCTCCCTGCCAATCAGAAAGCAGGGCGCCGCGTCAGGCTGGATATGCCGAGGTGAGAGGGGACAGAGATCCGCAGCATACAAGCCATAGAGCCGAGCGCTGCAGAGACATGCTGGATCAGATGATTATTATTATGGGGATTCGTATGGGACGGCTTTCTTGTTAATCGGGAAGCCGGGTGGCGAGTCTTTACACCCCACCTGGCTTCCTGAATGGGACTTACGGTACTCGGTAATTGGTATTGGCGAGTACCGGAAATGTTTTTATCGGTACTCGTACTCGGTACCAAAATACCGGTATCGGTGCATCCCTAGCCTGATTGGATTGTTGTGTTCCTCAAACCATTCTTGAATCATTTTTGCAGTGTGGCAGGACGCATTATTCTGCTGAAAGAGGCCACTGCCATCAGAGAATATTTTCGATGAAGGGGTGTACTTGGTCAGCAACAATGTCTAGATACGCGTCAAAGTAACAGCCACATGAATGGCAGGACCCAAGGTTTCTCAGAACATTGCCCAAAGCATCACACTGCCTCCACCAGCTTGCCTTCTTCCCATAGTGCATTCTGGCTTGCCCAGCTAAGCAACACACATGCACCTGGCCATCTACATGATGTAAAAGAAAACGTGATTCCTCAAACAGGCCACCTTCTTCTATTGCTCCTTGGTCCAGGTCTGATGCTCACGTGCAACCATCATAGACACAGGTCAGCATGGGCACCATACGCAACAAACTGTGATGCACCTTTCTATCAGAACCAGCATTAACCTTTCCAGCCTAGCGTTGGTTTTGTACTTGTAAGACCATAAACGCCGACTCATTTGCATCCATGCAAAACTTAAATATCACTTGTGACGAAAACTACTCTTAAAGCCCAATGCCTGTCAAAACCTTTGTTTTAGTTTTGGATAAACCAAATCATTTTCTCATCTTTTTAGTGCTGTATGTGACCCCACTTGGAGAGATTTCACCTCACTTCCTGTTCCCATGACAGCAGGACAAGAAATGAAGGGGGCAGAGAGAAATAATAACCTAATATGATGTGAATATGCAGGATGTAAAGTGCTGCGTAAATTTTCAGTGCGATATAAATATCTGTAATAAATAAATAATAGACTAACCGTATTTATTTATTTTAAAGTCAGTGTCCCCACAGAAGTGAGGGGAAATCTCACACACATCCCAAATAAAAGCTCAACAAAGACTCGATCCCTTCTCCACCCTGTCCTCATACAAACATAAGTTTTGGCTGCGGTTGGGCTTTCTTACCATAACCAGGGGAGTACTTTCTGAACTGGTTAAATGAAGCGTTTATCGCAGTGAAACTTTCCCTTAAATATTTCAAAATAATAATTAAAATAAAAAAAACCCAATAATTATTCAGTTGTCAAATAAATTTACTTACAAATTAGTTCATATGCGTTCTGAACATGACCAATAAAATTTATTAAACAATATATTTACATAGATATGTACACATTTTAGGTAAATATTAAAATAGAACATTTACAATTTTTCGTTCAAAGTCTGTTTTTCTTTTCTTTTAAAAATAGGCTCATTTGAGTCCGATGTCTAACAAGAATTTATTTTTTTGTTGGTTTTTAAGATTTAAAACAAAAAAATATTCTGAGAAAGATAAAGATTTTTATCTTCAGCAGGCTAACTTGTATTCTGTTTAAGTGTTAAATAGCAATGAGTCTGGTGCAGTAGACGTGTTGAAGTGTGACGCATGCAATACCTTTTATCCATAAACCTGTACAAGGCCATGATCATGCCTTACTGAACACTGGACAAATACAACACGTACAAAGAAGAAGAAAAAGACAACTTTGGTCCATTAAAACGTCAGACATAGGTTTACACATAAAATATCTATTTTATACAGGATTTGATCATTAATTACAATACTATATACAAATATATATAGAAAATAAGTTATTTAAAATAAGACAATATTATATCTGTTTGAATTTCACACATTTTCCTTAGATCTGATCCATTCAGAGCTTTTCTTTTTTAAGATGCATTACACTTCATCTCCTTGTTATGTATTGGAACACAAACCCTTTAAACTTGGTGGAAGGGTGACCCGTGTTCCTGCATTGCACTTTTAGGTAGCTATCCCTATGGCACTCAGCAGATTAGCTCTGCAGTGGGACTATAATGCATTGATGTGCAAAAGTCCAGTACCAAAACTATCATACAGAGATGATAGACGAATCTCTATTATGTGATCTAGAGCTGTTTAACTATAAGCAGCTTCCTGAGCTGCCAGTTCAAAGTGGAACTCTGATCCCACAAAAAGTGAAATGATATTGGTAAAAGTCGAATAATCTTTTCTGTAGGTAAATATAGATTTCACAAATCCTTTATGCACATCCCAGACTGTACGATCCTGAAAGACCTGAAGGCTATGTGCATTTTGTATTTCTTTCCTCCTAGAAGCAGTGCACTTCCACAAATGTGAGAACAACAGAAGGGGAGCCTATAAAAACACAGCCTAAAGTGGCACGTGCAGAGTTCCACAGCATCATATAGGTGTCAGTTCAAAGTCATCATTGACCTCCACAAGTGGGACGTAGAATTCTTGGATCTCATAGATACTGACAGATTTGTATGTAGCTGGATCAAGTTCTTGTAGTTTGAGCTGCCATTCTAATCTCTGAACTGCATTCAGTGCTGCTGCTTCATGCTGCTGCCTCATCAGTAAACAGGTCTACAGGAGAAGAACAGAAGTGACACAATGAACCTTCTTTTAATGTACAAGACAAGTAGTGATACTCACTGTGCAAAACAAATCTACAAAAGTATACTACAATCATGTGGCAACAATTTGGAAACCTGACGGTCTAACTTTTCATGTTACTTGCTTCTCTTGCATAATTCTGTAGGTAATAATACAGTGTTAGGGATCCAATTATCCAAATAAGGGACATATATTATTTGTAAATCAGTCATGTGGTACTCCAACAGGAAATCCCACGGGGAATACAATACAAACCCTGTAATTCAGGAGGTGGCAATATCGCCTCGGTTCGTTGTTCTGCCATCCTTTGAAAAGCAATCCACTGTAGATTGCTTTTCAGAGGGAGAGGTGAACGAGGCCGAACATACAGGCACAAATGTACAAGGTATTCACAGCTGCTGACAAAGGACAGAGTTATCTGAGGCATGCATGTCTACTAAGCTGTGAAACAATGTACAGTAAAAAAAACCCGGCTCTGTTGTATTTTGCTAAAAAAAGGTAATATCACAAATGATGAGTCCAATGAGATTTGAAAATGACAGTCACACAGCTGGATTGTAAATTCTTATGCTTGTGTTACAGCTTTAGGAATTGAGCCTAATGACTTGTTAACCCTCACCCACCCTTGAACAATCTTACATTAAGGCGGTCAAAATATATACATATATTGAATATCGCTGCAAGCTCACTCTTGTGATGGACTACAATCTACATAAAAATTAGTAAAGTAAAAATTAGATTGTAGTCCTTCAAGGGAGCAAGCTTGGAGTGGTGTCTACTTTACAACACACACAGGGACCATGGGGAACAAAAGTAGCCACCCTCCAGAAGGAAGGACAGTGTCAGCACCAATTCAGAGATGATTTGAGAATCTACAGCTGATACACAAATAGGATACATTTTTATTAATAGTTAAGGTACTTGAATGCAGTTCTATGATATAACTCCTGAGTTTAGTGTCTCTTTAAACTATTATTTAAGCAGATAAAACGAATACTGAAAAAAGGCACCCAAACATACCTTCAATTTATCAAATTTGTCATCGACATCATGCAGCCAAGACATAAACTGCCTTGCATTGAATCTATCCCTCACAGATGCCTTGCCATCTTCACTCTTAACAGGAAAAAAAAAAAAAAGTATCTTCATATTTGTTCCAGGTTATAGATTGTGAAGGCATTACATATTGAAGCGAGAGCATTACACAACCATACAACTCGCATTTGCATAAGGTTATCAGCAATGGAATGGCATACTGCTGACATGATGAAAATACTTACCTGACAAAAAAGAAGAAACGCATTTTTCATCATTTTATTTAGTCCTGACAAAATACACAACAAAATCTATACATTTCCTTTAGGATCAGTTGAGATTAATGCATAAGCCCAGTCATGAGTGTTTTATTTAAACATGGCCGCTAAGTGACAAGGTGTACACATGTACACAAATGGATTTACAGTATGTTTTCAATGGGCTTATTTATAACAGAAGGTGGATACCATTCTCACCATAATCAGTAATTATTGGACAATGTGGCTGCAGTTTGCATTCATAAAGTGCAGAGCATGTGGTGTTCTTCAGAGAGTTCTCTGCATAATGCTACAGAGAACACTCTGGGGCAGGAGGGGAGTCTTATCACATAAAGTCAAATCCTCCCCACCCCCCATTTCATTAAAAAATATGGGGCTTTACTTCCTTAAGAGCCCTAAAGCAAGTGAATTGGAGAACACATATGTAAAGCACAAACTTTGTCTGGCCACACTATTGATTTACAAATCATCCCCTTAGTGTCTCTATGGCAGGGGCGCCCACAATTTTTCATCTGGAGATCTACTTTTCAAATGACAAGCTCAATGAGATCTACCAACGAAAAAACACCTGCATTCAGGGGCAGGAGGGGAGCGTGGCGGTGCACTGAAGTCAATGGCACCACTGGCAGGCCCCGCGCCCACAGTGCGATCGCCTGCACCCGGAACCCAGGCACATTAGTCCGCAAAAATGTTGCAAGCGCTATTTTTGCAGATCGCACTGGACCGGAAGGCAGGCACTAATGTGCCTGCGTTCCGGGTGCGATCACACTGTGGGCGAGGGGCATGCCTGCAGTGCCACCGACTTCAATACAACCCCACACCTCCTCCTGCCCCTGAACGTAGGGAGTCGGCCGGCTTACATTCCAGTGTGTTCTAGAGGCCTCGGCGTCTTGTCCTCCCGTGGTGCTCGTGTGGCCGACGTTGCACATGGGGAGAGGTGTCCTGCCCCTTTCCATCTGCGGCATCAGAATGTTTAATAATACCTTTGGCAATTGTCGTTCATTTGATTTTCATTTCCTTTTAACATTCGATTTTGGAATGAACAGAGTTTTCTAATAAAAAACCACATTCACTATTAGAATTTCATTTCATAGAAAAGAAATGTCCAACATGCGCCAACATTTTTTGTCATTGCGGTCCAAATCGATCATCAATTTGACCCATATCAGCGAATAGAAAGATAAACAAATATTCCGAAATAGATTTTGTTATTTTGAAATTCTAACCGTGTATGTCCAACTCTGGGCGGGTTTTGGAATATGTTACTAGCATGCTGACATAATACAAAGAAAAAGATCTCACTGACCAGTGGTAAAAACATCCAGATTTCCTGTGCACAAGGTTTCAGAAATATCTCCTAGAGCTGTCCACTCAAAGCATCAGAAGAACACAGAGGGCCAAGACAGATGCAGTTTGTATGAAGGATAAACCACATGTCAGCAGTCTGTCATGTTATATTTGTGTCTCCTGTATTTTCCCAACGCAGACCTTGTATATGGAACAATGTATATAATGCATGTATCTTTGTACACTCTGTTGAGGTTCTTTAATTAAGAACTGATCAAAAAAGAACATAGAGGAGTTCATCAAAAATCCTTTAGTTCAGTAAGTAATGGAACAAGGTTATTGCCCGGTACAGGGACAGGACAGGTTATTTACAGCACATCTAGGTTTATTTTCTTCTGAGTTACCTTTACTTTTCTTTTTTCATCCACATCGCGTACGCCAAATTGTCCTGTGGTTATCTATTTTGGAGAAAGATTGATGGAGAGTAATTTGTGGGCCCAACACAACATTGTTATTCATGACAATTAATTCTATGGCTATTTAAAACTTGGAAGAAAAAAAGAAGTTCCTCACTGATTGTGTTTTATTTCTTTAACTGTAGTCTGATTTCTAAACATCTTTAAATGTATTATAGCAATAATTATAACAATAATTATAACCGGTAGTACATATGTTTCATTATAATATTTTGTATTTTTCTGTTTAGTTCAAGCATGCTATGAATCCTTCCGCTTCTAGCATTACAAATGAATAACTACATAGAGGGGAATTGATCAAAACTGGAGCAGACCAATCAGCATCTCTCTTCAGTTTGCTCAGGTAACAAAGAGAGAGAAGCTGATTCATTGCAGTGCAAATCTGCTCCAGATTACCCCCCCACACCCCCCTAGTGTTTCTATTTTTCAGTTTGAATGAAAACAAAAAATAAATTAATAATTAATAACCTACACTGTAGAACCTGATAGGTTGCTAGGAACAACATACTGTTTAGAAATCAGAATGTCTGTGTAAGGAAAACGAACATCATCCAACAAAATGTAACAAAGTGAAATACCTGCGACTCCTGTGGAACATTGTACACTTCAGCGTCTAATAATACTGTGCAGGCACTAAATGGCAGCGATTGATTAGCCAATGTCCTGGCCGCTCTGTAGTGGACACGCAAAACTTCTTGTTCATTAGACACAATGAGCTTCTCCTAAAATGTGCAAAAGATTTTAGTTACCAATGGAAGGGGGTTTAACACCGCGGATGTCAACTGGTTAAAATGGAACTTCACTACACCTCAAAAAAATTAAAAGAATCAGATGCTTTTCACATATTCACACAACTCATTTATGATGTTTAATCCCTTAGTGACAGGGATGTACAGTGTACATCTCCCATCACTAAGTGCCCAAATGACTGCTCACATACAATGTACGTGAGCAGCTATTCAGGGATTTGGAATGCCTATAAGCGCGGAGATCAGCGGTTACCTTTCTTTAATGAATGCCTCAGTATTGAGGCATCCAATAATGAAAGAATTCTGCTTTTACAGACACTGAAAGCGATCGGATGTCTGACAGTGATAAAAGTGCGGTGTGAACCGCACTTTCTACCACTGTTAAGCAGCTGTACAGATCAGGAGTAGGAAATCGCAATCGGTGCCAGCTTTTAGCACAATGTTTCTATGCTGAAACATAGTTTCAGGCTTCTGATCGTTGTGGCAACTGCTACTTAAACTATCACTATTATAAAAAATAAGCCCTTACAATGAAAATCTGCAGCCGAGTTGTACAATTGTTTTTCACCCTAAGGGGTCAATTTTCTTTAATTTAACCCCCCTCATGACGCCATGTTCAAAGTATGTCGCTTGGGAGAAATTAAACTGTTGGTGATGCCAGACTCTTATATTAGAATGTAAAAGCAAGTGACAGCTTACTAAATAGAGATAAGTACTGTAGACTAACCTATTAGAATTTGATATACAAAATCTGCTACAAATGCATGAAACAAAATCGTGTTTCTGGTCCTGACTAGCTAGATTGTGTTTTAGGTATGTTTTGTATATTACAAAAAACAAACAACCATCTCGGGGGATTCCCCTACCCGTGGACTGGGTCTTTTTCTCCTTTTATGAAAGTTTATAGGAATGTTTCTTGAAATTATTACAGTAGGGTATTCGCTAGACCATAGTAACCGTCGAATGAGTTTTAAGGGTCTCGAGGGGGTTCTGCGGATTACTCCTCCTGATGCCAACTGTTACTTTATGATATATACTGCGTTTTTTTGCACCATGTTCTGTTGGCATAAGGTGACCTTCATTATGTTTACTTCTTACTGCTATGGCTGCTGCAACAGCTAACGATTTCCATTTACACTTGTCTGCTGTTTATTCGTAAAACTAATAAACATTTTGTGGGGAAAAACAACAACAACAACAAAAAAAGAATTAAACTATAAAAACTTTGGAAAAAAAATTAAAACCATTAAATTTCCCTAAAGACTGGATCCATAGCAGTGCAGAAGGGACCGGACTAGGAGCCAGCAGGCTGCGAGGTTCAGGTGAGTATACCTTTTATTTTTGTCCTTAGCCTAAAACAAGCACTTAACCCTTGCAGGGTGGGAGTAGCCCGACTGCAAGGGTTAGGAATATTTATGCCCAGAGTTCTCCTTCAAGGCAGCACATCTTTTTTGAATGTGCTGCCAATCCACCCCAGTGCACAGGAAACCGCACTTAAAACTTGTTAATTTTCTAATTATTGAACATGTACTATTAGATTTTTCACCCAACAAATGAATGTAAAACCATTTCTCAGCATATATTTAAATGCTCATTATGTTTATAATCACCATTTGCACTCAGATTTATGTTAACACTTACTCTTTCAATGCTGTGCTGTAAGCGCAGCTTCATCCGTACAACTTCCTGTTGTCGAAAAAGTTCTTTCAGAGGTTCAGAGAGGGATGGAGGTGGTGTAATCTGCAAAGTAACAATGTTATAGCTAAATAAGGATGTAAAACCTGTCTAAAAGACATAAAAACATGCAGCCTTCATGTACAACACAGACTTTTCGTTCAGCAGCGCTGTTTTTGAATACTAAACACATAATTTGACCTGCTCAATAGGACCAGCTGTGCCCAAAGAAATGCAGCAGGAAAAGCAATACCCATGTACGCAAGCTCAGAGTGTTTTTTCTTGGAGACTGCTGAAAACAATGCAGTACTATATTACTAACTCCGAAAGGGAATCCCTGTAGGCACTGCAGCAGGTAAGCCTGGAGTAGGTCCCAATGCCTAGCAGGGTAAGGCTCAGCCCAAAGGCAAACAAACATGAGCCCTAAAAAATAACAAACATTACGATGTCCCTGTGTAGCCGGCGGAAACACAAAAAAAACTGACTTGGGATGGAAGGAGGAGTCTATTTATTTAATGTGGTTGATGTGTTTCCTGTTGCAGGCAGGCGGAGCCTATATCTCGATGGCTGTCCTGGAAGATGACTGGGGAAAATAAAATAAATTCTGTTGTACACTCTGGCGAATTTAAACGACACCTGGCAGGTCAACCGTATACACAGGCTGTCTATAGGACCTCTAATGCCTCCCATTCCCCCTGCCTAAGCAGAACAAGCACAAACAGTGCTCAATCTGCTGTTTCCCTGCCACAGCCAGCAGGTTTTCACACATTTATTCTGTAAATGTGCATGGGTGGCTTCACAGCAGCCCAGGTCGCGTTTACATATGGGCTTGTTCCCATTTCCATGTGCACCTCCGTGAGCACACTGAATCATTGGACTCAGAAAATCTTCTGCAGCGGCTGGTATGGTCTGGTTTTCAAACTAGTATATATGTGCACTGGCGCCCATACTACAGACATGTAATATAGCACTTTGTTTCACCTGGATGAGAAATGGTTATTTGCATGGACCCCCCTTCCCCCTGTGCACAGTTTGCAACTAACAGTTGTTGTGCTGCTCCCCATGTGTGAATGCATCTCTGTGAATACTGATAATGTGTGCTGCAATATCCACCTATACTAGTGTTTTACGCTATGCAGTGTAATCTGGGCCACAAACACATATATAATTAGGGATGCACCAATACCGATACCAAATATCGGTGCCGATACCAAGTATCTTGTACTCGCCCAAATGCTCAGATACTTACCCCAGATACCGGAACTTCCAGGTCAGAGGGAGATCTCCCTCTCACTGGCAGTGCTGCGAGGGAGCATGGAGCCAGCTTCCCGGCCAATCAGGAAGCCGGGCAGCAGGTTATGACCCACCTCCCTGATTGGCTAGGAAGCCAGCTTCACACATTGCTAGGCTGCCTGGTTTCCCTACCAATCAGGAAGCCAGGCTGCCCAGCAATAAGTGGAACTGGCTTCCTAGCCAATCAGGAAGCCAGGTGGCACATCATGACCCACTGCCCATCTTCACGATTGGTCAGGTAGCCAAGCTGCCTTGCGGTGTCGCCAGGGAAGTGAAGCCGGTGTTCCTTCGTTAGATAATCTGGGCCCAAGGTTTCGGCGACCAGGAAAACAATTTCAGTACTGGATACCGAAAGATTGACATTTTGCACATCTAAGCTAATACACAGTGGGGTAATTCATAAAAACTGGAGCAGACAAAATCTGCCCATGGCAACCGATCAGCTTCTCTGTTTCATCCTCCAACTGAAAAGAGAAGCTGGTTACTTTGGGCAACTGCTCCAGATTCTGTCTGCTCCAGTTTTTACGAATTCCTCCAACTGTCTATTATCTTAGATATGCAAAATGTCAAACACTGCTGAGTGGCTGTTACTGCAGTCATGTGACTCCTTTTGCCTCTTCCCCACCAGCAAGTGCAAAGCAGGATGAAGACGACCAAGGATGTTGTTGTGACCTCTTTCTCCAGTTCTAGGATAGAAAACCTCAGATAAAAGTTGTGCAGCAAGCAGAGAAGTATAGAAATATAAATTTCCGCCATATGGAGTTCTGCTTTAATGACTAAGCTCAAAATAACATTCATATGGATTTGTTGCAGATTGAGTAGCTGACTTACTGTGGGTATGCAGAGCTTGCTGAAGGGATTCCCATCTAGAAGATAAGAGCCATTGAAGGTCACATACTCATCATAGTACTGTGGTGCTTGAGGGATGACACTACACAGCATCTTTCGCCTCTCTTCTACTTTTCTTCTTATGTGAAGATATTCAAAATAAGGATTTGCCCTCTCAGACTGATATGGCTGAATGTCCTCTAGTTTCAAAGAATCCACAACTGCAGCCAAAGACTGCTGGGTTTTTTCTTTTGCTTGCTGTATGGAAGGATTGACTAGACCAGGTTGAGGCACACGTGGCATCTTTCTTTTACGTGGATGATGAACTTGTACATCATCCTCTTCAGTTAGTCGTATCCTCCCTCTCAGTGATGTGGAGTTTTCAACAGGGTCCTTTTCTGAAGTGTGGGGGAAGGTTGCCTGCACCTGTTTATTCTGGTTGGCCAACATGTTAGCACGATTTCTTGTAATTCTCTGAGGAATTTCCTGCTGCTCAGTTTTTACTTCACTATTTTCCTCTACTTCCATCTTGATGGTCTGGCTAAATTTCTGCAACTCTTCTTGCGCTGAAGGAGTTTGATTCTCAGATGAACAGAAGTCATATTTTCGCAAAAATGTGTCCTTTGTGTTACCAGAAAGGCTGACTTGATGTTGTGTGTTTTCTTTAATTGTTTCTACTATTTCATTTGTCTTTTCCAAGTCACTCTCATCTTTTCCATCACTCGATTGTGCTGCAAGATTTTCTAGCACAGGTTTGCAGTCTGTAGATGTAGACTGGTCCTCCTCTTGTTTATCTACCAGAATATTGTCCTTTGTTGGACTTGAGCTTAGTGTGCTTTTCTTTGATACGTTAGGTGCCTGCACATCTGATGTGTTTTGCATTCTTTCCACAACATAGTCTGAAAGGACAATTTTTAACTCGTCAACGGGGTGAACATTTTCTTGAGGTGTTGCAGTGGACACCACAGTCTTTTCAGTTTCAGGAGGCTTTGGTTCATCTTCTTTTACCTCATTTCCTATGACACTACTTGAGTTGGCACTTGTGCAAGTTTGCTCTTCTATTTCAGTGTTGGGTGTCAAACTACCAAGCAGTGCAGTTTTTGGGGAACTATGCAGATCTGGAGATGGTTCAGTTGTAACAATAGGACATGATATAGGAGAGGGAAGTACACATGGTTCATGTGGGCTTGTTTTGGTGTTTTCTTGTCTACATGAGAGCAAATCCTGAGATGCTTTGCTGTCAGCATCAGCAAACGGAACAGACTCTTGTTCTGAACAAACTGATTTTGCAAGTTCAGATTCCAAAGGTGAAGACATCCCTATATGACAACTAGCTGGTTCAGTGCCATTTATAACAGGTGTTACCTCTGGAATGGGTTGAGTTTCTGGGACTGATGTATTTGAATCTCCAGTATGCTTACTAAAAGATAAGGATTTTTTACTACTTGGATGTGAATTAGAAAAGCTACCATGGAAATCTTTCTCTTCCAATTTTGGAGACATGCAGCTGCTAGGCACTGATGGAGCAGCTGATGTGGTTTCTTGTAAAGTGCTTTCTAAAATTGTTGGCGAGGGCCTAATTTGTTCTACGAAAGCAGCTGGCATGCTGCATCTTCTAACTTCTACAACTGGCCGGCATTCACCGATTGCCAATTTAGTATCCTCTACAGACACTGACCTGAGATAACCTGGGAGAAGTCTGTTTGACACAGGTTGCTTAACACGATCAGGTAGCTCAGCAAGGGTGTCCAACTCCCGGTCATGAACAGCTGGTGATTTAGCAGTGGATAAGAAAGGGGACTGAGAGAAAGACATTTGAGAATCTGAACCTTCAAGTGCAAAGTCTGAATCATATTCAATAGTAGGCCTTGGTGTGGTCACAGTAGCATGACAAGAGTCTTCAGAACTGGCAACGGAAATCATTGATATTGATCGAGAACTTAGACCAGTTTTTTCGCTCTCTGACCGTGGAGACCTAGCTAGGCTATTGTTTTCCAATATCAAAAGTGTCTTTCCAGGATGTGCCAAATTTTTCCCATCAACTGACTGTGACCTACAGCTCGTGGCATCCTTTAACATTTTATCTTTAGGACCAGAGTCTGACATCTCGGAACTTTTCGATCTCATCAACTCTTTGTTTTTAGATGGTGTGACCGAATGTCTCTGCTTTTCTTTTTCCTTTAGTTTACTCAATTCAGTACTGTTTCGATGTCTCAGCCTCTCCTTTTCTTTTTGCTTGATCTTTTCTTTATGTTTTTTATGCCACTGTTCAATTTCAAGGTCTTTCAAGCTCAGCATTCGCTCAAAACTAGTTTGCATGAGATCATCATTCACTAATCTTTTCTCTTTTGGACGGACATCTTTGAGTAGGTGTAATTTAGGTTTACCTTTTTCTGGTTCAGTTTCTTTAGGTTTTACTTTCAATATATTTGTTTGTGTTTTGTCTTTATGCTTGTCTCGCTCTTTATATCTATCTATATCCTTTTCCTTGTCTTTACGGTCTTTTTCTTTATATTCAACCATTTTTTGCTGCTCCTCTTTGGACTTTTCCCTAACTAGTCGTTCATGCAATACCTTGTTTTCTGTGCTACTTGGTTTCCGTTCCTCCTGACTGTGCTTTATGCTTGTTCCTGTAAAACACTCAGCATCTTTAGATTTTTCCCTTTTTCGATAATCCCGCTCTTTGCGCTTTCCTTTATCAGATTTGCTTGATTCCAGATCTTTTTCTATTTGTTTGATTTTCTTATCAGAAGACATTTTCTGCTCACTGATATGCTTATCCTTTTCAGTCCTGTCAAGTTTCTTCTCAGGCTTGTCTTTGGACTTTTCTTTGCTGGTTGAAACATTTCGAATTTTATCGTTTTCTTTCTGTACAGTCTGTAAATGTGTTTTGCATTTTTCTATGTGGTCATGTATGTCAATCTTCTCTTTTTCCGCTTTGTGATCTTTTGATTTCTTCTCTTTCTCTGTGCATTTTTTATCCATCTTATCAAAGTCTTTTTCCTTAAGTGCTAGTCTCTTATCAGACTTTTCCCTGCTTTCCTTAACAAGAATTTCAGTATCGGTTTCCTTGTCAAAGTTTGTTGACTCATCCTTAACAAGTGCATTCCCTGACAAAATATCACCTTCCTTCTCTGGGAAAAGAACGGTATCCCTTTCTTTTTTTATCGTCTCCTCAAGGTCTTTAGTGTTTTCTTTGTGGTCATGGTTCTCTTTTATTTTATCTTCTTTTGCTTGTGTTTTTTCCAACTTGCCTTTTTTCTCTGGAGGCATGTTTTTTGAATCCATGTTTAAAAACTCTTCATCATTTTCATCACTTTTAAAAAAGTTCTCCTTCCAGAATTCCCTGTCAAACTCGATGTTTCTTTGTGTATTTTTATTATCTCTGTGTTTGCTTTTATCCTTTTCCACATCTAGTTCTTTTTTATTCTGCTCTTTTTCCCGATCTTTATGCTTTACTTTGTGCTTTTTTATTACTTTGCCTTCCTTGTCTTTCTTTGCAACAAACTCAGCCGTTTCAAAGGAAGGGCTTTTGTCATCTTCTTTGCTTTTACTTGCAGTCCGGTCACCATATTCTGTAAAAAAGTCTTTTGCATGTTTACTTTTTTCCTTGTATTTGGAAATTGTGGTACTTGAGCTTTCCAGTGCATATTCGGAATCAGGGCTCTGATCGTAGTGGAAGAGCTCTGTTTGTAATGATGATTCGGATCCACCAGGTGGCGAAATGCACATTTTAGTGTTATCTTGTTTTAGTGGTGTTGACTGCTTATCAACAAAAGTGAACGTGTGCTTGGGAGATTTGCCAGGAGTAATCTGAAACAAGTGTAAAGACCCTTCATCTTTTGTACACAGAGATTTCCTAAACATATCTTCATCTCTAGATTTTTCTATAGAATCTAAAGTAGAGTTCATCACTATGTTGACCACTTTAACATTTTCTTTCTTATCCTTTTCCTGTTTTAATTCCTTGTTCTCTTTGTTTTTGCTTTGGTTCTTCACTTTTTTCTTGACTTTGCCCTTCTCCTTTTGCTCGTGTAGAACACTGTAGTCTTTTCTGTGTCGGTTATCAGAATTTAAGCTTTCAGAAGCAAGGCTAACTTTTTCAGGAAGCAAATCATCATCAGAGCTGTCAGAGCTTGTGAATAATAAGCGGGATGGTTTTGGTTTTCTATTTTTATACAGTTTTGGAAAATCTATTTTATCTTTCTTTACAAAGAAGCTCTCGGTCCCTTCAGTGCTCTCCTTCTTAATCTCATTCCTGATCACATGTTTGTCCTGTATCATCTTGCCAATTTCTCCATCGCCGTCATCATCATTATCATCTTCATCATCATCGTCGTTGTCGTCGTCATCATCTTCATCATCATCATCCTCTTCATCATCTTTAAATTCATACTCATCAAGTCCTGAAGTGCAAGGTGTCCCTTTGGTAGTAGCATGCTTGGTCTCATTTATCAGGGATTCCTTATCGCCCTCTGAATCTAAGTTTTCATCTACACTGGAAAGGTTAGTAAACTGGGGCTCCTCAGAGTCTGTGAAATAAAACAAAATTTAATTAGAGTGTACATATTAAAATCACATTTCCACTAATTATTGGGGCACATATGAGCAATTACTAAATATTTTGTGTAAAATAAATTTTAAAAAAATATATAATTTAGGCATGAACTAAAATTGCAGCTCTAAGCTCCATCTACAGCATGGGCTAAGATGACACGGGCCCTGGAAACCAGATGCACTCATTAAAAATTAGTGAGTCTTGTTTTTAGACAACTCTTACTAGTGATATAAGAGGGGCGAAGAAGGCAAAGCAAATATGACTGTCTAATGTATATTTATAATTATAACCTATCCATAAACCAATACACACTTCATTAGCATTTTTTACCTTTTGCTAATCTCATACTACTTTTTTTGTTAAAGAGTGCTATATTGCTGTGCTGTATGTGTATAGGCCAATGCAGTTGGATCTGTATGTGCGTTATAATTAATCGAAATTAAATCGATTAAAAATTTCCTGTTCGATTAATCAAAATGTTTTTTAATCATTACCAGCCCTACTAAGAAGTGTAACAATCAATTAAAAGTATTGTGGAAAAAAAATGTAAGAACAGTCTCTAGAGAATGCCAAAAGTTTCCATTACTGGCAGAATGTCATCTACATTCATGTATTAGTGATTTTTTTTTTCTTCACACCCATCAAGCTCTAGGCCAGCGATTCTCAACCTGTGGGTCGCGACCCCGTCGGGGGTGGAATGACGATTTGCCGGGGATCGCCCGGGAGTCTCCTGCCTTTAGATAGCGGCTCCCGGCCGCCCAGGAGAGAAACACTTTCTCCTGGAAAGGTTTACTCTGCTCGATCGAGCAGCGTAAACCTTTCCCTGCGATCGTTTTTTTGTTTTCTGATATCGGGGGCCGCCAGTCAAAAGAAAAACCAAAACAAAACATCATAGGGGGAGCAGAGTGGGACCTGAAGTTCTCCATCAGGTCTCTTCCAGTGATTGGCAGCAGAGGGTGCGTGCAATAGCTAGGTTGCTATTGCAAAGTGAAATAGCCAATAGTAATCTAGTTACGCATTCCTATGCTGTTTTTTTTATTCTGATGGCGTACGGCGGGCTTTGATCAGCTGCCTGAGACCTCAGCATCTACAGCAATAAAAGGGGCAAATACACATCGCCACTTCCTTACATTGTTTTACCTGACTAACTGATGACATTGATTCCACTTAAATGACTAGTAAACCTAAATCAAAACCTGGCTTCACATAAAACAACAGCTAATAATAACATTCTCAAGCCTGTCTGTGAATGATGCAGTTCGTGTACAGAAAATGATATTGCTGACATTTTCATATAGTTGCTGTCATGTGAGGCTGAAGGAGGCTTAAAAGGTGACAACCTCTTTTTTTTTGTATAAGGTAACTAGATAGGATGTCAGCTATGTTGGAAAATGTTGCTGAAAGTAGTAGCGTCAGATATTACTTTGATTATAGCACGACGACTTTTCTAAAGGAGTCCAATTAACCTGCATTCAACTTAAATCATGAACAAGGAAATTAAAAAAAGAATGCCAGCACATGACTGGCTGCTGGAAGCAAATTAAACACAGTGGGCAAAGTGAAGAACATTTTAGTAAATCACCTCTTCCAGGTTGGATTTACTCAATGACTGTTCATCTACAGCAGTGGTTCTCAACCTGTGGGTCGCTGTGTGATTTCTGCTGTGCTAGGTGAGAGTCCTCCTCAGCCCTCTCCTAGCGCAGCAGTGCCAGTTCTCCCGCCAAGCCGCCAGATGTCGCTGCAGCAGCCGCGTCATCCCTAAATGTTACCGTTGGGGGTCAACACAACTTGGCAAATGTTACCAAGGGGCTAAAAAAGGTTGAGAACCAACTGCTCTAGGCTCATATCATGCTAGCCTTGCAACTGGCAACAATACAATTTAATACAATCATGAGGGGGGAGAAGGGAAAGCTAGAGGAACACATTGCAGCCTATCTTGTGTTATGAGTCGCAGAAAGCTGCTTTAGAGTCACATACCAAGGCAAATGTCCATTTCAGATCCATTTCTTGTACAAGGTACTATAGCAATAAACAACATACATGTAGAAATAACAGGGAAAAAATGTTTTAGTTTTAACCTGAAAACAAATGACAAGTCAGCTTAGAAAGTAGTCGGTACTTTAATGCCCAGATTCCTTGACTTATATTAAATTAAAATCTAAAAAGAGATCTGTTTGCATACAATGCAATAGATGTTTAAAATCTGTGAGAGGAAAGTATTCAGCCAATGAAAATGTTAAAATGCAACAATACTTTTGGGGAAATAATACCTAGAAGTTATATCTGTTGAAAATGTACAAAGCTTAAAAGGCCCACTCTGGTCTGCTGCTAAAAATTTTAAGTTAACTGCTCCTTTGGTTAGGCAGAAAGAAAATAAATACAAATAATTATCTAATGCAAAACCTCCATTAATTTTCTTAATCTAGGCACAATGGCCCCTACACTGAAATTTATTTTCTTTAAAAATAGAACAGGAAAACGCAAGAAAATACACAAACAAAACAATCCCAGCATACCTGTATAACTCTCCTCATCATCAGAAAGGGGAACTTCTTGCTTTAGTAGCTGCTCTAGTTCCTCTGAGTCAGCCACATCAATGGGACGAGCGCCATGTTTGTTGGCCTGGAATGCATTGCCACCATGTCTGAGAAGTAATTTTACAATCTGCAATGATAAAATGTAAATATTAGAACCCTGCCTATAGAACCAGAAGAGAAGCAATCAAGTTTTTGTTCAGTTCATAGAATACATTAGACAAACACTAAAAAAGTGTTTTTTCAGCAGATTTATAATAGTGTGTCACTTAATTGTATCATTTTTTATGATAGACTAGGTAATGCCTTAGGCTCCATTCACACTGGAGCGGCTGTCCGTGCGTATTCTACTGTGTGAATACGCACAGAGCCGTTAAAACACTTTAATGTGCATTGTTTGGACTATTGCGGGGACCGACAAGCTGTGTGGCCCCCAAAATATTGAAAGAGCGATAATACAGCGGATTCCGCACGTTCATGGATATTTAATAGCCACAAATGAGCGGCATCCGTGCGCATTAGAGTGTTTAGCGTTTTCATCCTGCACGGTCTTTTGCATGGAAAATTGTGCGGGAAACGCAAAAGCTATATGTGAATGGAGCCCTTAATACTCAAGTGTAAATAGTGTTTTTAGCAAATATTTTGAAACGTAAGGAGTGACAGTAGTGCTGAATAGACCAAACATGGAGAATATTTGCACATGCCAAGTAATCTAATGTGGCAGTAGACATGCTCCAGTTATATGGCAGTTATCACACAGTTTATCAAAGATCACTTTGTGAGTACACCAGCAACATTGTTATATAGTGTTTCCAAAAAAACACCCTCAGGCATAACTCCATGTACATGTGACTATCTTTCTGTAACCCCTGCATGTAAAAGGACTGCAACCTGAACAGTCTTTATATTAACAGGATTTGTTTATATTAACAAGGACTAAATGTTTCCATGACTTTCCACTGTTCATACTGTATATGTGAAGGATTAACACTGCAGGTTTGCCAGAGGGTTCCCTTTGTAGGCATTTATTATATGCATACTACTTTAATGCAAGATACCAAGACAGGAAACATCTGATGTGCCCCCTTGTAGGCATAGAGCAATCAGGTGATTAAAATAACTTCCAAATGTTTGCCTGCCAAACTGAAAGCATATTCTCCAAAGGCTTGTACTAAATAATGAAATATACTTGTGCAGCCATCATTGACAAGCCATCTTGCCCCCATCTCCCACACTTTGCACCAAGCCATCATATTTCATGACACCCCATCTCCACCTTGCAGTAGGGAAATCCCCTACATGCACACAATAATACATTATGTAGAAGAAAACAAATCTGTGCCAATTAGGGGCAGGAATAGTAATTCCACCATGCTTGTCTAATAACACTTACCAAAACAATAAGAGTTTGTGTGCTTCGGCTCTATGTCTACATGTGTGTATTCTCTGAATATATGTATGTATAGGAGCCTTCAAGTTCTGCTGACAGTAAACATGAGGCGCTCTTCTGCGGAAGGAAAGCAGGGAGGAGGGTGCAGCTGTGAGGACAACAGAAAAAGGAGATGGAGCATGTTCCCATGGGGTGTAAAGCATAATGGATGCACGAACCCTGCAGTGCTACCCATAGGAAACAGACCATGCTCTTTTATTTAAACAAAAAAAAAATGCATATGTAGAGCGCTGCACACCCACATAGTTTGGATGGCACATGGCGATGCTCAACGTATACAAGCGAGGAACAAAACACAGCTGTAAGGTTTTTCTTCTCCATGGCTGAAATACTGTGCTACTTCTCAGCCACACCTACAACCTGCTACATAATCTGAGAGATAATATCAGTAGCTGTTACTAGAATAGGCATATCCCAAGGACACAGTCACTTATCCCATTGACCAAAATACATTTTTCCTCACCAGGCTACTTTCCCACATTGGCAAGAACGCCATCAAATTCTGGATATCTCAGGGGACAGAAGCGCAAGGGAGCTGTACAAGAAATGCACATATAGATGGAGCTCCGTCAGAGTTCAGCATCCCACACTGGACCCCAGGCTGAGGATCCACTCCAGTTCTCGTAACGTAGGGAGACTGGGTGGACCTTAAATATTGTTTTTATATTTTTTGGAGAGTGTGTGTGTGTCAGTGTATTTTTGAGGGCCCGTTCACACTAGTACAGTGCGATAATCGCATAGTACCGTGCGTTTAATGCACTGTACCATGCAATTGCACCTACCGTGCATTCTGGTGTGGGAGGTATGTTGGGTGCCATTCATTTGAATGGTACCACAAACGCACCTCCCACCCACAGCTTGTACGCCTGCACTGGAATGCGCGGTACCCTAATTCTGTGCATTCCATTGCAGTGCAACTTGGGTCGCGACTTAATGACCAAAGACAAATGTGGGTCCTGAGGTTACACAGGTTGAGAACCACTGCTTTAAAGTATTAACTGTGACAATTGTAATTTCTTGCTCTTGCCTTGGCATACTGTACTAAGGTGACTCGATAGTGAAGAGAAACAGCGGAAGATATTTTGGCTACTATTCCTGTAAACAGTTAATACATTTAAAAAAAAGAAAACCTACTAAAATGTATCGTTACTGAAGGTAATGAAATAAAAAAACTGCAACAAAAGAACCCCCCCAAAAAAGTCCCACACTAAACCTTTGGAATCTGGAAACACTTACATCTCTGTGACCACTGCTGGCTGCGTCATGAAGAGGAGTGTCATCATCCAGTCCCTGCGTATTCACATCAGCTCCTGCTGCAACCAAAATCTTAGCAACTTCATAACACCCCATATTGCAAGCCTCATGCAGAGGGGTCCAACCTGCAAAGCAATTTGAAGAACAAAATGGTCAAGTGGCATTGTTTTGGGAAATGCCGGACACTAATCTCTAATGCTAAGCAGTTTTTGAATCAGCAATGAGCAATAAACATCCCTTTACAATAACCGTATACAACAGTTACACTTGAACCATGAACCAATTAAAGTCGCCGTTTCACGGACGCACGCAATTTGTAACCTGGGCATGTTGGGTATCGTTTTACTCGTTGTAACCTCATCTTTTATATTTCATAAAAAAAAAATGGGTATTTTGTTACGTTTTGGGGCATTTAATTACATTTTTCACTAAATGTAGGTGTTTAATAAGGAGCTGCGCTAATATTGCGCAACATAAAAATTTGCAACTACCACCATTTTATTCTATAGGGTCTTGGCATTCAGAAAATATATAATGTTTGGGGGTTTTAAGTAATTTTCAGGCCTAAAATGTGGAATATAACATGGGTGCAAAAAATGGAAAAAAGGCCTGTCATGAAGGGGTTAAAAGAAAAAAAAAGGACTGCGTCCTCTGTCCTAGTGCACACAGCAATTGCCGCGCGGCCCCATTGATTTCAATGGGGTGACAAGTACCTTTTTTGTGACACACAACGCGCAGCTTTTTCAGCGCGATCGGCCCGGCGCGACTGGAATGCCATTAGAAAATAATGGCACCCACAGCGCGATTGGTTCACACCTTGGCGACTCCTGACCGCCGGATTGTTGTGCTGTCAGGAGTCGCCTAGGTGTGAACCTAGCCTAAGACCCCATTCACATTGAGCGATTTGTAGTGCCATTTCCGCTCAAAAAAAATCGCTCAATGTAGCTTGTCTAATGCATTTCAATGGAGATGTTCACATCTCACAGCTCAATGTCGCCTGTAGATTGTAGCTCAAGCTTGTCGCTCGAACATGACCTATTTTTCCAGCGCGTTTTGTGTGATTTGGTCTCAATAGGCTTTGAAAGACTGCTAAAAGAAGCGCTACGTAGCATGACACAATGTGCACTGTAGCTCAATGTCGTTCAGCTCAAATCAGCGCTGAAAAAGCGTTTTTTTTTTATGTAGCTCAGTGTGAATGGGGGTCTTAAACCTTGATACAAGAAAGTACACAATTAATTTCTTCACTCATGGAGGTATCCTCAAACCATTGTTGTTAGCACTGTTTCAATGGACTAAACCTACCTAATCAAATACAATAGCTCATGTAGGAGCTCTATTATTCTCCAGGATGAAGAGCAGTACAATTTCCATCAACAAATATGTTGTGGAATGAATCACGCATTTTGCTGACCTACTGCAGCAATGGGAGGATGGGTTGGGTTGCAACAAAGGTCTCTAAAACAAAAAGGACCATATTTCACATCAAGAATATTATTTTTTATTAGCAATTCTTCATGATTACCTGCAAAATCTTTAACATTAACATTTGCACCAAGACGAATAAGCTCTTTGACTTGACTGAGGTCTCCTCGTATCGCCGCCATATGTAGCGGAGTTTCTCCGCGTTCATTTCTCTTATTAACCTTGTCCTTTTGCCTTGTGGAAGATGTGGGGGTTTTCTTCTGAGTTGGTGTTGCTTGTGAAGGATGATTTGGAGTAGAATCTGTGGATAAGAAAACATATGGAAGCAATTCTAATAAAAGCAACTGACAGGTAAAAATAGAAAAAAAAAAGTCTTCTCTAAAGCAGCAGAGAACTGCTGCTCGTTTGGCAACTATGTTCCAAGTAAAACGCCGTATTTAAGACATGGAGGATAGCTACATCTTAGCTATCCTCAGGGGCTAAGGATTAAATAAATTATTCTCACCAGAGACTGGTGTCATTTATAAAAGGTCCCTGTCCGTCTGTTCACACAGAGCAAGACCGCTACTGTACATGTTAACAGGGAAAAAAATATATACTTCAAACTATTTTGCTACTACAAAACCCAACAGTTATATCTATTTAATTCTTCCCACTACAAAGCGGTCTACTTTATAGCCAACAGTATTATTTTCCCCCAAAACTTCTAGCAGAAAGCAGACAGTTCCTAAATGATTTCCTAACTGAGCGGATACAGAGACTTTGAGTTGAGCAATCGATTTTCACACCCCAGATTTCAATTAAGGAAACCAAGGCATGCAAAATCACTTGTCTGGCACTGCCTTACTGAAGCAGGCCCTTTTCTGACATAGATAGATGTGACACACACACACACACACACACACACACACACACACACACACACACTATATTTGATGTATATTCTTTTTTTTTTATAGGTAAATAAGAAATATTGCATAGGAATACTTCAGATTGATCTTTTGCAGCCAGCAGGTGGAGAACTCAATGCTGGCTCTATGCTCTGTGAAGGCAAGCTTTGGATGCACCGTATAATAAATGTTTAGTTTTAAAGATTTTGTGCAAATAATTAGAAATAATATTTAATTAAACTTCCATATAAAGGAAAACTATAATGGTTTGAAGTCAATGTTATTTTTAAGGTATATTATGTTATATATTTTTAAAATGACAGTTTAGGCCATTTTTAAACTATATAAAAATTGTTTACAAATTACCATTTAATACCGGATGCACAATTCCCAGGGCATTAAGAGTTGTCTAAAGAAAGAGCAGAGCAGAAGCTGTTTCCTTTCAGACTTCCTTTCTGTAATTGAATCTTCCATGCAGAGCTTTCTAAAGGGAGGGGACGTTAAGGGTGGGTGGTGGAGTTACATATGTCTGTAAGTTTTATTTTATTACTAAGTGTCTTTCAAAAGAGGAGATAATGAGCCAGGGAAAAAGTAGAAAATTAGTCAAGTGTAACACCTGCTGGCTGGATATGAACTTACAAAATACTAATGCACAAAAGAAAACATTTTTATAACTTTTTTTGTTGTCCTGATCATAATAGAAGAAAATGTAAACAAAACTACTATATATTCACTTTAACCCCTTCAGGCGGGAGACATACACTGTGCGTCACTGCCACTAAGTGGCCAAATGACTTATCACGTACACTGTACATGATCAGCTATTCGGGTTTCTGTAATGCTGATAACCGCTGAGAATCAGCAGTTATGTTCATTAATGGATGTCTCAGTATTGAGACATCCAATAAAGTTTTAAGCTTTTTCAGACACCCGATCCCTTTTAGAAATTGGGTGTATCCCACAATGATAGCAGTGCTGTATTTACCGTACTTGCTGTTGCTGTTTGACAGCTGGTACAGATCGAGAAGTCTCGATCATAGGAGCGTGTCAGGAGGGGATCCATCAACGTATCCTCTCCAGATCACAGTAGTATAGATCAGAAGTCAGCGATCTGACATCAGTGTCCGTTCAGTTTTTTTCCTGCCAGACCCCATGTGTGTCTATGGGGAATCTGATGTAAACGGACATGTGTCCATTTACATGAGATTACCACCGGTCTGGTACGATCCGATCCGTTGAAACGGATCAATAGTACTTCTGTTTTATTGGACTTAGCCGGAGCTGGGGCTAACTGCTCGTCCGTTTACACACGGCTGCCCAAAGACTTGCATAGAACGTCCGATCAGGTCCGGCTGAAAAACTGACAGGTGGACCCGATCAGACCGATCATGTGAAAAGGGGCCTAAAAGTCTATTTCCACTTTTGCCATTTAAAAAAACAAAAACCACACTATAGGTTTGTTATGTGTTCCCATTCAGACAGCATAGCTAAAAAATATCTAAAAAAATGTATTACCTTGAAGATGTCTCTGCGCGGGCTTTGGGCAGACTGCAAGTTTCTCTCTATAATAATTTCAAAGCAACAGGAAATGGCTGTCCCCATAGAAAGCCTGAAGACACTCGGAGCTGCCTCTCATTAACATACAATGCTTCTATATCTTTAACCCTTGTTGAGATGGACATGGACAGTGTTCAAACCTAGTTTAGAACTAACCAGGTGATCTGCTAACAGTACAGACAGGGTTAATTATGGCAACCTGCCCAGCACCCTAGCATTACAGAGGATACTCAGTTTAAAGAAAAGTAGTATTATTATGGTGTCAATTTTGTTTTAGGTTATGCTATTTAAATGAGAATAATAAATAGGTGTTACCCCAATTTGGCTGCAAAAGTGGAAATACACTTTGACCGTTTCGCTGCCAAGCCCTCCAGAACGCTTTAACCTGAGTTGGCCGCACCATTTTTGCAATTGTTCCCCATTGTTTTGATTTTCTACTGCTGCTTTGCCAGATTTGTAAAAGTTATTAAATGGATAAAATTCACAATTACATTGATAAAAGCACACTGAAATCAGTATCAGTGCACAAAAATAAAAAAAACGTTTCCGACTAAATCTAAAGGATAAAACTATTGAGTTAATAAATAATAATTTGTCAATTTTAAATTGTGCCTTTTTGCAAAACGGCTTTTAGCCTCTGATGACAGCTATTATTTTATAGGGGGAAGTCAGGGGAACTGTCCTGGCATAAGTTCATGGTCGAGCTTATAGCAGAACAGGAAAAACCACCTACGTAAAAGGCATACTGATGTGGCCAGCTGGAAGCAGTTGTGTTCTGCCGTAAGCCATACGTCGGCGACAGCGAAAGGGTTAAAGTTTAGGAAAGTGGCTCCCCAGGCAGTGACAACAGCCATCATAGGCCTTTTCTTAGAGCAAAAGGGCGGTGGGAGCAGATGGTCAATCACTGCCTGCAGTGAACCTGCACATATCATTTAGCTATCATAGAGACTATTGGATCCACAAAAGCAGGAGGTGAGGCATAGCCAACATCAGCAAATGGGAAATGAGGGCTGAGTTGTCCGAGACATATCTGCATATACTGCTTCAAATACTAGATAAATAACATTGTCTGCAAGCACTTAAGGACTACAGATATAAAAAGAAAAAAATAACAAAGGGCAGGGATGTAAACAGAGGTGAAGAGAGGAGGGTGGTCTACCTTGGGACACACTTTTCTATTACCCAACATTCCTGGTTATCTAAACTCTTGAACAAGATCTGGTGACTGTATTAGTTTTCCTTAGGCTACATATTTTTCTGCGCTTGCAAAACTCATATCTGTTTATCCTGCCAGAAATATTGTGTCCCTGTAATTACCTGTGCACGTAACTAAAATCATAATCAATGTCATCAGTCTTACTAGCTGCCTTTTGTGAACTACAAAACTACTTCAGTCTATGTAACAGAGATAAAGTAAGGGGGAGGTGTTTTTACTCTATATCAGAAGAGCATCCTAGGCTGACAAGTGCTACTTCTCCATACATGCAGTACAGTGAGTAAGCATCATCATCCTAGGACAGGAATTGTGTTACTGGCAGGATCAACAGTTTAAAATAAGGGAAGCCTGAAAAAAGAAAACTAATGCAGCTAACAATCTAGGGACGGGTAAGCTGCTATAGATCACAGTTTTATTTATGAGTTTAGATATACTTTAGAAGTTGACCTGAAGTAATTTACAACAGAATCAGCGACTAGATCCGCTATGTTTAGTAAAATAACTACCCTCACTTCTGGGCTACGATTGATCCAGAACTTACTGGACACTTGGGTCTTTCCCCCCCCTCCTCCCCCCTTTTTGATTTAAAGCCTACCTCTAGGCAAACTAAAAAACTACCCTTCCAGTGGTGCTACCCCCACACTGCAAGGGTGAACGGCACATTTTTGCCTAGGGGCCAGGAGTGAAGCACTTTTAGTTACCAGATCCCTTCTTCTGCTGGCAGTCAGCACACCTCTCTCCCCTCCACTCTGGCTGGTGAAAGGTCCCTCAACGTACGCAAATCTGATGCAGGTCTATGGAACATGCATTGCATTGATGACATTAGTGGTCCTTAGATTGCTGGGGTGAAGCGACTGTGGAGACTGGTGTAGTGGCCTGGAGAGAGCTGGGATCAAGTAAGCAAAACAGCTTTTCACTGTCCCCTAGGCATAAACATGCACTTAACCCTAGAAGTGTTGGGGTAGCTCCACTGCAAGGGTCGTTATGGGGTTCAGCCAGAGATGGGCTTTAAAGTGTGTGTCCTTGTCCACTTTCATATCTACTAACTGGAAGAATCCCTTTCCAATTACCGTTTTGCATATGATAGTTTTACTGCCTGGTTTATGTAATAAGAGCATGTTCACAAAGTAGCAGCTATAACTCATATCAGCATCTGAATGTTAGACTGCAGATGGAAGACATACCATTTCTATCATACACAAATGGAACATTCTGTGTGTTATGGGTCGAATTTGTACCATAACAATCTGCTTCCCTTATTAAGGCAGTAATAAATTAGGTACCTGGGCTGTTGTCCCTGGCAGTCATTTGCATTAGAAGTGCCATCTGTTTGCGTTCAGATAACGGGTAACCGAAGAGGATGTTAACCGGAGTAGATTTCTTGTTTCCAGACTCTTTCTTTACTTTCTTTTTCTCTGGCCCTTCTTTCTCTGTAATTGTGGAAAGTACAATACGTAAAAAGGAAAGCTCAACAATATGAATAAGATCTGTACAGTTATACAAGCAGTCATAAAACCAATAAACTTTCATGAATGCCTGTAGGTCCTTTCACGTGTGTTAAAACACTTGTCAATTGCAAACACGTGAAGGCTTAAACCAAAAAAACAATACTAATTAAAAACAGCAGCACCACCACCACCACATGATCAACGTAAAAAAACAAAGTATTGTCGCAGTATAGTTTTCACAGTCAGACACACAAAGCTTTAATCTATAATGAATGTGTAGCATCAGCTGACCTGTGTTGCTATGGAAACCTCTCGTCTGCAGTATTCTCCTTGGGTAATGGTCATCTAGTATCAGTTTCATTTAAAATGATCCCTGTTGAGTGAGAATGTAAGCTGGAAAATGTTGCCCAGCCCCCTATTGGCAACACAACAGTCAGCATCGCTTGTCAGAGAAACAGAGATTTGACCGCAATGATGTCTTTATGTCTCTGCACACTGTTGTGCATGTGTTTTGGGGTGCTTCCATTCAATTTAACTGGACCCCAATGCATATCCATGAAGTAAACAGTATAGCAGACTCTCAACGCACCACACCACACCACACCACACCACACCACGTATATCTAAAAAGACATGCGCTGTGCTATGGATCATTGGAAGAAAAAAAAAGGGCCAGGCATGTTTTTTGCTGTGTGTACACTCAATGAGGGTCCATAGGAAATGTACCACAATGCTGTTGATGAATTAAGGAATGTTATCATGCAATTACAGGAGCAAAAGTGCGCTAAATCCATTATACAGTACAATAAGTAAAAAAAAAAAAAATCAGCCCTATAACACTCATCACACAGAAATCTGTTCAATGCATCTTATAGAGAGGGAAAAACAAAATGTAAAATCTCCCCCGAGCTGTCCTATAATATATATGTAGCAGTTATCTAAGGAGAGGTAATCCTATGTCACAAAAAAACAAAGAAAATAGATCTGCTCTTCTGATCCGAGTACAGACACCGTTCAGAGATACACGAATGTCCTTTATGTAGAGAATGACAACAAGCACCCTCAAGGCCACATATTCCAGTGTTTATGACCTTCACATCTCACAGTAACCAAATGATACACATTACAAAGTACCTGATAAGCATTTACACATTGACAAAAGGTTGCCATTTAGGGTGGCCATTCACTCCAGGATTTGTCTTGTTCAGTCTCAGGGGTTCAAGAACAAACAAAAGCACTCAACATCAACAAATTACAGACAGCTTCATCTACTAGTCATTTTTAACTATAAAAGCCCAACATGTAAGCCACTATCAATAATATCCCCATCTACAGATCTAGAGATCAGGGATACAACTGAGCAGATAGGTAGTTTTAGGTTCTGCTTTAAGCAGTTGTGGTGAAGTTAAAGAGGACCATGTATATATTTGATGTTAAAGCTCAACAAATATTTCAATAAAAGATCAATTTAGCGTGCATTCACCCCAAAATCGGAAGGTTCTTGCAGGTCAATTGAGGGTCTGTTGACATGCGATTGTACCTTCAGCTTTCCTTCTGAAGCTCAATGCCATGTTGGACTACAATATCAATACATATTTGTTTACTAAATGTAAGATTGTAGTCCATCACAAGAGCCAACTTGGAGTGGTGGCTACTTTATAAGACACACAGGGACCATGGGGAACAAAAGTAGCCACCCTTCAGAAGGAAGGACAGTGTCAGCACAAATTTAAAGATGATTTGAGGCTCTACAGCTAAGTCATACACAAATAAGATACATTTTAGTTAATAGATAAAAGAGAACTATGGGGTAAGAGTTTTTCCCCATAATTCTCTTTAGTGTCGCAGGAGGACATATACCAACCTCCTCCCATGACCCAAAGCTCAATATATCGCGGGCACCGAGTGCCGCAGCCAGGACGGATCCTGACAATACTGTTGAGATCCACCCAGCTGCAAGAGTGACAGCAGGCTCAGCCTATCTAGAGGCAGAGCCATCTGTGCCCGCCCCTCCCTCGTCCGTTCCTCCAGTCAGCGCTGGAGGAGAGGGGAGGAATCTCTGTGGAGAGCGGTAACCGACAATCAGCGCTCACTGCAGGGAGACGATCGGAAAGTGAGCGAGCGACGTTATGTGTTCGCTCACTTCCCAATCAATAAAGCCGACCTGTGAAAGCTTCTTTGTCACATGTCAGCTCTAACTATGAGGATGAGTGGAAATCACTCACCTCATAGTTCACCTTTAAGGTACTTGAATGCATTTGTAAGGCTTTATTTACATCAAAATCAGAGCCAAAAACAAGTCTGTTTGCTTGCGATTGCAATCCATTGCTGTTTGGTTTTTCTTTTTTATACAATTTTTACACTAAGCTATATAAGATATTGGTTCTACCTCCCATTGACACGTGCTAGCAGTTCACATCAGTCCAACGCATTGCGTTAAAAAAAAAAATATAGAGCCTGCTCTACTTTTATTTCAGCGGGGGGCAGCACAACGCAATGCAACAGACCGGTGTGAATTGCTCTCATTCATTTTCAGTTGTTCTTGCATTGGCATCCGTTGAAAACCGGATACTAAAAGGAATGGGGCCTAAAGCAGGTTTTTCAATACAATTGTGGATGTGATCCTTCTGGCACAGTGTGAAGTAAAATCAGTACTCCCGATGAATATACTTGTTTTGGGTCACTGACTGGAAACAGCAACACCAGAAAGTCAGCATAATAGAAAGATAATTATGATGTAAAGGTCAACGACAGCTCCAGTATGTCAGGTTTCCTTTAACAGTCTACTATAGTGCAATAGTGGAATCTACAGGAAGGAAAACAACTGCAAGACAGAGGGTCTGTGTGTAATTTACAGGGGGGGGGGGCACACCTAGTTCTTTAACCAGACCAGGTGTTTAGACCCCCGTCCTGTCCAGGCCATTTTTCAGTATTCAGCGCTGCAGTACTTGGACATTTATTCCGTCATGCAACGCTGTACTGAAATTCATTTTAAACCATTTTTTGGGGACAGATAGAGCTTTATTTTGGTGGTATTTAATCACCACTGTGGTTTTTATATTTTACTATAATTAGGAAAAATTACTGAAGTTTTTTGGTAAAATATAAAAGACGGGGTCACGTCGGGTAAATAGACACCAAACATGGCAAGCTTTAAAATTGCTCGCACCCGCGAAGTCGCAGAAAACTACCATACCCAAAATTGTCCATAGGCGACGCTTTAAAAGCGTTTACCGCTCATCAGTTTAGTGTTATCAGTGATTGATGGCCCTAGAATTATTTCTCTCACTGTGGCGCTCACAATCGATATGCAACATGTGCGGCGTAATGGGCACAATCGTCGTTTTTTCATGTATACACCCCAGACGCATGTTTGCGTGCGTGTATGTATGGGTTATTGGCGGCGCGTGCAAGGGGGCGTGTCTGAGCGGACGTCTAGAGACTACGGCCGGCCCGGAGGCAGTTAAATCTAGTTATGTGTTCATTACCCACTTGACTACCAGAGCAATTTTTTTCCCCATTCTCACACACGAGTCTGAATTTTTGTCAAGAAAACTGCCTAAAACCCGAACCTGAAAGCAGAGGCCTTGTAAAATAAGAAAATGCTAGTTGCAATTTTGCACAAATGTTTATGAAAATCGATATTTTTAGGAACAAATGCACCAAAATTAAGTTTAGTGCCCCAAAACACAATATAAAAGATGGGGTTGTGTGAGGTAAATAGATACCAAACATGTCAAACCCTAAGGCCTGGTTCACACCTGTACGTTTTGTAGTGCGTTCAAAACGCTCAAACATGAAAATCCCATTGTTTTCTATGGGTATGGTTCTCACCTTGCCGTATTTCAGCCCGTCTGAACGTGCTACAAAACGCCCTACGCCTGAAAGGGTACATGAGCTTCTTTGCAGCGTTTTTGTCGCACGTTTCCATTGGGATACAGCCAAGTAGCCCTCGGAAACGCATGTTTATCACGCGTTTTTTTTACAGCGAATCGCTGTAAAAACGCACGTCACGAAACACGCGACAAACGCCCATATTCGATACGCCTAGGTGTGAACAGAGCATTAAATTGCATGCACCTGTGAAATGGCACAAATAAAAATAAAAAAAAACTGCCCGTACGCGACTCTTTAAAAGCTTTTACTGTTCATCAATTTAAAGTTAACAGTGAGTCATGGGCATCTTCTTTGCTCTCTGTGTCCCATAGGGGAGAATTCCCCAACCACAATAGGAAATGGGTAGAAATCCCCCTCTTAGTCAGCTTTCACCAGAACATGGGTACACATTGGAAGATTTCCCCCCACTTCCTACTGTGTTCCTGCGGCAAACATAGATGTTTGGATTTTCCATCACTTTCTCTCCCATAGCAAAGGTCACCAAGACAGGAGGGGGGTGATTTTCTCCAGTGTGGACACAAACAGCAATAAATACGAGACAGAGGTTCTTACATTTTCATACTCTATGGAAAAAAAAACAAGAAAAAAAACACAACTTTTGGCTTGAGATGCTTTTTTAGTGCAAAGCATGCATTTTGCTACAAAATGGAACAGTAACTGTACCTAGAGGTTGTAAGCCCTTTGTTGCTCTATTCCCATGTCACATTTCTTTAGCAATAACTAAAGAACGGCTGTGAAAATCAGACTTAAGAAGATCAAGTCACATTTTAAGCAGTCTTTCTGGAAACATCATCTCTCTATACTCCACTACGTATCGTGAACCTGCACTGATAAATGAAGATTTCGATCTTATATATAGGAAACCTCTATAATTAGGAACTTTGCCAAAGAAGTACCCCAAAAGTTTCACCACTTTTGAATATCTCCTGAAAAATAGCAGTGTACTTCCTTTGCCTACAGTCTCAGAGCTGTATATCTGCAGTGTAAATCTAAGGCACTGTGCTTCTCCTGACTTGCTGGATGGAAAGCTGTACCGGATGGCCTGCAGAACAAGAAATCTCTCTTCTTCTTCAGCTATTCTGTAAATCTATGCTTCCTCCACCCCTCTTGCGGCTTCTGAACTATTCCCCCACTAGGTCACCTGGAGACAGGTCACCTGGAGGTTAGCTGTCATCAAGAGACAGCTCTGACATGAGGAAGCAAAGGCCTGCCTCTACCAAGATGGCCACCTTCACAAAGAGACACAGTGCAGAACAAGGCATGGAAAGTCAGCAATAGGAAGAAACAGTTTATAGTAATTATGTATGAAAATGTGGAGAAGACAATTTTTTCCTCTTTCAACATTTGCTGTGCTTTCTTTTTAGTAGAACAGCATGTGATTACTCTTTACTATTCACCTCACTGCAAATGTATGGTCAGAGTTTTGAATATGGAACGGAACTATACATTAGACGGCTTGATATGTATTACATTTTTCCTGTATACTTACAGCTACGATGCTGACTTAGCTGAATGTGTTAGGCAACCACTAAAGCATTGAGGGGAAATTTACAATACTAAAAAATTTGACCTGTCCCTTTAAGAAAAAGTATCGGTAATTGGTATCGGTGAGTACTTGGAAAAAAGTATTGGTACTCGGCCTTAAAAAAGTGGTATCGGTGCATCCCTACTATATAGGACAAAATGTTAATAGAAAGAAGCACATCAGTAAAAAGCAAACCCTACAAATGACAATATCACCAGCAAATAAACTAAACATTAACACTAAATATTGAAATGCAGACATGATGAAATACTGATATCTATGCAAGATCTTGGTGTTTGAGGACAAGTGCAGAGGAATGCACATTTCCCAACCTCAGCTACTACACAGAGCAACACCTGCTGGCTGCTGCCCCACAGGCCTAGTGATGCTGCTCAGATTGTCAGAGTTTCAAAACAGACCAGAGCAATTTAATATGGGCTTTAACTAGGCCATTCCAAGCCCATAGGTGAACCTCTGTCCCAGTCTCAAATCTCTGGCACACGGAAACAGGTTTCCCTCATGAATTTCCCTGTATTTAGCGCCATCCATCCTTTCAATTCTGACCAGTTTGCCAGTCCCTGCCGATAAAAAACATCCCCACAGCATGATGCTGCCACCACAATGCATCACTGTGAGGATGGTGTTCTCAGTGTGATGAGAGATCTTGGGAGATTTCAGTCTCATCTTACCAGAGTACCTTCTTCCATATGTTTGGTGAAGTTCCCACATGCCTTTTGGCAAACAGAAAACATGTTTGCTTTTTTTCTGTAAGCAATGGCTTTTTTTTCTAGCCACTCTTCTATGAAGGCCAGCTCTGTGGCGTGTACGGCCTAAAGTGATCCTATGGACAGATACTCCAGTATCCACTGTGGAGCTTTGCAGCTCCCTCTGGGTTATCGTTGGTCTCTTTGTTGCCTCTCTGAATAATGCACCCCTTGCCTGGTCTGAGTTTTGGTGGGCAGTCCTCTCTTGGCAGGTTTGTTGTGGTGCCATATTCTTTCCATTTTTTAATAATGGATTTAATGGTGCTACATGGGATAAACAAAGTTTTGAATATTTTATTTATAACCCAACCATGATCTGTACTTCTCCACAACTTTTTCCCTGACCTGTTTGGAGTTGAGATAATGTGACACTTAGATTGTACACAGGTGGTCTTAATTTAACTAAATATGCGACTCCTGAAGGTAATTGGTTGCACCAGATTTTATGTAGGAGCTTCATAGCAAAGGGGGTGAATACATATGCACGCACCATTTTTCCAGTTTTTATTTTAAAAAAAAGTTATTTTCTTGATTGCACTTGACCATGTTGCACTGCTTTGTGTATGTCCATTACAGGTAATCCAAATAGAAAGCTATTTTAATTCCAGGTGGTAATGCAACAAAATAGGAAAAATGCAATGAACACTTTTGCAAGTCACTGTATATAAATAGATGAAAGGAACAGCAGAAAGCAGCATTCTTCATGGAACATTCCCTATGATTTTTGCCAGTAAACTGTGCACAAGCTTTCTAGAAGCATACACAGCTAAAGAGATGCCGAGATGCCCAATTGTTCCATAAATAAAAATGCAGCTCTGGCTGCAATACTCACCTCTTCTCCAGAGCTGTCCCACAAAGTCTTACCAATTAATGGTCAAATGCAGCTCCTCTTCCGTGGCGAATGACCCCAGCAGCATCATGACCCTGATGGCACCATACACTCACAATACAATGATGCGGAAAAAACAGCTGACATCGTTACGCCAGCAATGCTCCCTGTGACACTGTGAACAGCTCTCTGAATACCTCTGTTTATTGGAGCACTGGGTAGGGATCATAGAGTGCTGGAGACCTGAACCGCTGCTTTCTGTGTTATGCGGCGGTCCAAGTCTCTAGCATGCTGCTAGCAAAGAATAATGTACTCATTGCTGCAAAAAAATAGGACATTAAAACTAAAAAAAGAAGTCCTCCATTATTAATGTTTATACAGCCTGGCTGCATTACAGTATTCAATTGGGCTTTCGGCAACATTGTAAAATAAAAGGCTACAAGGACATAAGAATTAATTCAACTTTAACTGGAAACCGTGTTCTTCATATCTACTATTTTAGGGTTATCTTGCAATACAAATAAGGCCAACAGCAGTATAACAAAACCAGTCTAAACGATCTTTCAGCCATCTTAACCATAGCCAACAATTGCCCAAATCACTCTTCAAAACAGACACATACCGGTAGGACCTGCCTAGAAACTGATGAAAAGTGATTTCATCGCCAAAAGGAAAAATGTGCCATGTAATAGATGTACAGTTAATTTTACCTGCAGATGTGCTGTAAGAGGACGTTAATCGTTCACCCCAGTTTTCACTTGTGTGTCCTGCTTCAGAATCTACAGGATTAAAAAAGGCACAGGAAAGAAGGGAAGAAGGAAACAAGTAAAGTAGAGGACAGTTTGATAGCAAAAGCATAAAAGAGAAGGCAATGGCTACCTTTGCAAGGAAACATGTCCTCCATGGAATTTTCCTCTCAATCTTTAGTCAAAAAGCTAAGTGGAAAGACAAGTAACCCAAAGCGACCAATCTGTATTGATCTACCAGTGATAAAAAACTTGAGTTTGATTGGTTGATCTAGGTCAGTGCATTTTTCTCTTCCACGCTGGTCTGTGCACTAGCTTACTGGGTAAGCTTTGTGTGTGTGTGTGTGTGTGTGTGTGTGTTATGTGCAGGGAAACAAATGGCAAATGCACTCATCAATCTGTAACCAGCTCATGGAAGGGATTTATACAGTACAACAGCAACACTGTGCAGCAAAAGCTTCCCAGCACACTCACCAGTCAGCATGCAAAAAAAAAACTTGTCTCACCGCTAAGGTTAAAAACAGAGGTTTAGATACAAGTTTTGCTGTTATGTGCAGGGGTCACAATCTGTCTAGAAACTTCAGTTTCCCAATTGTGTGTCTGAAAAACTGAAAAAATGACACTAAAGAGCCAGCCCACCTAAGACTGATATTTCAGATTTTGTTAGATGATAGAAATGTTCAGGTGGTTTATTGAGGAATTGATTGGAGGAATCTCTGTACCCTGTGCTTTTGTTCCTGGGACTGCAAGTATGCTGTGGCCATTTTGGTGGGTTCCTGTCCTCCTTGGTGGATATATCTATTTGTCAAATGCTACCGGAGGTGCTGGAACATGTAAACACCCACAACTCCAAGGTGGAAAAGGGAAGAGAGTTGGGCAGGGAGATATTGCTCTTGGAACATTCGCTACATTTCAGAAGCTATGAGATGACCTAGTCCAACCTAGAATATTCCAATTAGGTGGACTGACCTTTTTTTATGTGGTGGGAGAGCCCTTACACTCAGGCTACAAAAGAGGTGGGAACATAGAAGTGGTCAAAGTCTGGAATATATATTAAACTAAGGAGAGGCTTAAAAACATCCTAATTCTGCAAGTGTTAATAGTGATAGCTTTATTTCCACATTTACTGAAACATCAAGTCCTGCTTTAGTTCCCGAGGAGTGCAGTGGCACAGTGCTGGCTGTACTACATTCCATATGACAGCTTGCTAAAGAAAGGCAAGGTACCTGCTTATACACACACAATTTCAGCATACTAAGCTGTACTTGATTTCTCCCAAAACGCGCAGAATTCTATTATGTGGGTCATTAAAACGCAGCACCCTTTTCTGTACGACACTTCTAACCATAAAAGAACTTGATGTTATTATACATTGATAACACAAGAGGTGACAGCTTCCCTTTGCTTGTAATGTTTTTTCCAATACTGGATAATCTACTAACATTAACAGAATGGATGCATTTTATTCCGTTAGATCAGCCTTCGCAAACCACTTGATAACATGTACACACCCTGTGGCAATAAGATTGCCCAGGAAAATGTGGTGCTCCCTAAATAATAGTGCATTTACATGATAAGTCATGTATAGGGAGGAGGAAGGGTGTACAGTGAGAAGGATTCAAGTTTTCACCCAATTATGTTATCAGTAAATCCTTTATGCACCTAAAGCAGACAAAAAGGTAGAAAACATTTGCATGGGAAGGAGGTCCGTAAATTTTTTTTCCTGAATTTGTCAAATTCTGCACACGTGCAGTTACTAAAATTACATGCTGGAGGCTTAGGTAACGGCTTTATACTTTTTTTCTGTTACTTTAATCGTAAGCCCTCAGGGGCAGGGCCCTCCTTACCATCTTGTCTTGATTTGTATTGTGATTGTAATGTCTTCCCTATATTATAAAGTGCTGCGCAAACTGTTGGCGCTATATAAATCCTGTATAATAATAATAATAGGATGATGAATAATAGAATAATGCTAGGACACAATCAGGTTTTTGCTAGATACATAAAATGAGATCTTCCCTGTTTGCCCTGAAAAGTAGTCTAGCATTCAAGTCTGTTTTTTGTTTTATTAATCTTCTGTGAAATAAGTCATGGAAACAATGTCTGTATGTTAGTCTATGCTGGAACATGAAGTGTGCAGAAATGCGAACAAAAGAAAAAAAAAAAAAAGACATCTAAGCAAGCACAAGCCGTGATGCTTACACCTGCACTGTTGTTGTGCTTGCTATAATGTACACATGCTACAAAAGTGGCTTGCCATCCAGTCTCCCGGAACATAGTCTCTTCAAAGTAAACTCTTCGCATATGCTATTTTTAAACACTCATCTCCCTATAGTGACTACAGTGCACATGACACCAGTCATTTCAACCTCAGCAGCTACATATTCAAATACGTTTCAAGAGGATATGAAGATTCTGTTGGTGGCCACACCTGCACATTACTAGAAATTAAAACATCCCCTTCTAGTCAACCGACAGGGTCTAATTTTAGTAAAACACGCAGATGTCACTTGTTTAGGCCATTTACTTATAGCATTAAACAAACCTCAATTATCTGCACAAACACCACCACAAGTGTAACTATCCACATAATACACAGTAATGTGCAAAGGTTTTAGGTGGGAAAAAAAGCTGTAAAGTAAGAATGCTTTCAGTAATAAAAGCGTTATTAGTTGATTTTTTTTATCAACGGCTACCATTTTTCGGCGTCCTTGCAGCCCAAAAAAAAAAATCATACCTCAGATGTGGAAACAAGGCTAAGCGACTCAACTATACAAGAAAACATAGGAACTGGGGTGCAGAAAAATGGCAGCAGGTGCTCTGGACTGATGAGTCAAAATCTGGCTGTACCAGGAAGCAGTTTGTTCACCAAAGGGCTGAAGAGCAGTACAATAATGAGTGCCTGGAGGAACAGTGAAGCATGGTGGAGGTTCCTTGCAAGTCTGGAACTGCATTTCTGGCGTTGAAGATTTGGTCAAGATCAATGGTGTCCTCAATGTTGAGAAATACAAGCAGATACTTATCCCCCATGCCATACCATCAGGGAGGCGTGTGATTGGCCCCTAATTTTTTAAGCCGGAGGACAACGACCCCAAACATACAGCCAATGTCATAAAGAACAATCTTCAGTGTAAAGGAGTCCTGGAAGTGATGGTTTGGCCCCCACAGAGCCCTGATCTCAACATTGTCGAGTCTGCCTGGGATTACATGGAGACAGAAGGATTTGAGACAACCTACATACACAGAAGATCTGAGGTTAGTTCTCCAAGATCTTTGGAACAACCTACCTGCGAGTTTCTTCAAAAACTGTGTGCAAGTGTACCTAAAAGAATTGATGCTGTTTTGAAGGCAAAGGGTGGTCACACCAAATATTGATTTGGATTTCCCTTCTGTTCATTTACTTTCCATTTCGTTAATCGATAAAAATAAACTAACACTTATTTCTGAAAGCATTATTACGTTACAGCATTTCTTCACACAGTACTATATGTAACATCTATTCCAAAGTATGAGACCTACGGTACATCTATCAAAATGCAAGTGAAACTAAACTTAGGAGTTAAACCGTACAAATACATACAATTACCTTACCTTTAAACAAAAATGTATCTTATTTTTGTATCACTCAGCTGCTACTTTTGTTCCCCATGGACCCTGTGTGTGTTGTAAAGTAGCCACTGCTCCAAGCTCGCCCCCGCGATGGACTACAATCTCATGTTTAAAAGGTGCCCATACACTGCACGATTCTCGTACGAGAATCGCGGGAGATCCCGCGATCGTACGAGAATCGTGCAGTGTATGGAAGGCGTGCGACCGTTTCTACTGTATGGTCGCACGTCTTCCGTCGAACCAGCAGGCTAGAAAACCCGCCGGGAATCGTACGATTCTTGGCGAGTGAGTGGCCTGCTGGTTCGACAACTGACGAACGGGCCGGTGTGCGCACGCGCACACTGCCCGTTTCCCGTCCTCGCAAGCCCGCCCCTCATTGCAGTCATCGCAAGCCCGCCCCTCAAGGGGGCGGGCTTGCGATGATCACAAGTACGATCTGCCTGTCCAAGATGGGCAGATCGTACGTTTTTTTAAGTACTTTACAACCATCGCAAGACTAAGGTCTTGCGATGGTTGTACAGTGTATGGCCACCTTAAGTTTACTAATTTGTACTAAAAGGTGCCCACACACCTTACGATAATCGTACGATTATCTTAAGGTGTGTGGGAGCCGTGCGACCTCTGCTACTGTACGGTCGTATGACTTTTATCTTAGGAACATGTTCGAAAACCCACCGAGAATCGTACGATTTTCGGCGGGTGTGTAGCGTGTTCGTAAGATAAAAGCCGGACGGGCCGGTGTGCACAAACGCACACTGCCTGTTCAGCATTGCGGTCATCGGAATCCCGCCCCGATCATCGCAAGTACGATCTGCCTGTCCAAGATAGGCAGATCGTAAGTTTTTTTAATTACCTTACAACCATCGCAAGACAAAAGTCTTGCGATGGTTGTAAGGTGTGTGCCCAGCCTAAGACTGTGGTTTATCAAAGGAGCGAGCTTGGAGCAGTATCTACTTTACAACACACACACACACAGGGACCATAGACCAAGTATCCCCCCTCCAGAAGGAAGAACAGTGTCAGCACCAATTCGGAGATGATTTGAGGCTCTACAGCCGAGTGATAGACAAATAAGATACATTTTTGTTAATAGTTATGGTACTTGAATGCATCTTTAAGATTGAACTCCTGAGTTTAGTGTCACTTTAACCCTGTGCAGCAATCATCGGCTCCTGGTCGTCACTCGGCCTTAGATCAGTGTTACTGGATCTATAAATGTTTAGAGTTCATGTTTGTAAAGCTTCTAAAATACTCAATGCAAATAACATCTATCATAACTTTGGGATATAAACTCAAAAAAATATTTTCCTTTATCATACAGCAAACTGTTATTTTCTTTTTCCAAAACAGCTTGAAGCATGTCAGCCCTGTTACAGGAAAACAGCTTATAAATCACAGCTACAGACAATGCTTTTGCCTAATGAGCAGTTACAACTGTGACCCAGCTCACCCCAGTAATAATCCGTTGATTTGCTCCCAAATTATTACCCCTTTTTAGGATTAGAGAACTCAGTACCTGTACATGTAACTGAAAAATAATCTGGGAACAAAGAGCAGGCTAATCTGTGCTAGGTGAAATGTCTTGTAAGAATCTATAGAAATACTGACTCTAGGGCTACATATTGTTTTGTACAACAATAAAAATGTGACAAGCCACCAAGAGAGGGGCCACCAAACACAATAACTGCAGCACTGTCATGTCAGGGACACATTTGTGTAGTAAAACAAACAGAACACCTCGACTTCCACCTGCAGCGTCTAGCAGGGGTGAGATTATTTTTCAATTATTTTGGTCATGATCCAGCATCTGTCATCATTCAACCCACTTCCTGTGAGACCAGGGTGTCAAGTACTCACCCCCAGAGGCATGTAATCAAGCCACCCTGGATTAAAAGGGAAATACTGCAGAGAGTGGCGCCATATCATTATGTGATGGAGTTCTCTGCAGAATTCAGGACCCAACCACCACCAATGAAATAAGGAGGAAGAGGATGTCAGCAAACGGTACTGAAGGCTACAGAAAAAAAAATAGCATTAATGATGGTTCCTTAAAGAAGAACTCTGGGGATCCATTTTCTTAACCCTTGCAATGCGGGTAGCTTTTTTTTTATCTAGGTGCAAAAAAAAGTTATACTCACCCGAACTGCCAAGCCCACTCTTTTCCGGTCACTGAAGTGTGTCGCCTACTCCGCTGCACATATGGAATGTTCCTCAGTGTCCTCACGTCTATACACTTGTATAGAATGTGATGACACAAGGATTCTTAGACTACAGCAGAGGAGGGGAAGAGAGGCTCAAGGGACCAGTCTAAGAACAAACTGGCTACAATGATCGGGTGAGCACAACAATCTCCCCAAAATGTTAATGTTAAACCTTACCTTAAATTATGTCTCTTTTTCCGATCTTCCTCTTCTTTCCTGATGTTTTTAGCCTTCACTCCAGCAGTGCTGCGGCTCTGTCCCTCCAATCCAGTGCTGACTGCTCTGTCCCTCCAATCCAGCGGTGTCTGCATGCGGGTGCACGCGTTTATAGACTTACCTTGCGTCCCTCATCGCGTCCCTGCCGAAAATGAGAACTGCGCACGCCCCAAGATCATTTGCGGCCGCTCGAGAAATTTCTCATTTTCGAACGGAAAACAGGGTAAGTTTGAGGTGCTGTTTGAGCGTTTTTTGCTTTTTTAAAACTTTTTGCATATATCTACTGCTTGCTAGCAGTAGATATATGCAAAAAAACGGGATGGTTTATATATCCTTTAAGGTTTTTAAAATAAAAACTAAATGAATGAGGGGAGAAGGATGCTCCAGAGGTGGGTGGGGTATATTTATTGATGAAATTGAGATGGAACATCTTTACCATTACCTTTCTCTAATTTCTATAAACAAGCAGACTTATTTAGTGAACAGTGCAAGAAAAATACAAACCCCCCTTAGTGAAATCATATCAGTAGTAGGTAGATATTCACTGGTTGCTATGGGTACTGCATTCGGTTCTGCTCATTGTTTGTTAAATGAGCCTTTATGGTCGTTATTAGTATATTATTATCATCATCATGATGATTATTATATCACAAACTACAAGGCCTGTAAATTGATCTACATTGGTGTTACTACCAAACCAGATCACATGAATACAATTCAATTCTTCTCAAATTGAACTACATACAATGAATTAAAACCAAGGGTGAGATTATATGACGCTCACATAGTTATCATTCTGGGCCATCTACCTGTGTCAGAGTCTCTCTCTTCTTCTCTAGGCGGGCTGATTGTGAAGGGTAGCTTTCTTTTCATGGAGGATTTTTCTTTCATTTCTTTTCCAACTTCATTCCTGTCCAGCTTAGGAGTTCGATTGTAGGATGTGATTTTCTCCTTATTCTAAAACAAAAGAAACAAAAAAACTAATTTTGATACCAGAACTGTAATGACCCCATATATTGCCCAGGAATATGATCGTGAATGGACTGTATTAGATAACCTGCTTAAAAGGAGAACTTCTTCAGCTGCGGCGTCTCAGTGTACCGCGAGCAGCAGCTCGCGGCATACTGAGCCTAGGGTGACGGGAGGACGCTAGTTTGTGTCCTCCCATTACCCTGAGAACTATGGGGAAAAGCCTTAACCCCATAGTTCTCCTTTAACCTGGTTTCTTCTGCTACAGACAGAAACCATGTCCGAGAGAACACGCACACCAATCTATCAGTTCTCACATGTTTTACTTAACTAAACAGTTAGAAAGGATAATCTGTTTGGTTATGTTTAGTTACTACATTTCTCTGCTACTTGCACAAAGGACCCCATGACTAAAATGGTCTGAGTAGCCTCTGTCTAGCAATTAGAGTCCTTCATTCATGTACCAAAAATAAAAAGACGCCCAAAACTGACCCCCAAAAAAAGTATTAATATCTGGTATTATTTGGGGATCTAAAAAAATAAAATAAAATTTGATTAATGACTGTCGCAAAAGGCAGAGTAGAGCAGGTAGGTACACATTTTACAATATACATTTTAACCAATACATGTTTTCTTAGTTTAGAATAAAATGAGGAAGGGTAACCTCTAAGGTTTATTTTTTTTCTTTGCCACCTGTGTCCCCCATTGGGGAGATTTCTCCTCACTTCCAGATCATACAAGAAAATAATTTCCTCAACAATTATATACACCTGACCCAAATAGAAACTTAACAGAGGTTCTAACACTTCACTAAAGGGAATGCTTTATAGCTTTGTGCTTTCCCTATAGCAAGATACACCTCCCTTCCTGATGTGGCGACAAAACAGAGAAATAGACACTAGAGCAGTGGTTCTCAACCTGTGTGACCTCAGGACCCATATTTGTCCTTGGTCGTTAAGTTGCAACCCAAGTTGCACTGCAATAGAAAGCTCGGCATTAGGGTACCACGCATTCCGGTGCGGGGACGTACGAACTGTGGGTGGCAGGTGCTTTTGGGGTACCCTTCAAATGAATGGTAACACAACACACCTCCCACGCCAGAATGCACAGTAGGTGCGATTGCACGGTACTATGCAATTAACGCACTGTACTAGTGTGAACGGGCCCTCAAAAACAACAGACACACACAATCTCAAACACATACACACTTCAAAAATGTTTTCATTTATTTATTTTTTACGGCCCACCCAGTCTCCCTACCTGAACTGGAGTGGATCCTCAGTCTGGTGTCCAGTGCTGTGCTGTGGGGGAGCTCCATCCATATGTGCACTGCCTGTACAGCTCCCCCGCAGAGGCGCCGGGAGCCAGAATGTGATGCCATTCCGGTCCAGGCACCTCTACAGGACACGCGAGGGAGCTGCAAGCCATGCACACATGGTTGGAGTTCTCTCCCAGCCATAGCCCCACCCCACCTCAAGCTGATGCTCAGCGTCGAGCAGCATATTTTGAATGGCTGCTTGGCACGAGAACTGGCAGTGCTGCGCTAGGGGGAGGCTGAGGAGTCTCTCACTTAGAAAAGTGGAAGGCTTGTGGGGACCCACTGAAAACGGGGTCACGACCCACCAGTTGAGAACCAAGGCACTAGAGAGATCTTGTAACTCTTTAAAAAGGTGTTTTATGGACATGGTTTGTTTCATTCATCTTTGTAGACAGGTAAATAATCATTGCATAGATGTTTTATATTTGCACAGACAGTCCGCAAGCAGATATATATATATATATACACACACACGGCTCAAAATTTCCACTCGCCCCCTCGCAATTTGCGTAGGGGCGAGTGAAAATGAAGCCTCCTCGGGCGGCTTCTCTCCTGTTCACCGACCTGATGACAGCGCTCCCTCGTCCGTCCGTCTAAGCAGGGGGGCGCAGGAGGGAGCGCTGCCTGCTGTTCGTATTTTATGTATGATGTACATACATACATATATATTAGCAGGGGATAATTCATTATCTAAAAACAGATGCAACACTACACTATATATTTATATAAGCAAAATACTAAACAAAGGCAGCCCAGTATAAGAGCCTATGTCGATGGGAGAAGGGCTTGTGTTGATGGCTTCAGTATCACATCAGTTTGAGATGCTTCTAAGATCATTTAGACCTACAGCTGACCTTCAAGCAAGTTTTGCATTCTGACAGAGTTGTATGGGAGTGCAAAACCCATTTGAGTAAATTTGGGCAACAATATTCTACGTGAATCAAAACTGCTCAACACCATTTCTCCTGGGGATCGTGACCATGGATCACAAGCAGTCAGAATTTGGGGACCTTTGCTGTTGATTACTGGCCACTGTTTAAGCCACACTACCACAAGGTCTCTCCAAAACATTTTGTCTCTGCTTTATAATAATAAAAAAAGGACTAGAGAAGCATCTAAAATGTTTCTTTCCGATCCATCAGCCAACAGAAAGAATTTGACATTCCACAAGAACTATCATTGATTCAACTTTCTTCCATAACCCAGTTCAACTTAAACAACCTTTAAAAACAGACATTTTATTTGTTATTTGTCCTAAAGTAAATCTATCCTTTCCAGAGTGCTAGCTTCAGTGAAAGGCAGACACACAAAAGGTACTGGCACATGTCTTCATCATCTAGTACCATCCAGGAGTCCTGATATGTGGGGCTCTCAGTACTGCAAACTGTTACTTCTGCTTGGAAAAATAAGCTCTGGCATACCCCCTCTAACTCCTTCTATTGACTCCTCAATGTAACGGCCTTTCTCACTGAAAAACAATGAACTGTGCAAGCTAAAAAAGGCTCTGCCAGAGATCGACTTTCCAACCAGAAATTTATATGCGTCTAAATCAGGGGTCTCAAAGTACCGGCCTGCGAGCAGGTACTAGGTGCCCTGCAGTCAGCTGACAAGTCGTGCACACAGTCACGTACCGCATGCCGACTTGCGGGAGCAGCAACACGGTCTACATCTCTGTCGGATGCAGACAGCAGAGCTGCTCCTGTCAGTTCCGGACGGAGCTCCGTCAGTTCTGAGCTCCGGCTGAATGAGTATTAATAGTAATGTACTATCTGCACTAGACCTTACTAATCACCACTAGATTACCAGGGATTGAGGGGGGTCCCCTATATTTCAGGTGCGATTAGGGATTTCTGTGTCACAAACTTGCGTTTTCCTGCAGCAGGAATCCCTAATCAGGCGTTTACATGCAGCAACTGTCACCCATTCAAGTTAATGATCAGGTGACAGCCGCTGCATGTACACGCCTCCATACCGCATGTAATCGTATGTGATATGATTACATGCAGTTACAAAAACAATCACTATCCCTGAATAAACTTGTGCAGGGATAGTGATTGATTCCTAACTGCATGTAATCCTTTCACATATGATTACATGCGGTGTGCAGGCGTTTACATGCAGCAGCTGTCACCTGATTAACTTGAATGGGTGACAGTTGCCGCTTGTAACATGTGCATACATTAAAACTGGTACCGTATATATAGTAGCGGCCCCCACGGGACTAAAAAATGTGTCCAGTGGCCACCGACTATATTGAGTTTGAGACCCCTGGTCTAACTGAACATTTAGGGATTTGGGGTTTCCAGGGATACTTTATTCCTAAACAATCATGAAAGGACAAGTTTATTTATTGCAAAAAGTAACCAATAAAATGTCAGCCTGTACTGGAGAAAGACCGCTAAAAGAACAAAATATGAACCTGACTGGTGACTGTGGAGTCATTATCAATGGTTCTTACCTAAAGGATAAACTCAGTGTCAATGGTCTTAATGCTGTTTTCCTTACAGATCTTTCTCATCACTTTGCATTGTAGTTGTATTTAAAACGGAAACTAAGCATTTGTAATTTGAGGAGAGGCAGCATGTCACTGCCTCTTTAATTGGGAATAGGTCGTTACTGGTAATCACACATGATGGGGCCTGTACAAAGTCTCTAGACAAGTCAGGCAGCTGTCACACCAGCAGATTAGAGCACTTTTCAGGAGTAGGAAGCCCATGGAAGAACCAAGATGAATATGGCTAGAGCTGACAACTTAAAGGAAATGTCTAGTAGTTTGCACAATCTCTTTATTATTGTTAGGCGTAAAGAAAAATGTAAAAACCTTTTTAGGCAGGTAAATGTGAAATATTGCATGATTAGATTTTTCGTATTGTACCATATGCAAATAAATGGCTCCATACACACAGCCGCGTATGGAGCCGTATATTTGCGTAGCCTATATATGCGCAAAAACAGAATGGAATAGAAATGCGTGCGGGCAGCGTATTTCTGCGTGTATACGCGCGTACATCACATTAAAAATTCCATTACGAGTGATGCATTCTGGGATTGCATATAGGGCACACATATACACTCATATATAAGCGCATAGACGCTCGTATATACGCGCATAGACGCAATATACAATTTTGCTTGCGTTGTGTGTGAATGAGGCCTTAGGCCTTGTTCACACCAAATGCAGAGCAGATCCGGTCAGGTTTCTGCACACGCATACTAGTCTTTTAGATGCGTTTTTTGACGCGTTGTTGATGCGTTCCGGGCTCTATTTGGTAAAAAAAAAAAAAAAATGTTTTAAAGTTTAAAATGAGCTTTCAGTGTGTTTCAGGCATTGGCATGCGTTTTTGTTGCGTTCCAGAGCAGGTAAAATAGGGCCTGCTGCAGTTTTTTCACCTGCTCTGGATCTGCTCTGCAACTGCACGCTACGATGTGAACTGGAGCCAAAAATACCATTGGAATACATTGGACGCAGTTTTGATCCGGTCTGCACCTGCTCTGCTCTGCGCTTGGTGTGAACAAGCCCTTAGAGTAAGCTCTTTTGGACAATGTATTTCTTTTATACAGAAAAAAATAGTTTGTAAATTTGCAGAATGAATGGTTCTTTGAATTGTTTAGAAATACACTCCTGAGTAATTAGCAATTATATTTTAACACATTTAAAAAAACATTAGTGACAGGGAGGCTGAACAGATTAAAAATATCTCTCAAGTAAACCTGTACTCACTCCATGTGTGCATAAGGAGACCCTGTCACTAACTTAAAAAAATGGAGGTACGGGGAGTCTTTTATAGGTAATTGCCTTTTTAGATTGTAAGGTCCTTACCATCTTGTCCTAAATTGTATTGTGACTGTAATGTCTTCCTTATATTGTAAAGCGCTGTGCAAACTATTGGCGCTATATAAATCCTGTATCATAATAATAATTAACATGCCTAAAATACAATATGTGTACATACGCTGAGTGGCCAGATTATTATGACCACCTGACGTTTGTAGGCAAATTAGCTATAATTTTGCGCTGAAGTTGCTAGAGTGACAGACCATTATAAATAGGGAAGCAGGTTGTTTACCACGACAGTAGAAGTGATTTTTTTCTGAAGATACGGGTAAACAACGCGATTTAACAGCCTTGGAACGTGGGATGATTGTTGGCGCTCGGAGCCATGGAGCGAGTATCAGCAAAACAGCAGAATACGTTAAATGTTCAAGAGCAGCTGTTGTTAAAGTGTTTAAAGACTGGACTGTCAGCCGAAAATCTGGGTCTGAGCGTGCGAATTGTGGCCTTCAGCGACTAGTCAATGTTAGGGCAGAACGGAGAGTGGCAAGACTGGCACAAGACAATAGAAGGGCAACAGTGCAGTGTCAGATTCCTCGCATCACCTTTCAACATCTCGTGGAGTCACGAGGCGGCCCATTGAAGTCATCTCGTGGCCCAACGAAGTACTGCTGGGGTGGTCATAATAATCTGGCCACTCAGTGTGTATAATTGTTGATGAAATCAATGGTCTGGCGTCAGGGTCTCCTTAACTAACCACCATTGTGACAGGCATCCTGTGGCACCTACTTTTATTGTGGTCTTTGCTGCTTGTGCCCAGAGCAAAACCAAGTAATTCCTGACATGGAGAACACCCCACTCTGCCTCCCAAAATTCAGTGCTTGTGACAGGCCCGAATGGTGTCACATGGGGGATGTGCTTAGCCCTATACAAATACCAACTTTTGTTTACACATGTTTGAGTTTCTGGAGTAATGTATGTCAACAGCAAGGGGCAATGCTAAAGGACACAGGTTCCTTGAATGAATGTTAAAGTGACTCATTTAGTATTGTTATTTTTCTCTTCTTGCTACCACTTTTTAGATATGAATGAATTATACCTCTGGGTTTCCCAATACTGAGGCTACAGCAGCAGGTTCATAGTATATATTGTAAGATGCAGTATGAGCCTGGCTTTCAGAATAAAAGCAGTGAGTAGGGTCAACATTAGCAGAGGAAAAGCAAGGCATCCGTTTGTAGGTGCTTATCAGCTGTCTTTTCCAGCTAATCTCACTTGCTAGTAGTTTGCATAAAGAAGCAATATAGAGCTTTGCAGGATGTCTTTATTAAACAGCTGACAATCGACTAGAGTGTAGTTGGCTGTGCACAATCTAAATCACCCTCGGCAATTAGTGCAAACATGCTCAACAGTAAACACAATTGGTCAGAGTCAGGTAGCCATTCATGTTTAGGCACAAGGAGTATATACGGGAAAATACCAAAGAAGAAAAAATAGTGCTGGTAAAGGTCCCACTGCTATTCCTTATGATAAGTCGTTATGGGCAGTGTCTGCAGGTTCCCCCGTAGACATTAGTCACCAATGGGCAACCAGCAGCCAGAATACAATACTGCTCTGAAAGCATCAAGATTGTTGACATGTAAAGCTGGCCATAAACTGTGTGAATTTCGGATGATTATTGATAAACCGGATGAAATTTGCTCAGTTCGTGGCCCTGCTGGCCCCCTTCCATCCAGAAAATTGAAGTAGGCAGTCAAAAGATTTTCAGGTGAACAGTGACGACAGCCAATATTACAGCGTATGGCCAGCTTAAGTGTTCCTATTTATTTCTGATAATTATATAGCGCTGACAAATTACGCAGTGCTTTACATAGTGCTCGACATTCACATCAGTTCCTGACCTCAAGGAGCTTACAATCTAAGGTCTCTGTCTCACATGCATACTAGGGATGCACCGATACTAGCATGAGTATCAATACTTCTGGTCAGAGGGCGATCTCACTCTGACCGGTAGTGCCGAGGGAGCATTGAGCTGACTTCCCTTCCAATCAGGAAGCCGGGCAGCGGGTTATGATCCGCCTTCCTAGCCAATCAGTAAGCCAGATCATAACTCGTCCCTGGCTTTCTGATTGGCTAGGCAGCCCCTTCACTTGTTGCTAGGTAGCCGAGCAGCACCTCGTGATCCACCACCCAGCGGCTTCCTGATTGGTCAAGAAGCCAAGCAGCCTGGGGAAGTGAAGCTATTGTTCTATCGATAGAACACCGACTTCCCAAGTAATCAGGAAGCCGGGCGGTGGGTCATGATCCGCCGCCCGGCTTCCTGATAAACCGGGGCACACTGCACCAGTTAACGGTGTTGGCGAGTACCCCAAAAAATATGGGTAATCGATATCGTTGCATCCCTAATTTATACATATGAGAGCCAATTTAGACAAGAGCCAATTAACCTGCCAGCATGTTTTTTGAGTGTGGTGGGAAACCGGAGTACCCGGAGGAAACCCATACAAGCACATGGAGAACATGCACGCTCCTTGCAGGCAGTGACCTGGCTGGGGATTGTGCGGCCCTAGGCTCACGTCTTAATCAACAAATAGATTACAATCCTAGAGTACTTCTAGATATTTTTGAGAAAAAAAAAATATATTGAACACCACTGGCTTAGGAAACACTAAGTCTGACTAAACTCAGGGGACATACATTCTGTCCAGCTCCTTAAAATCAGCAGAAAATAAAACTAGTAACAAGGTAGGATTTATATTTCAAGATTCTATCGCATTAGGGCTCATTCACATGGGCTACATGCCTTAAAAGACACTCGGATCTCAGTGCCTGCGAGTCTGTACAGAATAACAGCAGACTGCAACTGTACACTGGTAAATCCTGCTCAGAGCGTATACCTGTGTACAGGCACAGATACATCCCTGCGCCCATGTAAATGAGCTCTTAAAAGTATCTACAGTCAAAGCGTTTTAAGTGGGTTTTTTGTGTTTTATTTTTTTTTCCAGTCTCTGTCCCATTGGGGAGATTTCCTTTTACTTCCGGTGCCAGGAAGACACAATGGAAGTGAAAATCTCTTTTAAAAGGAGAACTATGAGGTGAGTGCTTTTCACTCACCTCATAGTTCTAGCCGACCTGTGACAATGAGACTGTCACAGGTCGGCTCAGTAGATCGGGAGGTGAGCGAACACATACCGGCGTTCGCTCACCTCTCGATCCTGTCACGGCTCTCTGCCTTGACAGGGGAGGGTCTGGATTCCCCCCTCCCTGCTCCTATCCGCCAGCGCTGACTGGCGGAATGGACGGTGGAGGGGGCAGGTACAGCTGGCTCTGCCTCTAGATAGGCAGAGCCAGCTATCAGTCACGCAGCTGGGCGGATCCCGGCACAATTGTCGGGATCCGCTTCAGCTGCGGCGTCTCAGTATACCGCGAGCTGCAGTATACTGAGCCTAGGGTGTCTGGCCAAAAGCAGCTGGATTGTGTGACTTATGTCAGGTCTACAGCAACATCAAACATGTCCATCTATATCTTGTTAAGAAGGTGGACAACCAACACTGACAGCAATATTAGCCAATGGCCTTATGTACAAAGTTTCAGTAGGTCTATAAAAACCAACTGGTTTTCAATGATACGCTTTCTAGTTTGGATGACTAATATAGACAGACAAGAAAACTGTTCCTATGGCCCGATGTAAAGAAACTAGAAGAAATACAAATTAAAGAGGAAGTTTACCCATATCTTTGAAAGGACAACAAAGGCACCTTTAGAAATGTTTAGTAATGACAATCTACAAACACATACTTCTAGATAATTGCCGGCTTTTTATTCTTTGCAAACCTTATTTCTCTTTTCTTCCCCAGTCTTCTCACAGTGGCCATTTTACTAAGGGCAGATGAATACATTGCCCTTTACTTCCTGGAACTCTGGCACATAGGACTAGGGCATGTGACCATGTACATCATCTCAGGGGAGGAAAATGCCTTTCCCTGAGATCTCATGACATTACAGATGAGACTTCCCAGCAATGCTCTGCTGATGTAACCTTCCCAGGATGCAACGCTTGAGCAAATTACATCACTAATGCCCAAGAGGACCAGGATGTGGAAAAACAGTAATTGTAAGTAAAAGAAAAATGTTTAACTAATGAATATAAGAAAGTTTCATATTGGCATGCAGAGCTGCACACTGAGGTGATTTTTAGTGAAAGGGGTAAAAAAGGTCCACTTTAAGGGGCTGCAGATTCCAACATTACGCGTCTACAGGAAGTTGCCAAAAAGCATTTAATTTTAACCGGCTGCATCCGATTGGTTTTTATAAATCAACAGAATCTGCAAAACAGTCCATGATCCTTGGCATTTCCTAGGTAAGTATAGAGTTTTGAGTTCTACATCAAGCAGCCAAATAGTCTATCAATGGGCCAACACTGTACGACAGGATGCCCAGCTCCATCCTTTTAGAAAGATGTGCTGAACCTTGCTAATAAAATATATTATGTAACCTGTTAACAGAAAAGTCTCGGGTGTATGGGGAATATGAAGAGAAGAAATTACTAATAGCTTTTAAGAGACAAAGCAAGGCAGATGTCTTCTGAGAGAGCACGGACACGAGCACACTTCATAAAAATGAGCTTGTTAGAAGTAAAAAGTGACTCTCCAAGGTTACCCTGACATAAAACCTGTGAAGCAGCTGCTGCACGTGGATGCTGATTTTCTCATCTTTCAGAAGTAAAAAAAAAAAAAAAAGGAAGAAGGAGGTGTCTACACAAACTGTCAGTTTTCTGTGAGTAGGTCGGGGCATTTAGCATCCAAACAAATGTGTTCGCTTTCTTCATTTAGTCTAGAAGCTCAATTCAAACTTTAAATAGTTTACAGAACTGTAGGATAGTAACTGCTAAAAACGGTTTCACTAAGTACACAGCAAGGTTTATCTGAATACCAAAATAGACCGTATCTATAAAATGGATACCAAGGTATAATTATGTCATAAGTACAGGAAATGCAGATAAAGACAGCAGGTATGAAGCGTAATGGAAGAGCTAAACCCTCATCTACTAGATTACAGTATAATTCCCTTGAGTGCATGTATTGATGCACCAATGTCATGCAGAAACAATCTTAACATGAAAATACAATTAGGGAAATTTATAAAAAAAATGAAGCAGACAGAATCTAATCAGTTGTCCTTGGCAACTAATCATCTTCCACCTTTCCTTTTCAACGCTTAACTGAACAAACTGAAGATAGAAGCTGATCGGTTGCCATGAGCAACTACTCCAGATTCAGTCTGCTCCAGTTTTGATAAAATTACCCCAAATGTGAGCAACAAATTGAGAATACACCAACACAAGCCACAGTCATAATAAAGAGGACATACTGTCAGCAAATACAGAAAAACACAATCTTTTGTGAATAAAAGACGACAAAATATATGTTGATAGCTTGATGTAACAACATTAGGGATAAGCTCAGGTTCCAACCGAAGCCTGTCCAAACCTGAGCTCCTCCGAACACAGAAGGAAGCACATTCCATGCTGCCCTAAACAATATCCTAAAATAAAATTAACCCATTGTGCAAATTTATTGATGAACCGGCCACATTGCATATAGTGTATGGCCAGTTTTCCTCACGAACACCCGCAGTCTGCGTACTCAACAATTTAACAGGAGCATATTGATGAGGTCATTCCGCTACCCCTAATGCCGACCCTCTCTTCCTACCGGAGTGCCGCCTTTATACAGAGAATTACAGGATGCTTTTAACTAGCTGCATTTAAATGATACATTTAGTCATCTTTTTCATATAGAACTACATTCTCTGGAGATTTTCATACACATGTGTAATTCCACTTTAGGTATGCAGCATTTACAAGAATATGGATTTCCAAGGCCCTAGCCTTCACAGTGAGGCTAAAAAAATGTGAAAACCTGTAGAAGTACTAGGTGTGAAGATTTCTACTTCTAAAAGAACAATTAACTTAGTTATGGCGTGGTTTTCCATATTTCTATTTTCATTGTGTGAGGCTTCACTTGCATACAACAGGATTAACGTTGAAATTAAAACCTGACCAGCAAAGTAAATCAGAACAATAAAGGCCTATGTGTAAGAAACGACAGCAAGCTCTTCAAGGAACCCACCAGCTGTTTTCCATGCATTCCAGCAAGCACAGGAAGACATCCGGAACATCCAGAGCCAGCTGCTTGACATGGAAAAATAGGATTTATTTTGCAAAAACAACCTATTTAAGGGAAAAGCAAATGAAAACATCTGGTGGTGCCTTGAATCGGTTTGTTCCATTCTCCAGAAAGCAGTTTCACCTACCTTTCTTCCTGTTTGTTTCTCTACCATGATGTTGCAGTCGCTGTCAGAATTCTCACTTGGGGTTACTTTCGCAGATAATGTTTTGGGCATCTTCTTAAGAATTCAGTTCCCAGACCACATCAGCTTGATCATTATGTGCCTACAAGAAAAGAAGATATTGAAAACACAGAAAAGTCACAAAATGATTGTTACATCTACTATCTTCTAACTACACATTCAGTCAAAACGCTAATTACATGAATCAATGTGACATTGTAAAGTGCACTAATTGAAGTTATAAAACACTGGCACACTTATCAGGAATGGGAAGGTAAAAGCAACAACTACCTTCCAGAAAAGTGATTGGCATTTAGACGTTAGACAAATAGGTGGATTACTGTAGAGAATTGTACAAGACTGACGGGGATATTCATTATAGGGGGAGGCAGGAGAAGTGATCTAGACCAAAATAGCAGATCTGGAAAAATTCTTTAATTCAGCTCACTTTGCAGTTCAGCTATGTTGTCCTAGATTGTTCACTTCTCCTGCCTTCTCCAAACTCTTCACCCTTTTGTGAATAACTGTAAATTATTTTCATCTAGCCTAGTCTCCCTGTTGTGCCGAGTCCTGGGACCTGGAATTAGATGTGAAGCTCACCCAACAGACAGACAATTGGCCATGTGGTTAACAAATTCCTTCTCTGGTCCCGTTACATGAAGATCTGGACCTGTTGCATAAAGATTTATCAAGTTGGAAAAATTGTGTGAGCAGTAATGAGCACTTTCAACAATAAAAGCACTTTTAAACAGGTACCCCAACATGATCTGACCCTTGTTCCAGTGGGATACAGAGCCATCCAGGGGAGGTGGGATCTAAGTCTACCTATATTTATGAGTCTTTATTTATTAAGTGAACTGGTTGTGTTTTAAGCAGTGGGCAGGGCCATTCATGAGAAAACAGAGAGTACATATTTTCCCCATACCGATCATCTTTGACTAATAACATCAGGCACACGAGAAAATAATACAGGTATAGGCCTATAAATATGCACTTGACCCAAGAAAACTGGAAGCATCAATTAGCGATTCAACTGGAATACCAACTGAATGGTAACACAACAGCGTTTGCTTATTGACCGTAACATATAATGTCCAAAAAGAGTTCGGAACCGTTCATGGAGATTTCCTTCACTGAATGCTTCACCAGGGCCCTTCGACTAAGTGAAGCTATAAAATGGTTTTTTTTTTGCCAATTTTATTTTTGGAACATTTATGAATTATATGAACTGACCCTTTATATTTCTTTCCATTGTCTTTTAGATTGTAAGCCCTCACGGGCAGGGCCCTCCTTACCATCTTTCTTGAATTGTATTGTGACTGTTATGTCTTCCCTATATTGTAAAGCGCTGCGCAAACTGTTGGCGCCATATAAATCCTGTATAATAATAATAATTGCCGGTATAAAATCTTCATTTAACACAACACTTTGCAGAGCATACTGGGTTTTCTAACAAAGCCAAGCTGTGTCTGCTCTTTTTGGAATGTCTACATACAGGGCTGTATGTATGTGTGGGGGTTCCTCCCCAAGTTATTCAGCTGTGGGTCTATGTTGTGAACAACTTATTATAGCCGAAAAGTATGAAACTATAAAAAAACTGCCTAGAGTGCACCAACTGATGGCTGCAAGTGGTAAATAAGCATTCAATATTCCAAATATACTTGACCAAAAATTAACATTTAAAATATTTTTTTTTTGCTCTGAACTTAATAAAACAAACCTGACACAAAACACAAACCATTTCATTTAAAGTCAAGTTTAACCAAAGCCTGGAATGGTCTGCAGTTAGAAGTAGAAATAAAACACCAGTTAAAAAGAAATGAACTAAACTACAACTACACTTCAGCAAGCTCTGTCAGTGATCACTTAATGGGGCCCCTTCAGTTTCACAGGTACAATCTGTTTTTTAACAACTCGAGGACCCTCGCCCTCATTAACTTACAGGTTCCATCAAAAACAGCAGATGACATCTGTACTTATTGTGTGGGTGACAAAACGGTCATGCAAGATTGTGCAGCATTTTTAAAAGAACAAACCACTTAGCTAGGTTTTTATAAACATCTCATTCATGTGGAATATTTCTACTCAGGACACTATTTAAATTTTGGGGTAAATATCTGGAGTTTTGCTCATTATGAAAAATTTGGCAATTCCCTTTTTTCCTGCTTATTGCCAAGTTTTCTATTTTTGCTATGCGTTTGTTTAAAAGGAGAACTATGAGTCAAGTGCTTTTCACTCACCTCATAGTTCTAGCCGACCTGTGACAATGAGAGACTGTCACAGGTCGGCTCAGTAGATCGGGAGGTGAGCGAACACATACCGGCGTTCGCTCACCTCTCGATCCTGTCACAGCTCTCTGCCTTGACAGGGGAGGGGCTGGATTCCCCCCTCCCTGCTCCTATCCGCCAGCGCTGACTGGCGGAATGGACGGGGGCAGGTACAGCTGGTTCTGCCTCTAGATAGGCAGAGCCAGCTGTCACTCACGCAGTAATAATGTGTACATAATTAGTGTAGCTAACCAAGTAATTCATAATAAATTATTTTATTTGTCCTGATTTGTAGGGTATAGCATGTCTGGGATTTCAGTTTATTTTGGGAGTTATAGGTCACAAAATACAAGGAATGAAATACAATTTTTGTTTGGAACAAATTTTAGAATGTGGTATGTTTGTCTCCTAGTTTTAATAGCCTCCTCGGCACTTTATTTTCTTATAATTTTGTAAAAACTTTTTTCCATTTTTAAAAAACTATTTTTTTATTGTAATTTTTTTTTAACTAGGGGACACTGAGGTTTTTTTTTTCTTATATACAGGGGCTTTGATACTTAATAACTCTGAGGAGAATACAGTATTCTCCTCAGAGATACTTTGTATCAGTTTGCAACACACAGCCGACTTTGTGGCTGTCACGGCTCTGTGATCACAGCGATCAGCTCTCGCCATGATCACAGAACTGTGACCACCTAATCTGCCTCGGACCCCATCAACAGCAGTAACTCAATGAACACTGGTCCCTTCATGCACCAGCGCTTATTGTACTGCAGGACGGGATAATCCTGTCACCAGTCGTTAATTAACTGAACGATCATGACGGTGTAATCCCGTCATCAGTCTGGAAGGGTTAGTAGTAGAAAGCATTGTGGGCTGCATGTTAAACCCTAGCCACAGCTAAAATGAATAAAATCACTAAAGCTTACATTACATGAAAAGAGTAAATCTAAAGTAAATAGATCCAATTATACCAAGCACAAGCAGAAAAAAACAACAGGCAATGTCCGCAATAACACTGGACAGCAAATACTTGAAGGTAAAAAATTTCAGTAAAGAAATTAGTTAAATATGTGTTATGCCACTGACAATAACTATCGGAAATGCTAGCTGCCTGGCTGCGGTGCTGAACCGTCAGTCAATATTCTGACAGATAAACACAAACAAGTAAGCAGATGAGGACTTTTGACCTTACTCTGACCTTCCTGCTTGATCCTTCTCTGCAACACAATGGCTAAAAGCTGGTAGGTCAGCACAGATAAACAATGTAATATGCTCACTATTCAGTAATTTACACGAGGTGCACCAAACATCCAGGACAACACTAGACCACTATGTTCTCACACTCCATAGTGTCTACTAAAGATAGTCAGGAGGCTCTCACAGGATTATTCATTTTACACCACTGAATATACCAGTCAACCAAATATTCAGCAACAACTATACCAGAAGTTATCCATAAACAGATGATTTTTTTACTGATTCTGCCAATTCCATGGAAAAATAGAGAGAGTGAGCATTTTGGAATAATCCCTCCCCCCTCCATGACATACACTCAAAACCATCTGACAATGTAAATTAATATAAAACCACAATAATTCTGCATATATTAAATGCTAAATATCAGTATTCGCAAAAATATATCTTGTGCACCTGGTACTAAAAAAAAACCTTCAAACAGTGCATTCTTCTCAATGTTCACCCCAGGAGTACAAGAATACAGGTAAGTGTCCACCGATCTTGAGCAGTGTGAAACATTGTGCAGCATAATTATTCTGAGCAGGCATTTCTTTTCTCCAAACAGACAAATACAGGCAGTCCCCGAGTTACAAACATCCGACTTACATACGACCCCTACTTACAAACGGAGGCTATTACTGTACAGTAGAGAGTCCCAGGCTGCAGCCGAAGTGTACCGCGCAGCTTTTCAGTCGTTGTACCGCTACCGCGCTCATGCCGAAGCAGAGTACCCGCTTTTTTGGGGTTTGTAGTACTGTACGTACATTACAGGAAGTTGGCTCTTGTTAGATGTGCAGACGAGGGGTGCCCACAACTTCTTCCGGGTCACTGTGAGGTTTTTACTGCCGTCTGTATCCTCATTAGAAAGATTTAATCTCACTTTCTGTCCATACGACAACAGGAAGTGAGAGGAAATCTACCCCTAGGAAGGGAAATTCACTCCTGTAAGCGTTATCATGGGAAAAAGGTGTCTCCACCAAAGCTTTTGTCACCAATCCTTGTTTCCACGACAACCCAAAATTTTCAAAATCCAATTGTCACGGGGAGAGACAGTGAGGTGAAATCTTCTGAACAGGGGCACACACAGCAAAACAAATGTTACAGGGGGTTAACCCTTCCCTATGCTATTCAAAAGTAAAAACAATTTTTTTGGCTGGAGTTGCACTTAAAAAATGTACCTGTTCCAACTTACATACAAATTCAACTTAAGAACAAACCTACAGTTCCTATTTTGTTCGTAACCCGGGGACTGCCTGTATCTGTTCCACCATCTAAGATACAGATTCACCAGAGGGAAATGACCAATTCACTGAATAAGCTTGTCATAAAGGCATTGGTATTAAAGAGGAACTCCAGACTTTTCAAAAGTTAACATACCTGCTCCTCAATCCCACCTGACTGCTAAACCGGCCCCTGCCGCCTCTTCTCCTCCCAGGCTTCGGCAATCTCAGGACCCATGATGTCATCATGTCTATTAGTCATGAAGACGCAGAGGGAGATACCAGAGCTGGAGCGAGCGGGTGGGAGGAGAAGTGAGCGGTCACTGCCGCGGGACCGAGAATCAGGTGAATATATCTGCTTTATTCTGTTCCTTGGAACAAAACGAGCAGTTAACCCTTGCAGTGCACGACGGGGAGGGCGGAATAATAGTGTATGCTTTTATACATCTGCAATAAACTGTGTTAAAGTAAAACATCTCGCAAGCGCGGTGCTTTGCACAGCACCGAGGATAATTTGATCAACAGTATACAGGAGCAGTGCAACACTTTATCCCCTGGCTGCGCACACCCCCTCACCATGCGTTGAAGTTGACGTTGCCTTCGTCAGAAGGTGATGTGTGCAAGGGTATTGCTATAGAGAAATTCTGACTCTACATTCAAAATGTGAAGGGATTGTCCTTCGCACACACAGCTATTAGTTTTTGAGCCTGTTCATTATACTCAATGACCAACAACTATGTGCAGGTGGTGAGCCAGCCATCAAATGTGAAGAAAATAGAGTCAAGGCTACATTGTGGATGTGTGCTGGAACCTGTTTTTCATTTCTATTTTTGATTTAGAAAACTTTAAAGATGAAAACGATTTTCTTTATTGTGAAACAGCCAACCATTTTAAAGACCTAAAGCCGAACTCCAGACAACCAGCAAAAAAACAAAAACAAACTTAAAACAGATGTGAATTGTGCTACCGGCCAGAGGGATTACGATTCTGTTCTGACAATTTTGTGAACCTCCCCCTGACACCAACACAAAGCCCTGAATATGTTCTAAAAATGTGGATAGCGGTAATAGACTGAACATATGCATTCCACTGCGCTAGACGCATTTTGACCAAAAAAATGTTTGAGGTCATTGTGCATTTAGCATAAATACTATATAATCAACAGCCTTCTGTGAAATGGATACTGGCATCCTGCTGGCCCTCTTCCTCTCCCTCTAAACAGCAGAAATCACAGCAAATGTTGCTGAAATGAGAACGAAAATCCAACATCTGAAGATTTAAGCACATTTTAGCTGCAGTCTATCTTTAGTATTAGACCTTAATGGCAAATAGGCACCTGGAATTCTCACACAGTGTCACACTTATGAAGAGCTTTCAACTAACTGAAACTTTAAATATAGAACTGTACATTCCAAAAGTATGATGTGAAAGCTTGCATATAAAGCTATGCTGAAAAACTGCCAATAGCTGTGGTTACATGCAGTATACTGCGGAGAGAATTGATTTTGCATGATAAGAGACGGTAACATTTTCCTAAAGAGAATGTCTCCAGAATGATTTACCTTGTCCCTGTAACATAAGCATTTCTGTGCTAATTTGCCCTTGAAAAATCAGTGAATCTGACAACTATGTACTTTGATCAGCTGAATATTTTAAAGACGTGTCCCTGGAAAATGTAGCCCTTGACAATGTACGTGTTTTTATAACCTTTTATTATTCAGAAAGTGTGCAGACCATCACCATGCCTTCTCTGAAGTATATAGGATGTACAAGCCTTTATAACTGTCGTGTGTGTGATAACGAACCATGCCCACTGACCTTGTCATATTTTGTAACAGACGCCTGAAGTCCCTCTATTTAAAATATGTGCAGCTCTGTATGCTACGGGAAGAAAACACAACCAAGCAAATGGACTAAGATAAGAGAATATGGAGAATTCTAAACCTGTAGCAGCGCACACTTCATTATTGCATGCAGAAGACAAGCAGCTTCTATGTAGCATGGGTTAGAGAAAAGAAAATATCTGTGAAGGTCAAGAGCTAAATAAAGCTTCTCCACAATCTGACACAAAAGTATTGCAGTGCTTTCACCCCAAGTAGATCAACCATAGACAATACTAACAGTTTAAATGTAGATCAGGGGCGCCCACAATTCGGAGATCTACTTTTCAAATGACAAGCTCAATGAGATCTTCCAGCGAAAAAAGTAATCACCTGCATTCAGAGGGGAGCATGGCTGCGCATTGAAGTCGTGTGGCCAACGGTGCACACAGGGAGAGGTGTCCTGCCCCTTTCCATCCACGGCCCGCCTGAAGGATTTTTATTTTTTTAAATTTATCGTTTCTTATTTTTTAATTTAATTTACATTTTTAAGGTTTTGGGGTAAATATTAGGGGTCTAAACAGCCCCCTGATATTTCCCTTTTAAAATAGTAAAAGAAATTGAGGACACAAAGTCCTCAATCTCTTTTTCTGCAGCCTCTGTTTCTGTTTCTGAATGGGGAGGAGCCTCTGTACAGAGTGTTTCTCCCCATTGAGAAACTCATGAATGAACAAGAAGTGATGTAAATTACATCCTGTTCATCTGTTCATTCATAACTGGGGACACATTGTAAATAACTGGGGACACATAGTACAAACGCTGGAGTGATCAGCTGATCGCTGCAGTGTTTGTCCTGCACAGGGGATTGGTACATATCATATCACATATCATTGATCTCCGCTGCTCTCCTGGGCAGAGGGGGATCCGAGGAGAAGTGAGGAAAGCACTTCAGCCACGCGGGGGGGCGGGGTAGACTTTCTGACAGAGACGCTGTCACAGCAGCATGTGCGGTGAGGAGAGGGAGAGCCGCCGGCTGTCAGATCCAGGCCGAGCGGCTCTCTCTCCTCACCGCTCGGCTGTGATAGTGGCTCCGCCCCCCACCGCCGCCTTCAGCGCTTGGTTCACTTCTCCGATCCCCGCTGCATACAGATATGGGAGAGCAGCGGGGATCCAGAGAAGCCCCACGGCACGAGGACAGGACATCGCGATCTACCAGGGATCGCTTTGCGATCGACTGGTAGATCGCGATTGACTTAATGGGCACCCCCTGATGTAGATAACAGGGATGCACCGATACCAAGTATTTGGGCGAATACTCGCCCAAATGCTTGGATACCTTCCCCAATACTGGAACTTCCGGTCAGAGGAAGATTTCCTCTGACCGGCAGTGCCATAGGGGAACATAGAGCCAGCTTTCCGTGCGATAAGGAAGCTGGGCGGCGAGTAATAACCCGCCTCCCAGCTCCCCGATTGGGCGGGAAGCCAGCTCCATGCCGAATGGCCAAACAGCCGACTCCTTGCCGATTGACCGGGGAGCCAGCTTCCTAGCCAATCAGCAGGGAGCCGGCATTCCCGGCCAATCAGGAAGCTGGGAGGCGGGTCATTACTCGCCACCTGGCTTCCTGATTGGCCAGAAAGTCGGCTCGATGCTAATTCGCTGGAAGCTGTTTTCCTGGCCAAGCTCAACCAAGCAGGTTAGAAGACATGGAGCCAGCTTCTTGGGCAATCAGATTGCCTGGAAAGCTGGCTCCATGGCACCGGAAGTACCGGTATCGGTACTCAGTACCGACGAGCACCAAAGGCAAAGTATTGGTACTTACTCGATACAGAAAACCCAGTATCGGTGCATCCCTAGTAGATAAGTATGCTGAACAGCCCCAAACAGAATATAGTCATAAGTAAATGGCATAAATGGATGATCTCGAGACCCGATGCACATCTAGGCAACAGCGCTTTTTGATGCATGTTTTCGTGCTTTTTGCACGCGTATACATTAAATACGCAAGTTTTTACAAGCAGATTGTGACACATTGAAGTGGACAAAACACATCCAAAACTAATTGCAACGCACATTTTTAAACGTTTTGTATTGAGTCTATGGAGCCAAAACAAGCCGAGATCTGTCCCAAAGAAGCTTACGTACTTTTCCCAGCGATGGGAGTTTTACTTATTGCGACAAAACATCAGGTGTGCACAGGGCCCATAAGAATGAATGGGACTTTTTAGGGTGAAGCTTTTTGTCGCGCTGAATAAGCTGCGACAATACGCCCAGTGTGAACCAGGCCTCATGAAATAAACTCACAGGGATATTGGTCTCAGGAGACTGTGCTGACCAATGAGTGCTCGCCATTTGCAAGTGAAGTTTGAAATACAGAGTGCAGGGGTGTGTTCCGGTGTACAGAGTACAGATAGTTCACCCGTAGACAGGGACAGGAAGAAGCGTTCGGTTAAAGGTGGGAGTAGCAGTAGGGGGGAGAAGGGGCAGATTGGTCGTTGTAATTCCATTTCAAATTCCCCTGGGAAAGTGAAAACTACCTTTTAATTTCAGTGTAGATGACCTAAATGTAACCACAGCAATGTTTGCACTAACTTAGGTCCTTCATGACAGCAGATATAAGGATATAAAAGGCTAGATTTATAAAGTTGGTTGCTGTTAGAAATATTAGACTAGATATTGCATTTTGAAATGTTCCATTAATGGTAAATTCTAGTCACACTAATAATACATGGTTCCAGTATGCGCATTAACTTGCACTGCATTAGGAATGCCCAGTGCACAACAGACCGTACACCAAAACTGTACATGTAGCATTCTCAGCGGCATGCCGCAAGTTGTGTTGCAACAGGGGCACCAAGAACGTGGATTGGAGTGCCATACACCTAAAATATCTTTGAAGTATTTGTATGTAGACACTAAAAATGAACTTCTCGTTTGTTCATTTTTAGTCCGGTAAATATACCATTGAATGCATTTTGTTATATCTGTTCAGCAAGTTAAAAAACACCAGTTAATTCTGCCAGAAAGCTTATGAGCCGATACTTACTGTACACACTCTGCCTGTGCAGCACTCATCAATAAGCATCGTTTCCCTAAGCTATGGAGAAAGGGAGAGGTGGAGGAGTTCTGTAGTCCTGTCATACGATGACAATGCTGCTCCTCTATCGCTACAGTAAAGTGAGTTGTCAGGACAGGAAGTTAGTGACAAGAGCACCAGTGCACTAATGAAGCCACCTCATCTAATGACTGGTAAACTGAGATAGAATACACTTTGAAGTGGTCCTTGCATGATAATACAAGGTCTGCTCATGGCCTACCCCAAATTAAAAAATAAATGTGCCGTCCGTCCGTTTTTTTTACTACGGGCGGACGGCAAGAGGTTAAACAGGAGGAAAAAAAAAAAGAATTCCTTCACCTCAGCCCTTTACTGGATCTTCTCTAGGGGTGTTGGGAAAGCTGAGAATTCTAAAATCAGGCAAGTATGTCCTCTTACATGATGCTAGAGCGTCTTCTCGTGTGATCTGCAATCCTCGGCTTTCCCTGGATCCCAGGAAAAGGGTGACGTCAATGCCACCTTTAGCCCTCGGTCACAGCAGGGCGTTTGGAGCCTGTATTTTTCAACACGGAAAAGCTCCGCACAAGAAATCCTATTGATTTCTATAGTCCCCGTTCACGTCTCAGCACAGCGTCACGCTGGAAGAAAAAAAAAAGCCAGTTGCTTCTTTTTTGGGCAGACAAGCACGATTCGGAAAAGGAAAAAGAAGCGACACAATGCGCTGATCTCCCTAAAAGGGGTGTATACTTCACAGGCTGGTGCAGAGCTTTTCCCTGCTGACAGATACGAGCTACAAAATGCCCTAGTGTGAATGGGGACTAACATGAGTACCAGAGGTTGGGGTGTAAGGGAAGTATTTGTACTTTTTTTGTTATTTTATTTGGGGAGATGGGGACTTGGTGATAAGCTGTATTTTTGGTGCGCACATGTATGCAGTTATTTCAAGATTTACCATAAATACATTTGTGATGTGACTCACATTTTTACATCATGCTCTTCTATATTAAATATACTGATTTGCAGATTAGCCACAGGAAGTAGCAATCACTCAGTTTGTAATTACTATGCCCTCCTTTTTCACAACTGCCGAGAGAAGAGAAAAGCCACCCAGTGCGAGTATTGTTTTGAATGAGCCAAGTCGAAGGATCACATTGTGAGAAGGGGAAGTAGAGCAGAATCAATGCGTAGCACTGCAGTGCAGGAAGTCAAGTCTGTGTATGTAATCAGCAAATATGATCCCCCCATATGTAATGACAAACTACACCTACAAACATTAGAACACACACACTACAGATTATTTAAAGACATGCCGATCATTTTCACTTTCACTATAACAAGCTATAGAACGAGCAAGCATGTAAAAAAATGTGAAAACAACATCCATTACTCGAAACACTAGAACAGGGGCGCCCACAATTTTTAGTTTGGAGATCTCCTTTTCAAATGACAAGCTCAATGAAATCTACCAAGGAAAAAACACCTGCATTCAGGGGAGGTGGTAGCATGGCAGTGCATTGAAGTAAATGGCACCACAGCCACGCCCGTCACCCGCAGTGCGATCGCACGCACCCGGAACGCAGGCACATTAGTGCCTGCGTTCTGGTCCAGTGCAATCTGCAAAAATGCTGCAAGCACTATTTTTGCAGATTGCACTGGACCAGAATGCACGCAGGCGATCGCACTGTGGACGGGGAGCATGGCTGTGGTGCCATTGACTTCAATACAACCCCACGCCCGCTCCTGCCCCTGAGGGGGTTGGCCTGCTTGCATTCCAGTGCGTTCTGGAGGCGCCGTCCTGTCCTCCCGCGGTGCTTGTGTGGCCGACGTTGCACATGGGGAGAGGTGTCCATCTCAATTTACTATATGCTGACATTTGTAGATCCGCCAGTCACATGGAACTCTACCAGTCATTAGAGAGTCCTAGAGAGTGGCTTGTTCACACGACGTCCGTTTTTTGTGCTGACCTGATCCGTACGCTCCTGCCCTATAAATGCATCCCAGTGTATCCCTATGTGTTTTATGGGCTACAGTTCTCACGTGCACAGTCCGTTCAGGTTACGACAGAAAAAATACTGCATGTCACATTTTGTTCGGTCAGGAAACGGCCCGGAAACGCAAAACGTGTCAAAGACGCACTGCAGCTAACATACTGACAGCCCAACTCAAAAATATATATATTTTTTAAACTGGAACGCATCAAAAACGTGGCCAAAACGCACTGCATCAGTAGCACTGCGTCTGCAGATCCGCACCTGATATCATGTGAACAGGCCCTTAAAGCCCAACTCCAAACACACCTGCACTGCAAGGATTAACTGCTCATTTACATCTTACCTAATCCCCACTCCTGTCGGCTGACTCCGGGCTGCTAGGCCGATCCCCACAGCCTATTCTCCCCCTTCGCTCTGGCTGGACCGCTAACATCAAGCACAATGCAGGTACCATAGATATAGGGGCACTGAGGGACAGTCCACACCCAGAGTGAAGAGGGAGAAGAGAAGAGCACCGACGTTCAGATAAGTTGGGATCCGTTAAAAGAAACCACTTTTTCCTGTCCCCTTATGAGCAGTTAACCCTTGCAGTGCAGGGAAAATATTTAATGGTCACAAAAACACAGAACTGGTATTACTAATAAATATTTCTTCATCAAGATAACATTCATCTGGACATTACTTCCTTCGCAGACCGCATGACCCAGTCCTTCCACGGGCGCCTTGGTGGAACTTTTTGGTTTGTTCCACCTGCACCCAATTCAGTAAGGAGATGGCAGAACCTCGATTGTCAACCTGTTGTGTGTTGTTACATAACCATCAGCACTATGATTTCACTCATTTTCTTTGCCATTTAAAAACAGCAGCATTCTCTTATATAAACCTGCTGATTGTTTTTTTTTTTCTTTTTACATAGTAAAATTCCAATTTTATTCTGTCTCAAATACTTTTTATGTTTGTTCAGTCAGAAAAAGGTGCTAGGATTTAAAAAAAACATAGAAGCCTTATATATAATAAAAAAGATAGAAATCGTCTGCATTCTTTTGGTTGCACATATACATATTTATAACCTTTTACTTGCCATCTAAGAACATCTATTAGCCCTGCGCATATACAGAATATAGAGTGGTGCTACATGTATGGCTCGGTTAGGCCGCCATAATATGTGAATATTTCTACTTCCCCACTCTACAAACAGACGTATGTATGAACAAGTAAACCACCTTCTGTGGAATGGGAAAAACCAAACTTTATTTTCCAGAAAACATGGAAATCTGCCCAGGTCGACAGAATCGTCTTGCATACAGAAGCATCATATTCCGCAAATAGGAAAAATGTTAATCACTATGGAATGCTTCAACTTTGGAGAGGACTTAATTGTGTAATGGGACTTTCCATTTATCAAGGAAGCCAGTAGCAAATATGAACACAAATTACATACCCCAGAATGTGAAAGCAGGTAGCCTGTCCTGGTACTAAGTTAACCCTTTCACGATCAGAGGTATGCGTTTACACCTTCTTATCCAATTGTTTGATATCTGCTGGAAGTGATCCAGGTGGCTGTAAAGCCGCCCAATCACTTCCACAGACACTGAAACAATCAGCACTCTATGGGGTTTAAAAAAAAAAAGAAATTGAAGTTCGATAAACGCATGAGCCGGGTATGCCTAGTATAAAAATGGTGATTGCACCACACATGCTGGGGTGATAGCAAAAATTAAAGGGCCATTGTTCACGGCTGTAAATTGATGACCTGTAAAAGGCTTTTGAAGTGTCACCTATAGACAATTTTGGGTACCAAAGTTTTCCGCAGTTTTGGTGGTGCACACAATTTTCAATCCTAAACATTTGGATTTAACAGTTGAGTTAATATTGTACGAGATAAAAAAAATAAAATTGTAACTGCCACCCTCTCTTCTCCAGTGTCTCTGCATGCAGAAACAATATGCATTTTAAGATGTATGCAAATTAATATTTACACAGACTGAGTATAAATAACTTAAATCTATCATGGTATTTGGCTCCAGTAATCCCATGCACAGCAACATTCAACCTGGGAAGAAGGATCAACACTCTAATCCAATCAGAGCTGTTTTGCACAGTGGTGTCAGTCAGGAGTTTAAATATGCTTACAAGAGAGCAGCATGATGACCTCATCATTGTGCTGCCTCTCCTTCATTGTTCAATTATAGAGTGCACGATGGTGAACGAGATATTGCTGAAGTATAGTAGGGAAAAGTAAGGTCACTGAGCTGGTTGTGCCATCTGAAAGGGTTGCCTAAATCATAAGACTGACCAACCAACAATTCCAAATTCTATTTCCAGGTAAAATAGTGTAAATATATCCTGGTTATTTTCTTCTTTCCCAAGAGTTCATCTGTAATGAAAATCACTTTCCAGTTCTATAAAAGTAATTTGCATGACTTTAATACATGATCACATGGAAGAGCTACCAAACATGAGCTTCTCAACTACTGCATACTTCTGATGTTGGGCAGTTACTGGTTACTCGTTATCATGCATGAACAGAGAAAAGAACAGGAGAGGATATCTTCCAGAAATGGGTGTGAATCTGGAAAGCATCAGAATTGTACACATGTTGTTGACTAATTTTGCCAGGATTATCATCACTTACATACAAAGTTAGTCATCATGAGGCAGCTAGGATCGGTTCTCAGAATACAACAGACATAGTTATGTAGGAAAACAAATACAAATCTAGCAATACACAAAAAGCTATCAAAGTCAGTGCTTAAAGTGGAAGTAAAGTCTTTTGTTTATAAAATTGCTGACAGGCAGGCTTTTTATGACAGAAGAGACTGTGCAAGTCTCTTCTCCCATATAAGCTTCTTCTTGCATGTCAGCAATTTCTTTTTTTGGTTTCTCTACATGGAGATGCAAAAGGAGGGAACAAGGAGATTACATCGTCTCTCCTCCTGCCATGACAGAACACTAGATGATTGCTCCTTGCTCTCCCAGTCTTAAAAGGAGAACTATGAGGTGAGTGCTTTTCACATAGTTCGAGCGGACCTGTGACAATGAGACTGTCACAGGTCGGCTTGGTAGATCGGGAGGTGAGCGAACACATACCGGCGTTCGCTCACCTCTCGATCCTGTCACGGCTCTCTGCCGTGACAGGGGAGGGGCTGGATTCCCCCCTCCAATCCGCCAGCGCTGACTGGCGGAACGGACTGGCCTCTAGATAGGCAGAACCAGCTGTCAGTCATGCAGCTGGGCGGATCCAGACATGATCAGCTTCAGCTGCGGCGTCTCAGTACACCGCGAGCAGCGGCTCGCGGTATACTGCGGCGTCTCAGTATACCGCGAGCAGTAGCTCGCGGTATACTGAGCCTAGGGTGACGAGAGGACGCTAGTTTGTGTCCTCCCGTTACCCTAAGGAGAACTATGGGGAAAAGCCTTAACCCCATAGTTCTCCTATAATGCAGCTGTACAAGGAATTACAAGAGACTAACAAGATTAAGTGCAATTCAGTTACTTACACTGATTACATTTACTGATTTTTAAATACATTTTATGCTTTTAATGAGCACATAACTGCATTAATTGGTGTTTTATATAGCTGCCCAGAGTTCAATTTTAGAAGACAAAGTTCTTCTAAATCTACATGCACTACATCGCTCTAATCTTGCATACACATACCTGCAGCAGCCTCATACCAGCTAGTTTAGACAGGTAAAGCTTTGCCAATTCCTGATGGATACGATGGACAAGCATCTGCACTGTCCCTTTGGCTCTCCTGCATATTCCTATTGGTCAGCAAGTAATTTCGATGGACCACTGGCAAGAAGTAGGAGGGCAAATGGTAGTGGCAAGCTCCAACACAGAAGTGTAAAGGGCACATTGTTAAGTGCACATATCTAGTACTGGGTAGAGGCCCTGTTGCCTTTACTACTCAAAAAATTAGTTGAACAAAATGGAAATTTATATATATATATATATTATATTTGTATGATGACCAGCTTTGTTGTGATTGTGATTTTTCTGTGAGTCTGAAAGCCGTGTACATTATCCCTTAGCATTTCTTCTCAATAGCGAACCAGCGTGTACACAAACCCTAACGAGAGTTACTTAGATTTTGTTAATAAAAGAAATGACTCCACTTTAAAAGGGAAAGCACGCACTAAAGCTTGTTTTGCAATAGGTGACTTTCACCCCATGCATTGGATCTATAAAGAGGATATTCAAAAGAACTCAGCTAAGAAGTTAACTCATAAATAAGCAAGGGTTAAAAGTTTAAAAGTCTTTTAGGGCCCATTCACACCACAGCGCTGCACTACATGCACGGAACTGTTCATTTTGTGCGCTCTATCACACAGTGCACCTCGTGTACAGTTCTATGCACTGGTGTGTTGCATTGCCATTCATTTAAATGGTGCACCAACACACCTCACACTTCCTAGCAGGTATGCTTTACATCACAATACTGTGTGCTGCATTGCTTTGTGGTTAAAAAACAAAAAAAAACACAAATGCACTAATTTTTTTTACCGCAAAGTGTGGTATTGCAATAGAGCATGCCTGCCTGCCGTAGGGTACGTAGGGGGGGATTTAAATAAATGGAAATGCCATGCCCCAGTATCACAGAAACAGAGGCTTTACAAGTAAAAAGGAAGGTCGTTAGTAGCTCACCACATACAATCACAACAGAACTGGGGTGCGGGTGGCTTTCAAATCAAACTCAGACGACCTCCACTTCAAATACTAAAACATTTTATGTACAACCAATTTACAAGTAAAACCACATTACATTAAAATCAAAGTTGAAACATGCTGGTCAGGGTTCCATAATAATGAATCAATAGTGCCATATGAAATATGGTTCCAGATACTGTATGTTGAAATAGCGATCTTATATTATGGGTCCCTCAACATAATTCACGCCCCTGATCAGCTTCTTCAGGAGTATTCTATACCATATCAGATGAATGGGACCAGCTTGTATTTATTCTAGTCGAGCAGACCGGAATCCCCCTCTGCCTGGGGTTGGGCGCGCAGAAGAAACATCACTTACAAGCAGGTAGATGTAAAGGCCGGATCACTGACAAACTTGTGAAGAAGTGCCATTGGTTTTGTTCTCTGTTGTGAATGCAACAGCCCAGTAAACAGTACTGCACTCTAGGTGCACTAAGTGATAGCGTTAGGGTTGCAACCAACTAATTGATAATGAGAATAGTTATCAAAGATTCTCATGATCGATTAGTTGGTTGGATCCCCTAGCTCTCTCCTCCACGCTGGGAGGAGGGCACAGCAAGCGGGTGCAATAGCCATTCTGCTACTGGCTATTGCAATTTGAAATGGCCAATAGCAGGCTGGATATTGCACCAGCCCACTACCTGCTGTATTTACATTCAGCTGTCATCTGTGGAATCTTGTCACTGGCAGCTGTCATTCCCTGGCTGAAGCTATTCAAGTGCCATGTGCTTACAATACAATTACTTAAAAATAAATAAAAAAGGTGGGGGCACCCCAAACGCACATCCCACCCACATGGTGTTAGCCCGCTTTCCAGTGAAGTGCGATTGAAAAAAAAATTGTGCATGCAGTTTCATTCTGAAGTAAACTTAATGTTTGCAACACTGCATTTGTGTATTTTATTTTAAATTAAGGATGGTATTTAAATTTTTGTATCTGATTAATCGAAAAAAATAATCAGGCAACTAATCAATTCTGAAAATAATTACTAGTTGCAGCCCTAGATAGCGTGAATAAAACGCTATCCAGTTTTAGGGACTAAAACATGAAGGAAACAGATCCCGTGCGTTTAGCATAACACTTATGTGAGTGGACCCCGAAAATGTATTGTACACAAGAATATTATTGGTTAAATGTTAGAAAGAAAACTCATAATTGGCTGCCAGTTTTGTGAAAACTTTGTTTCTCTGTATATTTTATAGATGTACATGGAGGCAGTCATATTTGCATATTACATATACACACCGTCTCATGTCAGTGTTTCCATTGTTTCATTCTGTCACTACGAGGCTATCAGTCTGCTTCAATTTACTGCATCAAAATGCCAGGGGGGCTAAATAGTCTCAGTTCAGCCGTCTTTTCGATGTTCTCATGCTGCACAGTAAGCACAGAAAAGCTATTTCACTGGAAGCAGGACTTACATGCATGTACCATATGGCCAAAGGATTTAAGCTCAGAAAGTAAAAGCAGATGCTGAATAATGCCTAAAGAAAGATGGCACCAAGCTCCTGGGCAAAAAGATGATATGGTGGTGTCGGAAGTATTGTGATGTTTTGCTAAGTATCTTTAATTGCCACACGTGCACATTACTTGGTCTGCATACAGATCTGTTTTAAAGTGAACCTGTAGTTTGCCCAATATTGTAAGGACCTTCATAGGGATTTACTCACCCTCCCTGTTCTCCGTCTGCATTGGTCTTTCCTCAGGGCCTTGTACTTGAACATGGGACACTCCCCACAATAAAGCACTGAGCCTGAGCAGCCAATCGCCAGGCCCCAACAGTGTCTTGTGGGAGCCACATGAGTACGATTTACACCACACTGTGAAAGTACTTACAAAGGATTTTGGATTGATCTAGTGGTACAATGGAGGAGCAAGTGGGAGGCATAAAGGTCCCTATGCCTTAATGTGATGTGGAACTTTTACTTTGGATACTGACAGGACAGAGCAATATTTGTAAATTGATGAACAGGAAATAAAAATGTTGTGGAAGATGAACCGGAGATTAGGGGGAAAACAAATTTATTACTTAACACATTGCATACAAATGCTCTCCTATACTTCCATTAGGACGCCTGTGCCCAGCAGGATGAAGAAACGAGCAGTATCATGAAAGGGACCAGATTACTGTCCCTGCAGTGAACTCTGTTTTCACTGCTACAGAAGCAACTGGAAGTGAAATAGGCCATGTTAGATCATCTGGTGAAAGCCATGAGCTGTACTATCACATTGTCTTTACACTGCACATCAGTTCCCATAGTAACTAAATCCAACGGATCTGCAAACCACTACTGGCTTGTCAATCACAAAATGTAATTTGCAGCACAACAGCAGCAGAGTGCGATGTTTACAAATGTACCTTAACCTATAAAACAGTTCTAATTACAGAATAAATGTAGCCAGCAGCTTTTATAGATTTGTATTAGAGGTATTACTTTGAAAAATAAAACAATATTACACAATATAAACAGCCTTTAATGAAGCAGAACAATGAACTCAACAAGGATATGCATAAAACTATGGAAGAGCATTCATACAATTTGCAGTACTGTTTTACACTACGTAGAAAAACAACAAGCATTTGATCCAGAATGTAACAAAATGATATCAGATAACACACACAATTCAATTATAAACAGGGCTTTCAAAACACCTCACATCTGCAGACATTGATATTTGAAAGGCTGTTGTAAGTTTTTAGTGACTGATATGGAATTAATTTACTTTCTACATATTACATTTCTAGAAACGACTGGCTGCTTTAAACTGGAAGTGCAACCCATTTGTTGTGACAAAGCGGGGGAAGGTAACATCTTCTGGTCCATGGGTCTCCCTTTGTTCCGCATGTCCATAATATAATAATGTCGCACAGAAGGAGAGTCTTTCCCACCATTTATCAGTAAGGCTTGATTTACCCCACGGCTTTCGTGTAACGTGTGTCACGTTCATGCGCTGCATTTGCCTTTCTTCCCCACTGAACTCAATGGGGTCATGAACATGCGACAAATGTAGCAAATTGTGCAAGATGTGTTCCGCATTTTTGGCTTCTGCACCTTTGTAATGCATGCAAACACAGAGGAAAACATGCGTCTTCCTGGTGTCTGGGGTGCCATTAGAAAACAAATGGTAACGCAAGCGCGTTTTGCCGCATTTTTTTGCACGTTTGTTGCGTGTTCACAGAACGTGAAGGTATAAATGAGTGCTAATGGGCAGTGATGACAGAAGCAGAGTTGCCAACATATGACCTATTACGACATTAAAGTAGAATTAAAGTCTCTTTTTTTTGCATAAATCTACTGCTTGCAAAGAGTAGATATAGACCACATAAAAAAAAAAAGTGGGGAAAATATGAAATACTTACCTCTGTCTCCACCGCTTGCTTCAGGCTGCAGAAAACAGATCCGAACGGCCATTCAGGAGGATGAGTGTGGGGGCTTGCGCAGTCCATATCACCGGCGGGTGAGAGACTCAGTGGAAGTCAAAGCACGCAGCTGCGAGCGTGCACGATGGACAGACTCAGTGGGACAGGAAGAGACAGCAGTCTGCGCTGGATCAGAGACTGGCACCAGCACTTGAGGGACTGCTGGAAATGAGCGGAAGGAAGAAGATGATGATTGCAGCAAGAAGAATCACATAAGGCAAGTATTAAAAGCAAAATTAGAACGTGGGAAAAAAAAACCAACACGTGACTTTAACTGCCTCCGGGCCGGCCGTAGTAGAAAAACGGCCAGCCCGGAGCTCTCTAGATCTGAGCGGGCGTCTTTAGACGTCCGCTCAGACAAGACCCCTCGCGGGAAATTGTCGTTTTTTAAAAAACAGGCAGCTATGCCTGTTAACATACAGCGATCCGCCGGCTTTAGAGCCGGCGGATCGCGTGCATGGGGTGCCGACCGGTGTTATTGT
>NW_017306275.1:4559883-4612156 GCF_000935625.1 Nanorana parkeri | reverse complement strand
GGGGTTTTTATTAGCCCCCGTATGTGATAGCAATAAAGTTTAGTGGGGAAAAAATAAATAAATTTAAGTCCCCCCCCAAAAAAAATTTAGTTACACATAAAGAATAAAAAAACAAAAAAAAATTTAAAGTCCCCACCCATACATACACGCGAACATGCGTCGGGGGCGCATACCTGCAAAAAAGACGATTGCGCCCATTACGCTGCACAGGTTACATATCGCCGCGAACGTCCGAGTGAGAGCAATAAGTCTAGGGCCATCAATCACTGATAACACTAAACTGATAAACTGTAAAAGCTTTAAAGTGTTGCCTATGGCCAATTTTGGGTATGGTAGTTGTCTGTGATTTCGCGGGTGCGCGCAATTTTAAAGCTTGACATGTTTGGTGTCTTTTTACCCGACGTGACCCGATCTTTTATATTTTACCAAAAAACTGGGTAATAATAAATGTTTCCTAACGTAATGCAAAAAAAATAATTCTGTAATTTTTCCTAATTATAATAAAAAATAAAAACCCCAGTGGTGTTTAAATACCACCAAAAGAAAGCTCTATCTAAGTTTAAAAAAAAGTGTAAAAGTGTGGCGTGCAATATAGTTAAATGGAAAGTGTAAAATTATACAGCGATCAATGCAGAATGGCGACCGGCTATAGAGGACTACAAATCCCAGCAATACATTATGCAGCGCAATGCAGAATACAATAAATCCCAGCAATAGTACAACGCAATGCAGAATACTACCAGCTATAGAGGAATACAACAAATCCCAGCAATACATTATACATACCGTGTATAATGTATTGCTGGGATTTGTATTCCCCTATAGCTGATGGTACATTATACAGAGCAATGTACTATCAGCTATAGAGGAATACAAATCCCACTATTCCAGCACTACATTATAGAGCACCATGGGGGGGGGGAGTGCAGGATTACCTGAGCAGTCTTCCAACAACTTGCTTCTGAGATCGGGCCTGTCATCTGCCAACGCCTGCTCCTCCTTGCTTCTTCTCCCCGCATTTGTGTACCGATCGTGGATGCGGGCGGGCCTGTCAGCGGCCAGTGTGATGCAGGGAGGAAAGGCGGTGCGGCGTGTGGAGCAGCGAACAGGTGCAACTAATCAAAAGCCGATTAAAATCGATGGAAAAAGTTGACAACGTTTTCCATCGTCGATTAGATGTTGCAGCACTATTTCCAGCCCACCTCTGACTCAAACTGCTTAGCTGCCTTTCTAGGCAGTCATCCGTGGCATGAATGGTATACATTCAGAACTTGTATATGCATTTTCAGCTGTAAATGTAGTGTAGGTGTAAAGGGGATACAGAAGGAGAGGCTCACAGTGGTTGGGACAGAATGAGAGGGGAATAGGAGGGTCAGCAGTGTCTTCTTCAGCACTCGCTGTTCTGGAGATCATGGGTCGCAGTGAGGTCACATATTCTCTGCTGACTATGTAGCACTTATCCCCTACAACCCCCTGCCAACCAGCACTCACTAACCTGCACAAACCACAATGAACTAATTGGTCTGAGAACAGAGAGTTTTGAGCTGTTGAGATGGAATGATTCATAACAAGAGCTCAGGTTACTTTTTCCAGTCACAATGATAATCAGAATTTCTCCAGCCTTGGTCTGAGGGATGGACTGAATCATCTAACCTATGTATCACCGCACAAAAAGCAATCACTCAACTATCACACCCAGAAGCTCAAGTCTTTGTGAAGAAATGTTAAACTATCAATGACAGTGGGCCAGATCAGGTGATTTTATGTTTTGGCAAGGACACCAAGCCTATCTGGCTACTGTCTGCAGAGGCTTAAACCTGGCCACTATATTTTTCCCCTATAAAGTGACACTATACTCAGGAGTTAAATCTTAAAAATACATTCAAGTATCCTAACTACCGGTATTAATAAAAATGTATCTTATTTGTGCATCGCTCAGCTGCAGATCTTCAAATCATCTCTGAATTGGTGCTGACACTGTCCTTCCTTCTGGGGGGTGGCTACTTTTGTCCCTCATGGTCCTTGTGTGTGTTGTAAAGTAGTCACCGCTCCAAGCTTGCTCCCTTGAAGAACTACAATCTCCAAAGAAATTAGTAAACTAAACATGAGATTGCAGTCCATCACAGGAGTTACCTTGGAGTGGTGTCTACTTTACAACACACACAGGGACCATGGGGAACAAAAGTAGCCACCCTCCGGAAGGAAGGACAGTGTCAGCACCAATTCAGAGATGGTTTGAGGAGCTACAGCCTCAAACATTTAAAGAAACAGACTGTAAAGAACATAAAAGTGTAATAAAAAAGAAAAGATCAGAGGCTGCTGACAATGTCTGGATTACATAAGGAGCCTTTTATTTTGTGTGTGGGAAATAGGATAGCAGTTTTGAACACAGATACCTAATGCAGGCTTTCCCTGGGGGCTGAATTCTTCACATCCACTCTTTTTTTCTATTTAAACACAGAGAATTCATTTGCGCTCCACATATAACCTCGATGAGTGTTGATTAAAGTCAGAAAGCCGTTTTGGATTTCAAGCAGCATGAACAGGCAATGACAGAACACAGATTTTGTAGCTTTTGGCCTACAAAAAAATAATCTAAAAACTCTCCTAAACAAGAAGACTGCTGGCAGATTTAACACAGAAATGTGATGAAGCACTGAATTCCAATTTAAAATCATATGATATGACTGATGACACAAACTGAAACCTGAACATCAGGCTAAGGGGATGTATGTGTATTGTGTGCAGTTACCATGCTGTGAATTGGGGGTTTACTAAAACTGGAGCAGACAGAATCTAGAGCAGCTGTGCATAGTAACCAAACAGCTTCTATCTTCAGCTTATTCAGTTAAGGTTAAAAAAATTAAAGCTAGAAGCTGACCGACTGCCATAGGCAACTGCTCCAATCTTAGTCTTATTCCTTTTTAAAGCAGAAGTTTCATCTGTTTATATTTTAACTTCCCTTGAATAAAACCTTTCCATTGTCATGACATACCTTATTTTAGTCCCAGTGACATCACCGGGACCCTGTGCTTTTTTTTCTATGCAATGCAGGCAGATCGTGGCTGGTGGGAAGGAGCCAACAGGGTTCTTTCTATGCAATGCGGGCAGATCGTGGCTGGTGGGAAGGAGCCAGCAGGGTTCTTTCTATGCAATGCAGGCAGATCGTAGCTGGTGGGAAGGAGCCAAAAGGGTTGTTTCTATGCAATGCAGGCAGATCGTAGCTGGTGGGAAGGAGCCAACAGGGTTGTTTCTATGCAATGCAGGCAGATCGTGGCTGGTGGGAAGGAGCCAACAGGGTTGTTTCTATGCAATGCAGGCAGATCGTGGCTGGTGGGAAGGAGCCAACAGGGTTCTTTCTATGCAATGCAGGCAGATCGTGGCAGGTGAGGAGACAGCAGGGTCGTTTCAATGCAATGCAGGCAGATCGTGGCTTGTGGGAAGGAGCCAGCAGGGTTGCTGTAAGGCCTCATTCGCACGTGCCATTTCGATCTTTACAAACAGATCTCTGCATAAAAACACGTCAGGCTAGATGCTTTGTTTATGCTTCTAGATGCTTATCATGACGCGCATTTATGCAGTTTAGATGTAGCTGTTTTTTGTCTATTGAAACAGCCCATTGAAGAAGCCAATGAGATTTCAGCAAATAAACGAGTCTTGCATTTTAGAAGCTAAAATTGTTTGCTGGACCACCTGACTTATTTTTTGTAAACACAACTAAACTGATGGCACCTAAAACGCAAGGTGTGAATGGATCCATTGGAAAGCATTAGATGCACATATATACACGTTTAGAAAAGCATGTTAAAGGCATATAAACGCATCTAATCACAACCTAGCGTGAATGGGGGCCTTAATCGTCCTAAAGATGCCTCAGCACTCCACTCAAACCTGACAACATAAAAATAGATAGTCTAATGGACTTAAGAGCAACAAATCCCTGGATAACTAATTCTAAGTGACTGCTTTACCACTGACAGAATTACAAAATAGATAAACTGCTGATTTTCAAATTATTGATTACGGGATTTGTTGCTCTCAAGTCCATTCGAAATTCTTGATACATTGTTGAAGCCCTGATGAAGGGGAAGGGAGATTTTCTGGCACTTTGCCAGCCTTTTGCTTTTTTGTTGCCAATATTTAAAAATTTTGGACTCAGACTTGTTTGTTACACTTTTTCAACACTACATGGACGTCTTGATTTAAATGACCCCTTCTCAAATAGAGTATAGAATGGCCATTACTGGATAAGGATCTGGGTCCAACGCCTCACTTTTACCAATCAGCTTCTAGCTTTGTTTTGTTCAGTTTAGCTTTGAAAATGAAAGATAGGCTGACTGGTTGCCACAGGCAACTGCTCCAAATTCCCCTCCCAGTGTTAGTTCACTACAAAAGTTACCAAGTCTCTGAATTTCTGGCAGGATCAACTGAATAGTTTTGCACTGATGTAACATTTGAAGAGATATAAAATTAACTTTTAAAGGTATATTTAACAGACCAAATGGAGTAAATTCAGCACTGTGCTAGTGTAATTAGAAGTCCAATTTCAGCACATGTTAGTGAGTGTCTATGAACCAGCCCGTCTGCAGCACAATGCAGAGTATTAGCATTGGAGCCTGTCAAAAAATAATGCAGGCCCATATTAAAAAATTACACCACAGCAAGGAAAGGGTTTTCCCCCCCAAGCTATTGTCTCTCCTTGTGAAATCCCCCTTAATTAAAAGGAGAGTGCACAAAAACTGGAGCAATACCCCTCCAGTACTCTTGCCCACTGTAATGCTTTTGGCTGAATCAAGCCAACAAAAGGAGTCTAAAGCAATTGCTACAGCCTTTCTAGGCTAACTCTTTATAAACCTCTGCAACAAAACAGAGGCTGCGAAAGAGTGTGAAATTTGAAAATAATTCACAATACTCCTGCACCCCCCATCTATTCCATGTGGGAGTAATTTGGTTGTTTACTTGTCTGGGTTTGCCGCTTTGCAACTTAAAAAACAGTATCTGTGCTGCGGCCCTTGCCTTTAATGTCAGTGTCTGCTCGTATGTCTCCGCGCACCGGAAGTGACGTCAGACGCGCTGCGGACACCGCCGGAAGTTCATTACTTACATTTCCGCCCACATTCGTACGCCGGGAAATGCCTCCCCCATGCCACACGAGGACGCCGCGCCCCAGTCCTGCGGACTGGAGCCAGGATCCCCGAAAGACCCCACCGTTGCAGGTAAGAAAAAGCACACCATTTTGAAGCAGAGGTTTTTCGCCCGGGGGAACTCCCCTGAGTCCACTACACCAACAGGTCAAGTTGCCCTGCACACGCTTGTGCAGGTAAACCACAGGCATTTTCTTTCGGACAGTTGGGGCTGTCCAGGAAGCCCCCCTTCCTGGGTACCCCGGGTCCACTGACCCTCTGCTGTACCCCTGTCGGGGGGAAGCCCCTGCTCACCAGCACGAAGGCCTAAGGAAAACAACAAACATTACGATGTCCTGCTCGGCCGGAGGAAACACAAAATAACTGAAGCGTGCTAGGCTTGTGCTCCTTTTTATTCTAAGTGTGGGTGATGTGTTTCCTGTTCCGGTGGGAGGAGCCTATCTCTCTAATGCTGTCCTGGAAGGTGACTAGAGAAATTCATTTTTCACATTTACATGCACTTTAGGGCAACCACACTGAGGTGCAATGAGATTCCTTATTCAGAGTAACTCATAGGAAACCTATACTGAAAGAAATACCTGGGCTGCAATTATGTTCCCCCTGAAGGTGCTACTTGTCTGGCTGCCAAGCTGATTCAACAGCTTCAAATCCTGAGTCACGGACTCTAAAAAGGTATACCAATCAGGAACCCTGACTTCACTTGCGGAATTTTTGTTCAGGTGACTTACAAAGTACTGAAAGTTAGAGGGTCAGTATGGCAGCCAAACAACTTGTATTTCCAGGTCAACAATAGCAGCCTAAACATTTGTCATTTGTATATAAGCATCCATTCAACAGTCACTGAGTAGCACAGCAGTCTGCACTGTGAAGCTACAGAAAACATATGAACATACTTCAACGTGTACCCGCACTGAAATGAAGTCACAAGGCCTTAGCACACCATTCATTTTCCATTTAAACCCGAGAGTTCAACCAGAGCCCCTGAAGAGGCTGTTCAAACACCAACTTTCTGAAAGCTGGTGACACCGGCACCAAGCGCTGTCTTTTCTGAGAGTTGAGACATGCTCAATTTCCATAAACTCAGACGTGAATTAGGGCTCCAGTGGCATTTTTGAACAGGTACAAAACATTTTCAAAAATTGATGCAAACTTAAATTTGGATAACTGAAGGACAGAATGAACTAGGTAAAAAAAGTAAGATCATTTAGTGTTATACAAGGACAGAGTCTATTCACTATGTACAATAGTTTGTTGAAATGCACATGTGGGAAATGGAGGGAAAAAGGAAAGAGGTTGATGTCCCCGTGAGAAATGCTTCCCCCATTTTTGTACAGAAATAAGAACCTAAAATGTGTTAACCATTTCTCACACTATCCAAAAACAAAAAGGGAATTTCACTGGAGTTAGGCTTTAAATCTAACCTTGATGACAGTCAGTCATTCACCCCAGGTACCACCACCTTATAGGTGTCCAACCTATGACGACAATTAATTTTATATTACATTGGACTATATCCCAAGACGCGCCTATATGAAAATCAGAGAGAGTAAGAGCCATCTCCTTGTACCAGGCAGGTAGATGGGCATGGCATTACAATCTATTGCTGGGTACGGACACACACCCATTATAGGAGAAACACCAAGCTGCCTTAGGGTGGTCAAAGCAATGAAAAATGGATAATTGTTACAACAGAGCTTTGTATGCAGAGAAATATATTTGATGTGTTTGCAAGACCAGACAGGACAAATTATTATGGAATTCAGGAGCCAGCAGGATTTATTTAGGAGCCGGCTCCATTAAAAACAACTAGAGAAAACCTCAAAAGTTAGGCGCCAGCTGTCATTTTTAAAGGAGCATTGACTATCTTGTTTTTGGGTTTTTCCAACACTGGTGTAAGACACTGCAAGATAAAATATCAGGCTAGGTTCACACCTAGGCAATTTATCACGCAGAATGAGTCTCGCGATATCACTCAAAGCATCGATTCGCATTGACGTCAATGGAGGCTGTTCACCTTTGTGGTTTGCCCCCGGATGAAATCGCATGTCCCACAAAAAGCTGCAGGAGTTAATTTCAGGGGGTTGACATGCAGTTTGGGTCCCATAGACATCTCTATGCATTGACAACCACGCAAGTTTCAAAGAACAGTTGCACAAATGAAAACATGCGACAATCGCGTGAAAAAAGCTGATTAGCTCAGTTGCCTAGGGTGTGAACCTAGCCTAAAAACAAGTGTTTTTTTGATCAGCAATTTTATTTTTTAAAACAAAATAGCCACAAAAAAAAGTTAAACAAATCCAGTAAACAGTGTAAATATACATGGCTAGAAAAAGAAAAAAACCCACCACGCAGAAAAAAAAAAAACAGCTAAGCGGATATTTTGGTAAGACTGCGTTAACTGATATCAATGTCAGTAAATACAATGTAACAATGTATTTTGCTTCTGTTTAGATGCTCGGTCTATATACAGCATTGGCTGCGTAGCACTGTAAACTGTGGCAAGGGGGAGAGGCAGCAGGTAAGAGGGACAGGGTGCAACATAAGCCCTGTGTACTGAGTTTTTTTGGGTCTACATCGCACGCCCCAAACCTGCAACCGGATGAAGTTTGCTTTATTTCCCTCCCCCCCATTTTTTGTGGAGCATGCTAAACGATAGCTTACGGGCACTGTGCTAAACTGCAGATCATTGCAACCTGCAAATGTGCAAGGTAATTCATTTTTAAAAATGGTACCACAATGCACAATTCCCAACATACATATAGCTAAGTATTAAATCAGCAGCAGCATGGTAAGCATCTTCTACAGAAACAATTTTTACTATTGAAATTTACATAAAAACTGTTCAACTTCAAAAACAAACTTTCTTCATTAACACTCTAATAATATGCCACCCCCAAAAATGTAATTTAACTGAAAATAAGTAGAAGGTGGTATGTATTTCCTTTTAAATAAAATGGAGTGGAGCAGAGTTCATTCCGAAGATGAAACCAAGTCTAGAAACTCTCTGTAGCTGCTGTACAATTTCCACTGAACACTTCTGACTTTGGCTGATTCAATGATACACGAGGCTGAAATATATGAGGACATGAAACGGAAAACCACAAAATGCCTTTTTTTGACAGCAAAGCTCTTTTTGTCTGCATGTAGAGAACACATTTAACATATAATTATACAATAGCACTTAAATATTCATTCATACCAACTTCCCTCCACAGGTGCTTTACTAGACTTGACAGCAACCAGTCTGGACTAAGATGTGTGTAACAAATACTTTGGACAAACTGAAAGCTACAAACCAAAAACAGCAGCAGTGTTGCCTTGGAAAAATAAGAAACACGCAATTTAATGGTGAACTCCCAGTCTTCCTACTTACAAATCCCACAAACCATACAAATAAAAGTCCTTGTTCATGGTTATACCTTAGGCTGCATGTGATGAAAACTTAATAGTGTGTCTCAGCAAACAGATATGTAAATGAATATATGTCTGCAAAACTTCAATATCCACCGGTGGTGTGTTGTCAAAATATGAATCCTGCTCAATACTAGAGAGACACTAGAGAGACAGGTTCTGCCTCCAAGTGGGAACTCCCCCCTAAGGCCTGGTTCACACCTGGGCGTTTTACAGCGCGTTCCTAAGCGCTGTAAAACGCTCAACATGTGAAAACCAATGATTGCCTATGGGCATGATTCCCACCTGGGCGTTCTACAGTGCGTAGGAACGCGCTGCAAAACACCCTACGCCCAAAGAAGTACAGGAGCTTCTTTAGGGCGTATTTGCCGCGCGTATCCATTGGAATACAGCCAGGTAGCCCTCAGAAACAAGCGTTTGTCGCGCGTTTTTTACTGTGAATCGCGGTAAAAACGTGCGACTAACGCGCATATTCGATACATCTAGGTGTGAACCCAGCCTAAAGGTGATGAAGTGTTGCAATAGAGCCCAGATTGGACTGGGATAGACAGACACACACTACGGAAGCGGGCCATCTGTACCTCAGTACATGTTGACTGGAAACCTGAGCTAAATCATTCATAGTGGGTTAGGGTTTTAGTAAAAGTCATCCATCGAGTCAAGGATTGGTTATAAAGAAGAAAAAAACAAAAATGGAAATATAAAAAGACCAAATTTTGAGAGGCAGCAAACTGCTTTGTGTTGATGACTGTAGCATATTTTTAAAGCTGAAGCCCAGCTATAAAGATTTTAGGTACACTTACAGCTAGGTAGGTATGCATAAATATCTGGTAGGGTCACAGGGATCCTGTTTTGGGTCACGCCTTAATGACCGAGGAAACATGTGGGTCCCGAGGTTACACAGGTTGAGAACCACTGCTGTAAACTATGGTTGTAGCCGTAGCTACTACAGGGCTATACAACGATTTTCTGAGTCCTGTATGTTGCTCTGCTGAGCAATTTCCCCTCTGCTGTGAAAACAGTGGATGGCTTGCTTGGCACTGTGACCATTCAGCGAACGCCTTGTCTTTTTATAAAAGAACACTAGACGTTCCAATATTGGATGAGAGGTGGCAACGTTACGGTTTAGCACAGCAGCAGTACAGAATCTGGAACATTGCCTTAAAGCAATGTAGTAACTGACGACTATAGTGTTTTACAGAATCCTTGTGGCCCTACCAGGAATAAATGATGTATACACTGTGCCCAGCTGGACCAATGTAAACATACATAAATCTATATAGCTGGAGTTCAGCTTTAATACATAAGGAAGTCAAGTTGCAACTCCAGGTTAGCAGTATAACGGGATAGGTCAACAGTCCGTATATAATAACCATGGCTCAAACCTAACCTTTACTGATGGTAAGGATATTAACCCTCAAAATGCTTGATAAACGCACATAGACGCGTGCAAAAACACTAGACAAAACCCCCTAAAACACTGTTGCCTAGGTGTGAATGGAGGCTTAGGGAGACAGATTAAGAGAGCCGGGTGCTAGAGACGATTTTTTGTACAAAGCTTCAAGTGAATTGCAGGCCGCCCCTTGGTGGCTTTCCCTAGCTGTGAACTGATTTAGCAGATTACAACACAGCAAATATGAGCAAATGGCAAACACCGACAGGTCTTCAGCTACCTTATACCACTTTGAGGTAAACCTTATATATAAACTTTGCAACTAGCGGTCCTGCAAACCTATATCACATTTCATGGTGATAACCTGGCTCCAGGTACCTGAAAATGCCAGGGAGCACAGACAGTCCCCTTCTGTGGTGTCTGGGAGTATTCATCGATCTTACGAATCCTTGAAGGGCAGCAGCTACCAATTTGAACAATGGAAATACGTTTCAGCTATGACTGAAGAAACTAAATGCTTTTCTCTAAGATGTGAAATCATATTAAGAAAGCAGCAAAATCAGTACACCATCATGTAAACAGTAGGGGATGTGAAAGATGATTTTAAATCATTATAATGAAACCTGAATTGTAGCCACAAATATGGCCAGCCATAAGAATTCCATTGACTGTTTTTGTTATGATTGGCCATTAAGCCTGTTTTAGTTAGTTTAGTATTAATATGGCTGTGTGCAAAAAAAAAAAAAAATCATGTGCAAATGAAAATAAAATGAACTGAGCAAGTGGACACCCAAGAGAAATTCTGGCGATCACATTATTATTCATATGGCTGACACACATAAAATGTGCTGTGCAGAGCGCACTGTGGATGATGGATGTAATCTGTGTCTAGATGAATCAATTCAAAATTCAATGACTGACCCTTGAATAAAAATTATTCGGAGGCAGAATTCTCTGACCAGCCAAACAATATTGCATTTATTGGTTACAGTTTACTCCAATATATACCCTAATCTGACATTTATTCAGTCATACTATACTGAAATGAATTCTATACAATTTTTTGGGGGACAGATAGAATATCACCTTAAAAGGAGTACCTGTCATTGCCAATATGCTATCACATGGGGGGCTCGTAAGCAATTTCATTTAAAAAAAAATATTAAATAGATGTAGAAATAATTTGTTAAAAAATGTTAAAGTCCCCTACCCCGCGAGCACACGCGTCGGGTGCGCCTAGGTTTGGAAACGACGATCGCGCTGCACATGTATTTGGTCACAGTTTCACGGACACACACAATTTTTAACCTGGTCATGTTGGGTATCCATTTACTCAATATAACCTCATCTTTATATTTTATTGTGTTTTGGGGCAATTAAGTGCATTTTTCACTAAATTTTGGGGTTTGATAAGGGTTGTGCCAATATCGTGCAAATGCCACCATTTTATTCTATAGGATCTTGGCTTTCAGAAAATATATAATGTTTGGGTGTTAAGTAATTTGCAGGCCTAAAATGTGGATTATAACACGGGTGCAACATTTTTTTTTTTTTTTAAAAAGGCCTCGGTCATGAAGGGGTTAATACATTAGTTTCACTTATTGCAAATATAAAAAAAAGAAAATGCAGTAACTTAATAATAATCCTATGCTGAGACAAATATGCAGGCTGCCTTTGCTAACCCTCCTTTTGGTCTCTGGTTTCAATACAGAGTCCTGACTGGAAACAAGTATGAAGCAAGGAAACTCAAAACTGCTCTGCATACTTCCTTCAAGTCAGTGATTTAGACACAAAGTATGAACGCGATTAGATCATCGCGATAGTCTCTCAAGTACCATTTGAAAAAGGCGAGGTGGGCAATGTTCACATACTTCTTTTAGCAAAGGTTTCCTTTAAATAACGTATACCGAGCTTCAAATCGACATTTTGGATCAAAGTGGAGCGTTCTAACTGGTTTCGAATAACATTTTCATCTGCTTAGACAAGAGTAATAACCTAAGCAACTGACTAACATTTCCTACAGTACTTTGTACGTGGATTCACCCTCTTAGACATTTCCACCTTTTATTTATATAACATACTTCCACTTGAAGGTTCCTACCTTGCAGGTTTTCCTTCAGAATCACTACGAGGTGAATTAATCAAAACTGGAGCAAACAAAATCTGGAGCAGTTGCCCATAAAAACAAATCAGCTTCTCTCTTAAGTTTGTTCAGTTAAGATTTGAAAATGAAAGATAGAAGCTGATTGGTTGTCATGCACTGCTGCTCCAATTTTGTTCCCCTCCCTGTATTTGGTTTCAGCCATCTTAAAAAGGAGAACTGTGAGGTGAGTCGGTTCAATAGATCGGGAAGTGAGCGAACACATACCGCTCACTTCTCAATCATCTCCCTGTTTTTTAAATCATGAGGCATTTTAATTGCACACCCATATACTCCAATTGACTAATTATGTGACTTCAGAAGGAAAACCATATGCACATATGCCAATTTAAAGCGTATCTTAACCCCCCCAAAAATGAAAATATTTCAGATTACCAATCTTCAAGGCCTTGTTTAAAGAGGCCCTGAGGGGTGATAGACTCAAGTGGTTGATCCACAGTTTTACCACTCCCCAGCCGCCCTCATCAACGAAAGCATTGAGGTCGGACAGCGCTAAGCATTGTCATACATCGACAAGCGAACACAGAAGTGAATAGGACTGCGCTGCAACCTATTGGCATCCCCCCTTGGGATAAAAAAAAAAAAGTATCCCTTTATTTTCACCTGGGGATCCAACAAGTAACACTTCCTGTCTTAAGGTGCCCATACACCTTACGATTATCGGACGAAACTTTTCGTCCGATGATCGAACCGTCGTACGATTTTCGTACGACGGCCCCATCCTGCCCCGATGATCGCAAGATTAATTTAGCCGTAATTAACTAAAAGCACCTGGACGATATGCGGTAAATGATTTGCCGTATTTTTGTTAGCGCAAGCGCAGTGTAGATCGTACGACTTTTGACGGACGGAAACGCCAGCAACCTTACGAAAATCGTACGATCTAGCAAAGTTTTCAAACATGCTTGACCACCAAAAGTCGTACGATTGTACAGTACTATCGGTCGGGCACTCTATTCACACGTTACGATTGTCGTACGAAAAGTCGATCGCATACGATTATCGTACGATAATCGTAAGGTGTATGGGCACCTTTAGGGTGGCTCCACTCAGGAGGAGAAATTGAGCCACACTTGGACCGCAGCATTGTCAGCCTATGGAGAGGGTAATGTTAGATGATCTAACAGATTTGGATAGACTGACTAATTCCATTTGAACTTCAGATCAGACTTTAAAGCCGATACAGGAATCCTTTTTTTTTTTCTTTTGGGATAAAGCCGATACAGGAATCTTTTTTTTTTTTTCCTTTTGGGATAAAGGTTTTACATAAATGAACATCAGCTGATCATTGAAAGCACACCTGTCCAGTGTAAATAATCATCTCAAGCCTCCAACTGACACTTTGGATCTACAGCTTGGTCTGTTAAAGGAAAAATAAACTTACTGGCAGGATCACCAGGTAAAAATAAAGGGAAACATTCCTAAAAAAGAAAACTAATGCAGGCACCACATCAAAGAATTGGTAGGCTGGTAAATCACATTTTACTTTTGTGTTTAGATATGCATTAAGTTCACACATAAGCATGTTTCAGGCATTTTTTAAAGCAGTTTTGAGCATTATATGTGCGCCGATGCACATTTGTCAATCGTTTAAGTGTTTTGTCATTTGCGTTTTTCACCTTGTGCTGTCCTCTATTTTGTTTCCCAGTGTTTTTTGTTTAGAGGAATCCTGACTATTGAGGGCCTGTTCACATGATTTTTTTTTTTTTTTGCTGGAGTGGGGCTGTAGGTATGTTAGCTGCAGTGCGTTTGACGCATTTTGCGTTTCCGGTCTGTTTCCTGACCGTACAAAATGTGACATTCAGTATTTTTTTCTGTCGTACCCTGAACGGCTACGCACGTGAGAACTGTAGCCCATAAAACCCATTTTTAGTGCAGGAGCGTACGGATCAGGTCAGCACAGAAAACGGACATCGTGTGAACAGGCCCTAAGAATATAACTGCCGAGATTGTTTTTAAACACTATAAGACCAAGACTGCAGAGCCAGCTGTCACTCACGCAGCTGGGCGGATCCCTGCATAATTGTCGGGATCCACTTCAGCTGCGGCGTCTCAGTATACTGCGAGCTACAGCTCGCGGTATACTGAGCCTAGGGAGGAGAGCTTAGGGAGGAGAACTATGGGCAAAAGCCTTAACCCCATAGTTCTCCTTTAAAAGTGTGCTGTTAAAAGGGGCTTTACGCTGGGAGAAATGCCATCCTGGCCATCAAAACATAACCGCCTGTAGTGATGTCTGCATCTCATGGAGAAAAACGGAACCAGTGTTAACTATTTATTATTTATTATGATATAACCGAATGTTGTCAATTGACAGAACAAATTTTCGTTTGCGCATGTGCAGTGTTCCTCCTGCGATTTTTTTTTCCGTACTAAAACGCCACTAATCCAATCGATTTTGGTTTGATTTGAAAAAAAAGTTTTCCAGTCTCAACCTTTGGGAAAATTCAAACGAGATTACAGAAAAAAAAAACCAACAAAAAAAAATGCCCCATCAACTGTTCGATTATCGTTCGAAAGACCGTTCGTGGAAGATTTCCAAACGGGAATCGAAGAGCATATGGCCAGCTTAAGTGTCAAGTACTACAATGGTGGCAGTAATGAGATTCTTCAATTTCAGACTGCAAGATCAAGCATAAAGCCCAAGCACAACAGTGTATTATTCAGAACACAACAAGAAAACTATTCATTAATAATGCAGCAAAGATCAGGGCTTTTAAGGTATTATAAAACACCGATAGCACAAAAGTAGGTTAAAATTACATCTTTATTTCATACAAAAATATAATAGAAAATTATTGTGCATAATAAAACACTTAAAACAATGATCCTTCCTTCATATTGTGGCATATAATCAAGGCCTCCGTTGTAAAGATAGCAGCAATATTGAATAGGAAGAGGATGCTCTGTTACGTTGGTGTGACCGTTTGAAGGAAGGAGTGCATTCCTGCAATGTCATCACCAGGTTAGGCAACCATTTGGAGAAAAGATCCGAGGTACACAGAGGTCCTTGCTTTTGAATATTGCTGTAATCTCCACAGAAGCCAGCTGGTAGCACCAATGTAACAGAGCATCCTCTTCCTTCCTCCTTAAGGAGCCCCTATATTGGGCGCAAAACGCGTTGAGGAATATTGGCACCCCTTGATACCATGACATCATGATATCGCATATCGCATGTAATCGTAACCTACTTTTGTGCTCGATCAGTGGTTTTTGATACCGTAAAAGCCCTTATCTTTGCCGCATTATTATACATTTCCTCTTTGGGTGTGGTATCACCTTTGTTCCATATTTATACCCAAATTCTATACATTTAAAAAAAAATTCCAGTGTTGTGATACTTTATCAGCTTGGGGGGGGCGCATATGTTACACTTGCTGAGATATCTGCAGTTAGGTTTTAGATCTCGTAAACATTCCATATCGGAAGAAGTGCAGCTTCACAAATAACTGCACAAGGACGACACAATTGCACACAAACTGTTTTTATATAAATTGTGATATTTGAAAATTTAAAACACCGTAAACAATTTTTCAAGAAATTCTAGCCATTCTACTTCTGAAAGTAAAGTAGTGCTATCCACATTTTTAGCACCTAGATCATTAAAGTTGCAATCAAATACTTAGCACACCTCCCAGCACTTTCACCCTCGAGATATTTTCTTATGCTGTGCAGCTCGAAACATAGAAGGGAAAAGGCTGAATGTTCCAGTGAAGTGATCACCCACTGAGTAAGAGCAGACCCAGCAGAATAAAAACAAAGGCACAGATGCGGCAGTATTCACTCAAGGACGAGGTCAGACGGCCAATTTTTATAGAAAAGTAGAGCTGCAGCTAACGATTATTATCAAAATCGATTAGTTAGCCGATTATTAGGTAAGGGTTCTACCATTTTTTTCATGGTTAGTTCCAGGCCAGCCTGCCTTTGCAGAAATATTGTAGTCTGACATTAAAAGAACCGGTCACTTCAGGAAAACAAAAAGCTGCTGACATGTATGAAGGGCAAGTATCTAATGGTAACCAGATATCTGAAAGCTTTGCCTGTTAGAATAGCCAAGTTTCTGGGCGAAAGCTGAGGTACAGAAATCTACTGCAGGTATATGTACAGGCACCTCTGGTCTTCTGCACTTAAAACAGCATTTTGTTTGTTCAAGGTGACAACCTGTTTAGGCCTCATTCACACTGGCGCGCATATATGCGAGTATAGTACCATATGCAGCATATGCAAATAAATGGCTCCATACACATAGCTGCGTAGCGTACAAATGCGCCAAAACAGAATGGAACCGAGATGCGTCCGGGCAGCACATTTACGTGCATATACGCACGTAAAGTTAATTAACATTTTTATTACGAATGATGCATTGTGGGATTGCAAATTGTGCGCGCATATACGCAATATACAATTTTGCTCTTGCGTTGTGCGTGAATGAAGCCTTAAAGTTAACATGTTTGGTCCCACAAAAATGCATGAAATATAAAAAAAAAACTGATGAATTGCAGGTCAGTTCTTTACGTCTAGGGACGGACATGGGTCGTAAGGCCCAGCCTGTTTATATGCCTTCTAGCACTGATCCTTACAGATATAACCACCATTTAATAAAATAACTCATTAGGGTGGAAATATGGGCATAGACTTGTTTTTGGAGATACAATTCCCATGATTGTCATGTTCATGTTTCATTACATAGAAGGAAACAGATCAAGAAACCGGCATTATCGTGACAGGATCACCAGCGCCTACTATGAACTTAGTGAACCAACAAGAATGCAAACGACCCCAAAGTATACACCTTCAAAACTAGGTGTTTCTACAACTGTGCACATGTTCAGCGACAGTTATGTCACAAACCTTGTCAGATCACAAAAGAGAAAACTGGTGAGGATAAAAAGAACAGACTTCCAACCAACTCTTGAAAAACCCATTTATGGTTCCTATAAAATATTGAAGAGTGGGTGGCAATAGGAAACAAAAACAGATCAGTAAGGAATCCTGAGAAAATGGTGTATTTGTACTACCTTGTTTCCCTGAAAATAAGACCTACCCTGAAAATAAGACCTAGTACTATTTTTGGGAATTGATAAAAGACCTACCCCGAAAAGACCTAATTGTGAAGAGAGAATCAGCAGTGCCAACGAAGCCAGTTACCCCGAAAATAAGACCTAGTGTGTTTTTTTTGAGCCAAAAAAAATATAAGACTGTCTTTTTTTCGGGGAAACACGGTACTAGGTTCCAGACTAAATGTACCAGTCATAACTGCATGATCCAATCGGGAATTTATCACATCTGTGGGCACAGCTGACCTCCACAGACATCCCCTAAAAACTCTTTTTGGGTGAAATCTCTCAAACTGGATTTTCAAAATCAATCAAGTATGTTTAGCGTTGAGATAAGCCAATACTGAAGATGTCTGTGCTTTCCCGTGTGATCAAATAGAAAACTGTATATTCGGCTTCTCCTAGAGCACGTTTACAGAAAGTTAAGTCATAAAAACCTCTTTAAGGTTGCATCGTGCTTATATGTTCAACCAGCATAAAATATCTATGGGTAGTTAACCACTTCAAGACCAGGTGTTTAGACCCCCTTCCTGGCCAGGCCATTTTTCAGTGCTCAGCGCTGCGGTACTTTGACTGACATTTATTCCATCATGCAACGCTGTACTGAAATCAATTTTATACAATTTTTTGGGGACAGATAGAGCTTTATTTTGGTGGTATTTAAACACCTCTGGAGTTTTTATTTTTTATTATAATTAGGAAAAATTACAGAAAATTTTGAAAACAAAGTTTTTTTTACATTGTTAGGAAACATTTATTACTACCCAGTTTTGTGGTAAAATATAAAAGATCAGGTCACGTCGGGTAAATAGACACCAAAACATGTCAAGCTTTAAAATTGTGCGCACCCGCGAAATCGCAGAAAACTACCATACCCAAAAGTGACCATAGGCGACACTTTAAAAGCTTTTAGCGCTCATCAGTTTAGTGTTATCAGTGATTGATGGCCCTAGACTTATTGCTCTCACTCGGACGTTCGCGGCGATATGTAACATGTGCGGCGTAAAGGGCGCAATCGTCTTTTTTGCAGGTATGCGCCCCCGACGCATGTTTGCATGCGTGTACGAATGGGAAGACTTTAAAAAATGTTTTTTTTTCCCCCCACTAAACTTTATTGCTATCACATACGGGGGCTAATAAACCCCCCCTATGTGATAGCAAAATATGTGACAGGTCCTCTTTATGGAGACATCAAGGGTCTCCAAGACCCCTAATGTCACCTAGGACCCCCCAAAAGAAGCTGATGAAGCACAGATCAGCTCCATCAGCTTCTTTCCAGCTTCTGAAGCTGGAGAGTGACACAAGAATGCGGAAGTGATGTAATATACAACACTTCCGCATTCTTGCAGAGGAGAGGGGACCAGAGGGAGCTTGTATACCGAGCTCCCTCTGATCCCGTGACAGGGGACATGCTGATCCCGGGCTCGCTTGTATGGTAATAGGCATCGCTGCCCGTTTTTAAAAAACGGGCGTGTCTGAGCGGACATCTAAAGACGCCCGCTCAGATCTAGAGAGCTCCGGGCCGGCCGTTTTACTTCTACGGCCGGCCCGGAGGCAGTTAAAGAAGAAGTAGGTCATCCTTTTTTCTTGGTCTGGTTATATTTTTTGTAGGCAATACCTACTTAAAAAAAAACCCTTCCAGGAAAAGAGTATTATACAAGGCTGTAGCTATATACCTAAAGTCCAACACCTTTTCTCTCTTTATAGTGCTGTACATCACGTATGATTTGTGACCAATTTGTGCTTTGAAATGCTTTACAGGGTTAGTTCACCTTTCAAATTAAATCTACTATGCAGTCAAGGGGCCCCAGTAGTTAAAAAACCCCCCAAAAAAACACTAGCAGCTTAGAAAATTGGAACTTACTTTAAATGACAAACCCGAAGGTCAAGTGCTGCTTACCCTCAGTGCGGCCAAAAAGCTACCATTGTGAGCAACCGGCCTTGTCTTGGATCTGGGAGACACTAAGTTCAGCACAGCCCCAGGTCGCAGAGGAACAAGCGCTCCCCCTCTTTAAAGGCTCACACATGCGCAGTCTACATGGGGGAAGGGTTACACTGAACATATAAAGTATCTCAAATCCTAGGCAGGACAAGGTAGATCATTCAAGCAGGCCTATGGGTATGCAATGTATTTATTACAGGTATTTATATAACCCTAACAATTTACACATCACTTTAATTTTCACATACACATCAGTCCCTGCCCCTGTGTAGCTTACAATCAAAGGTCCCTATCTCACATGCATACATACAGGGCCAATTTAGACAGAAGAGAAAAACCCTTCCAGCATGTCTTTTGGTGTGTGGAAGGAAACTGGAGTACCCGGAGGAAACAAACAAGCACAAGGAGAACATACAAACTCCTTGTGTATAGTGTCCTGACCAGGGTTCAAACCAGGGGACCCCCCGTTCAAAGTAAGCTCTGATTTTATAAGCTTTGAAATGTTTTTTAAACTACTGGGGCCTCTTGACCGCATAATAAATTTTATAAGAAAGGTGGACCAACCTTTAAATACAAGCTTTCTGCCTTCTGACAGCGTGGAAGGAAGAGTCCCCCCCCCAGGCTTTTGTAGTCTGATGGCTGGCGCCCACCACAGTCAACCCAACAGGGATTGCAGCTGAATGTCCGCAGTCACTGTTTTGCTGACAATTTATGAGGTCTCCATCAAAACGAAGAGTAATTGCCTTTTAAATCAGCAGGGCCACCTACTGTTGGAACTCAGATTCAGTGTATGGACAAGATAAGTAAACTTAAGACAGACAGACAACAGTTTTTTGGGCACCTGTGTTATTTGATGACACTGACATCAAATAACTGTACTGCTCTAAATGCTTCCCTAAGGACTCTGTCACACCATGTCCGGACCAGATCTGCATGCGTTTCTGCAAACGCGGTGCATTTGTGACGCATTCCAGTGCATTTTTTTGTTTAGGGGTAATGTCATTACGGAAATTAATCTTCCTGCTCCATCTCATAGCTTTTGTTGCGTACCGGTGCGTTTGGGTGCAGGACATGCATTTTTTTTTTCCTGTACTGGAACGGACTGGACTGGTGTGAACACAACCCGAAATAAAATTCACATACAAATGCATTTTTTGGTGCGGAAGACAAATGTCACGTGCCGCATATGATATGGACATGGTGTGAATAGGCCCTAAGGGTTAAACATTCCCTGCACTTCCCAACATTCTAAAAAAAAAAAAAAAAAAAAAAGGGAGAAACATAGCTGTGCTACTGGGAAAACATAATGAAGCTGGATAATAAACCCAATCACAAAAGAAAGGCTGCTGTTATCACATCACACACAACAACCTTGCAACCAGGAATAACAATCATTTGTGTCAAATACCATGACTTATAGTAACTAAGGCCCGAGTATTTAAATTTACACTCAAAACTGTAGCACAGAACCTTTTGGAAGCCTGAAGCAAAGGGCAGGGACGGTAAAAATAAATAAAGACAATAAAGTAGAAATACTGAAAATCTAAAGTGCTGAGCAGCCAGTTAAAAAGCTGCAGACATAATTCAAGGACACATAGCTGCAGTACCAAACAAGAGCAAGGAAATTTAATGCAAAGGTTTGGACTACAGCAGGAAATAAACATGGTTTTGCAAACAAAAAAGCCTCAGCACATATTTAATATTAGGGTTTCTAAATTTAAAACACCCGGTCAGGAACAGAAAATGAGGCAATTTCACCATTAAAAATGGATAAGGCTTTCAGTGTCATTTCTTTATTACTGAAAGATCTGGCCAACCCAATTTCTTAGCACATTAAGAAAACGTATACACAGCACAAAGCAATTAATATGCAATGGGTATGGTTTGAGACGTATGTGCTCTGTGTAGGTCACCATCACCTTTGCATCAGCAAGAACACTTCCCCAACAAATATAGCTCAGTCTGTATTCTGCTAAATATCTACACCGTCTAGGCTGAGAAACATCTAATATGCAATTTCAACCATAATAACAAAGAAGGTAAAACACCGTCATAAATGCATGATGATGACGACACATGCACAGCAGCAAAAACTCAGAGAACAAAAGAATACTTGAGCATGCATATATACCTTCTCCATATGCAGCTATCCAGCAGACAAAGAAAATATGTTTACAGCATCTATTCCTTGTTCAATCATTTGTGATTTAACTACTTGGTCATTGGCATCATTTAAGGGGGGAAAAAAAAAGACAGATAGTAAAACCTACAGAAGGATTATGAGCTTTTCGTACTACTAAGCAATTGAACTGTTTGTCAGCAATCACCTTATCTGCAGAACATTGATTTCATTTTGTTGTCAATTTAGGGTTAAAATGAACCATGTATGTGAAACAATATTATATGTTTTAACACTATAAATCATATTTGCCTTTATATGAATAACAATGCATGTCAGATTCAATATTTTGACATTTTGTCATGCTGAAATATATATCTTTTTTTCATACCAAAAGGCAAAATATTCTAATACTGCATATTTCAGATCAGTGAACGTAAGACTTATACAATGTGTAGCTATGAAATTATTCACATAGTTGCTACAAAGTCCAGTTACACAATGCTGACAGATCTGTTGTACAATGTGGAGGTAAAATTTAAAAGGACAAACAGATTAAATTTCATAAAGGGTCCATTCATAGCTATGCGTTAAAATGCACAATAAAAAGGTTGGCCATTGTTTTAAATTGTGCTAGATCACATTTTAATGAAAAAACGTTGGTCTGTTTTTTTGACACATTAATGCGTGTTTTAAGGCCTATGGGTGTCAATGGTACCATGTTACAATGCGTGTCAACAAATGCTGATAACATACAGAACTGCACAGAATGGTGTGAATCAAGCCTATGGCTGGCTATACGTAGGAGCTATTTTGCCAACACAAAGAAAGATTAGATATTTGCTTGCTAGAGGTCTATTGTACCTTGTAGCCACTACAATTATTTCTCCTCATGTATATTTCATCATGTCCTTCCAGAAATAAGATCGGCAAAAGGATTTTTATAATTTATCTTTTTCAGTTGCAAAATTTTAGTTCAAGTGAATGAAATATTTCAATCTCCGAGTCAATTACTGGGTCAAGCACAGACAATTTATATGTATGCTGATCACCACTTAAATACTTCCCATTTAACTCAAATAATCTATTCCAACAAAGATTTTTATAGTGTATGAGTTTCTTCACGTTTTCAAACCTGTCATGTAAAACCGATTAACAAAATCCTATTGTGACATATTTTCTTGCAAAAATCAGGCAGTGTATATGTTGGAAAGGTACCTGTCATGGAAGCTTTTACATTGACCACCACAGTGCTATAGGACAAACCCACAAGAGGTACTAGTTACACCTCAGGTGCATCACATTGCATGGTCCCACATAGCTGTGCACAGTCCTGGAAGGAGCACCCTTTCCCAGGAAAAAACAAACTGTGCAACCTCCAACACTGCAGAGAAGGAGGAATGAATGCTCATAAGTAACAAATCTCAGGACTAGATAAAAAAAAAAAAAAAGCTTGCAACATGAAAAGCTGGGAATACACAGAATTTCTTATGAACGTTTCTATGAAAAATCTCATCAGAATATTCAATATTGCCATCAGAGACCTGACAAACGTTCTTTAAAACATTGTCTGTTTTTTACAGTTCAATTTTGCAATGAATGGAGTTTCCTGAACGAAAAACCACATTCACTGTTGGAATTTCTTTCTATCCATTCTACTCCTTCGAATTATTTTGGCACTATGGTGAAAAACATTTGTTTGACTCCACTGACTAATAGAAAATCAAACAAAACATTCTAAAAACAATGAGTGAAATTCTAACCGTGTATACCCAGATTCATAAACATCTGGTGATAAATCTCTGAAACAGTGCCTTGTGGGTCCATTCGCACTAGTGCACACCTTCCTCACATTCCTTCTCAATGAGCCCTCAATGCACATACACGGATGAAAAGATAGACCCGATTAATTATTTCCTAGCAAACCAAAAGGCAATGCATTTTTTTCAAATTGCATTTGCATTGAGAGTGTTGGGTTGGCATGGAAAATGAATGTCAATGCACTCCATAGCACATGGGCCTAAAAGAACCATTTGAGCCAGAAGTTGAAATTAAGCTGAGGTTGCCTGGAGATTTGAAAACAAGGGAGGTAGCACAAAGGCTTTTTGTTGCAGCAGAGGGGGAATCTACCTAGCTACAGTCAAAAACATCGGCTATAAAAGGATTTACAAAGATGTTTCACTGATATGCGCTGCCTATTTTTTGCCACAGAAAACAGCTCGAAATCCTTCAGTTTCAAAAGGCACAGCAACATTACAGCGTACACCAGAAAAGAAGGTGGAGTAGTCAACTCCATGCCAGATACAAGATCAGACACAGGCCAAGTAAGGCATAAATGCAGAAGCATAACAGCAGCAAGCATGAGTCGATGCCATGTCAAACTGCTGCTGGCCAGCTTACTGCCAAGATGTGCCATTTCTTCCTTTATATGCGGCATTCATGCCCGAGTTGCATTGTCTCTGGATGCTCGCCTGGAGAGACGAGGTACACACCCCCTTTCTTCTCTCAGCTTTCATCACACAAAATCAGATGGACACGGACCTGAAACAATCACTTTTAGCTTAATTAATGCATAAAACATAATATTGGACAAGCATCCGCAGCAACACAGATTCAAAAGAGCACAGGGGACAGTTACATTTCATATAGACAAAATGTTGGAATTAGTTACTACACACTGAATAAATATCAATTGTAGGAAAAACAGAAAGACTAAGTTTCTATTGTTACTGTGCATATTTATTACCTGGGCAGGGTAACATGTGTACGTGATAAAAGGGAAAGTAAAAGCACTGAACACAGAGGTTGGGCTGCTAAGCTTACAGCTGCCTGGAGCGATAGTAATGCAGGCATATGGGCAGTGACACATTCAGCAGCCATTCCTGCTGCTCTTTCATGACCAATCCTCGGCAATAAAACACCCCGCACAGCCACAACGCCACCTCCATTGGCACAAACAAATCATCCCTCTGTACATAGCGCACAGAATACAAATCCAACTTTACCTCTCCAGACATGGATCCAACCGAGACAAAACAAAGGATACAATACCCCATGCTACAGGATGATGCCAGGGGTGACATCTGTCTTTTTCACCTACAGAGGTAACGAAGCAGCAGATCCTGCACTCTAGTGACCTGGATCTCCCCCGAGACAAAACATACTAGACCACAGGAAGAAGCATGCTAGAAAAATCCAGGAAATACTCCATGATGCAATTATACACAACTGCAAACAGGCTGATGTTTTGAAAAACAATCAAAACACACACACACATTTTATACACACACACAATCCTACAACATCATAACAGTGTTTGTAAAACAAATGTAAATAAGTACACAAAGAATCGGGATGAATCAAAGAATGTTTAACTTTTACACTGCCACATTAAAAAGTATTTACTGTTATAACAAATACAATTCCATTCGAGAAAGCTGTCCCTTTTTATTGTGATACCCTGTGTCAGCATGGCATGCTATTGTGTCACCAACTGTCTGCCTTTGTTTTTGGAAAGCTGAAAAACATGGCCCCTAAAGCATTCAGGATTAATATAGTTAATCTGCAGCTCAAAAAAAAAAAAAAGTGGGACAAACTGGGGCACGAAGCACAATGAGGTCTGGGCTTTAAGTATTTACTGTTATAACAAATACAATTCCATTCGAGAAAGCTGTCCCTTTTTATTGTGATACCCTGTGTCAGCATGGCATGCTATTGTGTCACCAACTGTCTGCCTTTGTTTTTGGAAAGCTGAAAAACATGGCCCCTAAAGCATTCAGGATTAATATAGTTAATCTGCAGCTCAAAAAAAAAAAAAAGTGGGACAAACTGGGGCACGAAGCACAATGAGGTCTGTGCTTTACAAGCAAAATAAAAACCTACTAAGGGCAGGATCCAAGTGACAATCCCCAAAATCAGTTGCCACGGTGGCCAAGTATTAAACGCAGCCGTCAGTCTACTGGGATGTAAAAGAAAACACTTAGGTAGGACTCCAAAATAAATGGAGCAAATAGTCAAATGTGCCACATGAACACGTGGGCCCCCACACAACAGGGCTGAGCATCTGCTGCAAGAGTCCGCAGACAGTGAGATGCCGTTCATTCCATTTTTAATGGGAGATCAGATTTTGTGGAAGACACAGAGCACCAACAAACTGACAACTGGGCATGTGGAAAAGTCTGAGAACATTGGATCCACATACACAAAACCTGACAGCACTTCTCAGGGATTCTACATGAGCTTGTCCTGCTATAAAATGGCCTGTGTGTGTTTATTATTTCATTCTGCATTTGTGAATAAGCCCACAGCACAGGGATTGTGGATGAAGCCAAGATCCCTTTATGTGGTGGGGGCTCAGACAAGAAGAGAGCAGTGTAAGGGAACATTGGCACACAGACAGTAAGCTGTGAAGGAAAACCCATCAGCTGTAGTGGAGGGCCCGCTGGGTTGTTGTGGAGGGGCTGCTGGGTGCAGGGGCCAGTGACAGAAGGGGGTGTGGATAGGACAGGGATATGAGCACAGTTCCCGTGAAGAGGATTGCAGGCCCGCACACTGTACCCGGGCCTTCCCCTCCAGGACACATCGTGACATCCCGCTAGTTACCAGGGAACAACACGAGTGACCCCACTGACGTGACCCGTACCCGCTGTCACCCATCCCCCTCCAGTGGGCCTGCGCTCCCCCATGTGACCCCCCCAGTTGCTCACCTGCTATCACACGAGTCTCTCACGCTCCCCGGTCCTCCCCTTACGCTCGGGCGTTCAGCTGTAATGGGGTGAATAGCCTTGAACGGAGTGTACGGCGCTCAGTAGCCCGGCAGCCTTCACACAGCAGCGCTCACACCCCTCTTCTTCCCTCTGTCTCTCTCCCGCCCTCCCCCTCTCTCTACACACTCCCCACCTCCCCAGCACACGGCCCTCAGCGACCCGAAACGGATTGGACGCAGCTCGGAGGCCCACGTGACTACAGACCTCCAGGTCCCATTGGCAGGCTAATGGGGCGGTGCTAAGGCTGTCAGTCACGCTCACACAGTCTGCAGCGAGCACGGGCTATTGTATGCAGGGTGATGGTGATAGGCTGCCTCTGTCAGCCAGGCTTTTCACCTACATATGCGGAGCAGACACATGCAACTGACACACGTTCACTACTCCCAGCGGCCATTAGCATCGTTCTACGTGCACTAATAAAGAGCGTTCACTACTCCATATGCCTCGGTCCGCAAAGCCCCGCCCCCTCACTTACGTCACGGAAAAGGCAGCTTCAACCTGTACGAGCTGGCAGTTGGAAACAAACCTGCGACCGCGGATTGGTTGCTAGGGCAGTGGCGTCACCCGGGAATGGCAGCGCCTGGAAGAAGGTTCTCGAATTGCAAGAGGGCGAGGAAGCGAGCAGGAGGCGATGCCAGCCGGCGAGTTCGGGCGCTGGCCACGCCGGGCTTCTGATGGGCTCTCTGGCTGTGTCTGTTGTCCTCAGAGTCTAGTGTGCTCGTCTCCATTTCCGTTTCTGCCTTCACTATTGTTGTGATGGCGCAGTGAGTATTGTCTGCTCGGCTGCCAGGGCGCATGCGCCAAGTCGGGGGGGGTTTCACGTGATCTGCCAGATGCGACAGTGACGCAAGCAGCAGCTGTTTTGACAGATCTGAGCGGTGTGTGTGATGTGTGTATAGTGTCAGGAGTCAGAGGCTGCGTTATCTATGTGTGTAATACGTGGTGCTTGTCTGATTGTCATTTCTAGTCATGTGACTGTCGGGGTTCATTTACTAAAGGCAAATGGGCTCTTCACTTTGCATTCAATCATGTGCAAGAAATTACTTTTTTTTTAAATTATTTTGGACAAGGGTGTTTTTTGTGCAAATTTAAATTTCTCCACTCACTAAGCTAAGGGAAACTTCCCCTGCAAAGTGCAAATTCCCTCCAGGAAGATAACAGTTGTAATGACTAGTGATGATTGTTACGGTTTAGTGACAATAGCCTTTAGTGTGCAAGGACGCAGCAAAAACAATTGATGGCCGCATTAGCGCATTGAGCAGAAATGTAGGCAGCTGCCTTTTTATGGAGCACAGTGTGCATGCCTTGAAGATTTTGACCCTTGATGTGGCCTGTACAGCAAAAGCGTATTTAAAAAGTGCAGTTCGCACACAGTAAAATACAGACGTGTGTCAACGCACTCTAATGCACATGCATTTTCTGTGCATACATATGTGCGTTGTGTGAACAAGCCCCTGGCCCCTCTAACTTAAGCTGAGCACCTTTTGGTCTTTTTTTTGTATGCATTTCAGGCTTTAGCTTTTTTTTTTTTTTATTATTGTTAGTCAACTACTAGGCAAGAAATGTCCACGCGTTATTAGGCACTCCCGTGCATGACTCCCCAGATGAAGATTATGTACTTTTTAAAGTGACAAGCTTCAAATGATGCTACACTCAGGTGTGATTGGGCACCACTGAATATAATGGAAATCCTACAGGTCTATTCAGAAAAAGAGAACAGTTTGGAGACAGCAGGAGAAGTAAACAATCTAGGACAACATAGCTGGAAAAATTCTCCAATTCAGCTCACTTTCCAGTTCAGCTATGTTGTCCTAGATTGTTCACTTCTCCAAACTCTTCACCCTTCAGTTACCAGACCTGCTAGTGTCCAGCGTTGAAGCTCTTCAGACCGCTGAGGTGTGAACGAGGCTTTAAAGTTCAGTAACCCACGATATCACCATCTCAGCTGATTAGTTTCAGGATCAGTTGCTCTGGCTGTAGTGTGTACATGAAGGATGCTGCTTTCAGTGCTCGCACAATCACTCCATTTATTACAGCAGATTCATTATCGCGCAGTTTGCATGCAAACAGAATGATGGCATTAAAGCAGAACTTCATGAATTTTTTTTTTTTGCTGACACAAGTCAGACAAGTTACCTGTAAAAATGATTATGCCATCTGTGGATCTTCTAGATACCATAAATGTTTCTGAAGCTGGAAACTGCTGTCGGTGCTCTTCTTCCAGCGCAGTAACTGAGAGCTGCGGGTGTTAAACTGGCCATACACCTATAGATTATCTGCAGATTTTCTATTTTCAGTTGGAAAAAGTGCAACAGATTCCTCCATCTACACTAAAGTGTGTGGATGGAGGAATCTCCCACTGAGCCAAGCTTCAGTATCTTGCTAGTCGGCCTGGCTGGCTGTCACAATACCTGAACATTGTGATTGGATGCAGGCATTGTTCAGATATTTAAAGAGCCAGCGAGGCCGACGCAACATAGTGAAGCTTGGCCCAGTCGGACATTCCTCCATCCACACAGTTTAGTGTAGATGGAGGAATCTGTTGCACTTTTTCCATCTGACCATAGAAAATCTGCAGATAATCTATAGGTGTATGGCCAGATTTACACAGTGCAGGGATCCTTTCATTTCCCCTCGTCCAGTCACAGAACACCTTTCTTCTAACAGAAAATACAAGGCATCCTGTGAATGGATGAGGGTAGAGGAAAGGAAGGGTAACCAGAATCTTCATTCATCCATTCACAGGACACCTTGTACTAACCATATACAAGGCTTTGTGTGACTGGAGAAGGGGCTGGGTATATGAATGGAGTCCTTCACTGTCACAGCTCTTCATCTCCGCAGCGCTGGATGTTTAGTGCTTTGTGCAGAATCCAGCATCAGAGCAGCTAGGGTTTTTGCAGTAACCAGCAGCCATACGGACCTAGGATTGTCTTATTTAGACGTAATTTATTTCAATTGTATTTGCAAAATAAAATCAAAATCCTGGAGTTTAGGTTTTCTGTTGCAAAACGTAGGTGTACTTTTTAAATAGGTGCAGATGTGTTCATTTTCCCCGTGGCTAATTTATTATGCGGTTTGCATCTGTTCCTACCTCGCTTTACACAATATACAAAAGGAGTTTTGATAAATGTCCCTCATTGTTTTATTCCACGTAGTAGGAAAGGTCATTATAAAATAGGCCTAGCACCCTGTGCTGGTTATATGGGATCATGAATTAAGGGAACTCTATATAGCTTGCTGTAAAAAAAATAACTATTAGATTTAATAAACACGAATTTTAGCTTTAACTAGGGCAGCAACGTTGGTTATAGCAACATACAAGCTCTATTTCGGTTTTGAAGGGTGCCAGATTGAAAGACCTCGTACACACAAATAAAGAAAATTCAGACTGGATTTAGACTGTTCTGTGAGTGTTGCAGCACGTGGGTGTGAATGAACCCATATACTCGTAGTCTCCCTTTCACAGTAAACTGCAGTTCATAGACGTGAACCAGCCCCATGAGAAAGAATTGGGTGTTTCTGGCAATGCAGCCCCATGGACAGTTATTCAGGCATCTGCAGGTACCCCAGCTACTGAATACTAGAGCTGGCAGTGGAGATTCCTCCAGCCACACTGTTTAGCATGATTTTCTCTCATTCAGCTTCAGGGAGAAAACAAATCTAGCTATGTATGGCCAGCTTTAATCCGCATGCTCCTTCAGACAGAGCGATCTGACCTTTTTGTTCATTATGTTAGTCTTTATCTGGCTGATATTCCCCAGATAGTAAACCACCACAGAATATGCGGACACTATATAAAGAGTAATAAGAATGTCTCTGGAGGAAGAGTTTCCAATAAGGAATCAGGCTTCCAAGACAATTCATTCCAGTACAAAATATTGCAACACATTAATCCCTTGACTTTTTATATTCACACCGTCGTATACATACGGCCGTACATGATATACTCCAAACTGTTCAATGTACTTCGATTCCGCAGCGCACACAGTACAGCAGATTGCATATTCCACATTGTTCTGCTATATACGGAGTATAGTAGCTGCACTTCATATACTGCACTGTATGATGTATACTCCACACTTCTCTACTTTATACAATGCTGTACTGCATAGCTTTTACTGTATGTTACATTGCTGTTCTGCGTACAAAATGTTTTTGTGCACTGTGTTAGTGTGTGGAGGTGGCCATTTTGGTAGAGGAGCAGGGCTTTATGTCAAGCTGCCCCTCCATTACCTTGGGTATTATTAAAGGTGGCCACACCTTACAATTATATTTGTCCCGTCAGCGTACCCTCGTTCAATTTCTGCACATAAACCTCATCATGCACAGACCAATGTAGATTTCGATAATCATTCGTCAGCAATACTAACTGGCCAAATTTGGTCGACAGAACAGATTTTCGTTTGCGCATGTGCAGCGTTCGTGTTGTGGTTTTTGTTCTACGAAAATGCCAGTAATCCATCGATTTGCGTCCGTTTCAATGAAAGTTTTCCAAATTTGGCCAGTTGTACAGTAATTGCGATCATGCACTTCTCATCAGCTGGCCGAGTATCGTACGAAACCGCGGACGAATATTGAACGACAATTGTAAAGGTGTATGGGCACCTTTAGGCCAGGCCAGGTTCACTTTGAGGGTAAGCTAGATTGGCGACTTAAATCTTATGCTGCTTGATTTAATCAATTGCTGGCAGCCTCTTCATTTGAAGCAAATTGATTTCAAGGTTGAGTTGCTCAATAGCCTGAGATTAGAATCACCCGTGGTTCTTTCCCTCGTTAACCCCAATACTCACTTGCATTCCTTGCCCTGCCCTTGCATGTTGTTGAGCAATGACTTTGGAGTCATATAAAGTTAACATTGTCCAGTAATGCACTCAGTAGACATTGAAGAAGGATTTCCCCACTTCTATGCATGTCAAGTTGAGAAGATTTGAAAAATTCAAGTAAATGGAACTGAATCATGTTTTTTTTTTTTTTTTTTGGCAGTTGGAGAGTAAAGCTGGCCATACATCTATAGATTATCTGCAGATTTTCTGTGGTCAGATGGAAAAGGTGCAACAGATTCCTTCGTCTACACTTAACTGCGTGAATGGAGTAATCTCCACCTGGGCCAATCTGTTGCACTTTTTCCATCTGACCACAGAAAATCTGCAGATAATTGTAAGGTGTATGGGGACCTTAAAAGGTGCCCACACACCTTATAATAATCGCAGGAAATCCCGCGATCGTACGATAATCGCAAGGTGTGTGGAAGGCGTGCGACCGTTTCTACTGTACGGCGGGTGTCTGGCATGATTGTAAGATAATTGCCGCACAGGCCGGTGTGTGCAAGCGCACACTGCACGTTCAGCATTGCGGTCATCGGAAAGCTTGCGATTATCGCAAGTACGATCTGCCTGTCCAAGATAGGCAGATCGTACGTTTTTTTTAATGACCTTACAACCAATCGCAAGACAAAAGTCTTGCGATGGTTGTAAGGTGTGTGGCCAGCTTTAGGGGGAAATCAATGGGAGAGCCCACAGGGGCAAAGGGGGAGACAATCCAGAGTATAATGTCATAAAATAGATTGCACAGAAACCCTTAGCCCCAGTTTCCCCTTTTGCACTGCAAGAATATAGTTACAGAGCGTGTGCAGACTGTTCTGTAGTAAAGGATACCTGTGCTGAGAGAAATATGGAGGCTTTCTAAAAATGCTAATTGCCTGGCTGTCTTACTGATCCAATTGCTTTATTACTTTGGATCGCTAAACTGAAACAAGTATCCAGATAAATCAGAACTGATCTGTCTTGCCTGTCCTGAGTAACATTAGGTTAAAGCGTATCTAAACACAAAGACAGTAATGTAATATAGCAGTTTACCAGTCTATAAAGGAGGTTCCTGCAAACGTTTTCTTTTTTCAGCCTTTATATTACCTGCTAATTCTGTAAATGATACTTCTGTCCCCGAGCGGCTACATTTACTTCTGAACATTATCAATGGAGGAAGCTATGGTTACTACGCAGGTTGGAATGCAAGCATGTTTTATGATTATTACATGGGGGGTTAGTAGTTTACACAAGAAGGAGAACATTGTTTTTGCTTCCAGTTTATCTCACAGGAAATGACAATGACACTTATTTACAGGAAGATCAAAATGTATTTGCTAAAAATGTTCTTAGCTTGAAAAATGAACATGTTGTTCTTGGGGTGAGTGATACCTTAAGGGATTTTCCCCAGAGTGACTCACTACCTCGAAAATCTGGGATGCATTATTATGAAAAGATTGACCAGATCGCTCATGGTTGCTCCGTTAGCCACCCCTTCCTGCTCCTGTCGTCTGCATAGACCACCTGTGAGGTCACACTCATAATGCTTTGTAGCCAGTAGGTGATTGAAGACACAATGCCTAATCTGCATATTTGTTTCACACCAATGACTCAAAATACTAAAGCATTTTAGAAGGCGAGGTCATTAATGGTAGTCTCTATAGTGGTCAGGTTTACTTCACAGTTAGGAGAAGGGAGTATGTTAGCATGAGGTTAAGGATCAGTTGTTATTTGCTGAAAGCATAGATGCTTACATGTCATTTACAGTTGTTTCGGTGTAAAACAAAACTGCATTAGGCTCCCATCACCAAAAATGAATATGTGGATTCTAGAAGAGTAAATGTAAATATCGGTTATATAATATCAGTACATTATGGGACAAAGCATTTTGCCTGCCTGCAGCGCCGATATACAGATTATACAACACAGCAATATTGGAACAAAACAGTTTTATTTACGTGTATAGGGGTTTAGCTTTGCAGTTATATTAAGTATATTACACTGTGATTTCAGAGGTCTGCACGCACACCAAAGCCAGGTCCTGTTGGAGGTCCAGTCAGAGAGGTTAGTCCTCCAGCAGGTTCACATGAAAAACGGCCATTCCTTAAAAACAAAAAAAGGATACAATTGATCAGTTTACTCTTCTAGGCTCTACAACAACACATTAAATGTACAATGATCCCTATTGTGTAACATTATAACAATTTGTAGAGAGAATCCCTACAATAGTAACCTTTTCAGCTCCTAAAAAGAGAATCCTATCTTACTGTACATTATAAACAATGTTGGGTGACCTTTTATACTCTAATCTTAGAATTGCACAGCAGCAAAAGTGCTACATGCTCTCCATTAGGAATAATTGTGCATCCAGTGCAATATGGCTTTCATGAAAGAAGGATGGCAATAGTATACGTAGTTCTGAAATTCATGGAAACTGGAACAGCTTGCAGCATCACAGAGCTGTATATTTCTACTTTCTGAGCAGACGTCCATCTGGCCGTTCACAAACGGCCATGGACGTAAGGTAGTTAAGATTTTCACCAGAATTAAGGAGACTTTCAGAGCAGGCCAATTTGTTTCCAAACAATATAAAAGTGCTAAAGCGGCAATTCAAAGAAATGTAAACTAAATTAAAATATAAATGGTGATAAAAGATGAAAGAACTATCGGGAGAGTAAAATGTACTCTTCCCAATAGTTTGAGCTGGTGTGCGACACTGCATCTTTTACATGTCGGCTCTATAGCTTGAGAACTCAGCGATCACAAACCGTTGATCACTCAGTTTATGGTTTCTCCCTGCAGAGACAGTCACTAGTCCCGTGCTCCAGAGCTCATTGGAGAGGCAGACAGGGGAGGAGGCAGGCACAGCTGGCTTTGGCTCTAGAGGCAGAGGCAGCTGTCAATTAGACAGCTCAGTGGATCCTGACAATGTTGTCAGGATCCGTCACGGGTGCAGGGCGGCTGTGTGCGGTCAGCATATAGCAGGAAATAGCCCGCTATATGCCGAGTTTTAGGTCACAGGTGTACATTAGTAAATGTCCTCCTGTGACCCAAAAAATGTTTGGCCATAGTTCTCTAAACTACAGTCTGGAAGCCCATTATTTATTGTGAGCTGATGACTTGGATGCCATACTCAGTAACCAGAAGAAATAGTGACAGATGAAACCAAAGGAAAGGGCTTTTCCAGGGTGAATGACAGCATGAAATCCTCAATGCTTCTAAAATAGACATCCTTGTGTACTGACTATCAAGAAGACCAGATAAATCGATATCTTCAGCTACTATGTAACATGACAGCATCCCCTACCTGGGTAAAGCCCCCTCAAAATCAACATCTGAATGCTTGACCTGCTCTTACTGATAATATTCAGTGAATAGAAAAGGATTCTCCTCAGATAAAAGATCACAAGGGGATGTTTCTGTATTCAGAGACAGCTGAGGAATATGTATTTTTATTTATATTTTTTTACTGACAGATATGACAAGACGAGGTTTACCATTAGCAGTGCAAATCCACTTCTAAACTTAACACAGAGAGGCAAATTACACATAGATTATGCCAACATTTAAAGCATGTTACAAAGAATGAGTACCTGGGTCCAGGAGAGGGAATTTTCCCAGCTTTCAAGTCATCAATTATATTTTCAATATCCTTTGGCAAAAGATCCTCCTGGAAGATAAATCCATCAAGCGGGTCAGAAAAAAAAAGTATATTTTATTCTGTATGGTTTTTCTCAAGAATGATGCCAACAAAACAAAAAGTCCCTTGTACCACATTTTAGAATGACAGACATACATTTGTCAGCCAAAAGATTTATAACTCTGTTCAGATGCTTTTGTGATATGCACACACATTTTCCATACTACAAAACAAGTCAAGTGCTTTCTATGTCCTATTCATTTCCACTGAACATAGCACTGCTAATTCATAGTCCATTGATAAGGCACAGAATGGACATGTACATGCAAAGTTTACTGCATACATACAGTATATAGACCGATCAGCCATACCATTCTGACCACTGACAGGCAAAGTGAATAACATTGATTATTACTAGGGATGCACAGATACCATTTTTTCAAGTACTGTTACTCAATTACTCACCAATACTTTTTTTTTTTAAGTGACATGTTCTCTAAAACACTGCAGACTAATGATTTTAGGACAGAGGTGGAGCACCAAGGCCCAGTCACAGCTGCAACCCTGGTAGTTCTGCCACTGACTCAGCTGTAGAGGGACTACTAATCCCAGCAATAAATTATACAGCAATGCAGAATACCACCAATCCTAGCAATACATTATACGGTAATGCAGAAAGGCACCGGATATAGAGGACTACATATCCCAGCAATACATTATACAGCAATGCAGACACACTCTGTTGCTCAGCAGGGCTGTTCCTGACCATGGCTGTAATGGGGTCTCACCATGGCTGTAATAGGGTCTCAGGAAGCAGCGAGTCTGAGGTTCCCAGGAACTGCGGGACCTCAGGCAGCAGAATCCATGAAAAAAATGTAAAGAGCTTAGTATTGGGGCATTGTCACGAGTACAAGTACTCGTGAAAATGCCTAGTATCAGTGCATCCCTTTTTACTAAATTACAATTGCACCTGAAAGTGGGTGGGATATATTGGGCAGCAAGTGAACATTTTGTCCCTGAAGTTGACAGCAGACAGAAAAAACGTGCAAGCATAAACCTGGCCATACATCTATAAAACTATCTGCAGATTTTCTATGGTCAGATGGAAAAAGTGCAACAGATTCCTCCATCTACACTAAACTGTGTGGATGGAGGAATATCCCACTGGGCTGAGCTTCAGTATCTTGCTACAGGGCCCTGCTGGCTCTCAAAATACCTGAACAATCTGATTGGATGCAGGCATTGTTCATTGTTCAAAGTATTTTAAAAACCAGCGTGGCCGACTAGCAACATACTGAAGCTTGGCACAGTGGGAGATTCCTCCATTCACACAGTTTAGTGTAGATGGAGGAATCTGTTGCACTTTTTCCATTTAACCATAGAAAATCTGCAGATAATCGATAGGTGTATGGCCAGCTTAATGATCTGAGCAACTTTGACAAGGGCCAAATTGTGATGGCTAGATAGCTGGGTCAGAGCAACTCCAAAACTACAGCTCTTGTGGGATGTTTCTGGTCTGCAAAATGGTTTGAGGAACACAACAATGAGTTTGAGATGTTGACTTGGCCTCAATTCTCCAGATCTCAATCCAACTGAGCATTTGTGGGATGTGCTGGAAAAACACGTCTGATCCATGGAGACCAATTTACAGGTCTTAAGGATCTGCTACTGACGGCTTGGTGCCAGATACCACGGGGTCAGGGCTGTTTTGGTGGCAACATAGGGACCCTACTCAATATTAGCCGGGTGGTCATAAAATGTTATGGCTGATCGGTGAATATATTTCCATTTTAATGCATAATTCAGGAGATAATAATAATAATAATAATAATGTTCTGCACTAAAATAAAAATGCTATAGTAAGTTTTGTTCCAGACATAATCAGAGAATTTTAGTGGGGTTAAGTTAGGTGGCTAAGGGCCTGTTCACACGACGTCCGTTTTCTGTGCTGACCTGATCCGTACGCTCCTGCGCTAAAAATGCATCCCAATGTATCCCTATGTGTTTTATGGGCTACAGTTGTCACGTGCGCAGTCCGTTCAGGTTACGACAGAAAAATACTGCATGTCACATTTTGTACTTCAGAAACGCAGTGCAGCTAACATACTGGCAGCCCCACTCCAGCAAAAAAACAAAAAAAAAATGTTTTTTTGTTACCTGGAATGCATCAAAAACACGGCAAAAACACATAGCACCGCGTCTGCTGATCCGCACCTGAAAGTCATGTGAACAGGCCCTTAATCAGAAGCAAAATGCAGGGTTAGAATAGCTGTAGAATTTACACCCCATTAGAAGGTGGCTGCTCATATGACAAAATGTATATTCTATTGTATGGAGACTGGAGTAGCCGGCGTGACGGTGGAGGTAATTGCAGACGTTTTGCCTGCATCTCCAACAATACATTAGCACTTAGCAAGTTTTGCAGTGAACCGGATGAACTGATTTAGCAGTTCTGAATCCTGGTCAGCTCAGGAAAAATGTTCAGATATAAACTGGCAGTGAATGCAGAAGATAAAATTATCATCACTATAAAAAAAACAACCTTTTGAAACAATGCAAAAAGTCCTGTTGATATTTTTGTACCTAAAATGGATGCCTTTAAATTCCTGCATTTTATGTGTATATAGCATGCATTGCAATGCAAACTACTACATAGAACAGATATTACACAAAATACCTCTGTTTCCAAGTGGAGTAGCAAACCCTTAGGACCTGTTCACACCAGCCCCCATGCACTATGCCATGTGTGTAGCAATCTGACTATGGTAGATACAGGCACACAATGCATCAGCATGGTGTCCTGTGACTCATAGGGATGCAAAATTGACCACGCCAGCATGGATCTATTTCCATGCTTGCCTTGGTCCATTTAAAACATGGGAAACAGGGGAATTTCTATTACAATAGTGGGCAGGTGGTTGCACCACCGTACCACTGAGTCGGCAACCAGCATTGCCTTCTAAACAGGACATGCTGTTTAAAATTTGCCACATAGCATCACGGATCATGTGCATTTGGGTGGTTGGGGGGGGAATAGTAAAAATGCAGGTCAACCACTTTTTTTTATTTATCGCCCTCGGCTGCCCATGTAAACGAGGCCCTAGGATATGACTGATGTCTGTTTACGTCAGGGAAACTTGCCATCTAATCCTGTCCAAGTGACAGGTGTCAGACAGAATAGTCTTCTCAACAAGGCATAGTTGGAAGTTCTAAGACTTCCAAAACTAGAAAAATAAATTTGGTGAGAACTGGGCTCTATCTCATCTATGCCACCTCTAAACAACCAGAATGTATGTTTTAATGTTCCACTAGACAAAAGTACAATGAGGGAGATTAATCAAAACTGGAGCAGACAAAATCTGGAGAAGATTTGCATGACAGCCAATCAGCTCCTCTTTCATTTTCAAATCCCAACTGAGCAAACTAAAGATAGAAGCTGATTGGTTGCCATGGGCAACTGCTCCAGTTTTGATAAATGTACCCCAATCTGTTTGCAGAAATTTGATCAATGTTAGCTGTGTGTTTAAAATAGGGATGTTCAGATACCAAGTACCGTACTCGGTACAAGTACAGATACTTTTCCAGCTCCAACACTAGACTAGAGAAAAATTCAAAAGTTAGGAGGCAGCTGTCATTAGGAGCATACGGAGCTCCTGGGATTTGTACATCTCTGTTTTAATATATGATTTATTTTTTAAATAAATATAAATAAAAGGATGTAGTGATACCATTTTTTCAAGTACTGATACTTGCCCAAGTACTCACAGATACAAGTACTGATACATTTTTGTTTATTGTCATGTGACAGTTTTTCTAAAACAATACAGACTAATGATTTCAGGACAGTGGTGGAGCGCCAGAGCCAGGTCCCAGCTGCAATCCTGGTAGTTCTCATGAAAATGCCAAGTATCGGCACTGGTATCTGAACTTCCCTAGTTTAAAACTATTCTGCTCTCCTCTGGACACTATGTACACAAAGAAGGCTTCATTCAGTGACCACTCCAGTGGGAGCTAAAGTTCTATCATTATACATTCTTATTATTCAAATTAGACAAACTGTTTATACCGGTCGTAATGCCAAACTGCCACTTTCCGTTTTTTTTATGAATGAAGCTGACTTCTTCCACAACAGATTTGTTGTCACTGTATTTCCTTGAGGAAGTAGTAAGCGCAGAAGCCATCTTTTATCTTGTGTGCATGTGCTCCATTCTCTGCACAATAAACACCATCTGCACATCTAAAAGCCCTATTTAAAGTCTCACTGTGCTGCTTGGAGATTAGCAGGTGGATTATCTAGCAAGTAACACAGCAACAATCTCAATCTAGATATATGCTAAGCAAACATTCTAGACAATGGCAAACTCTTGCAGAAGTCTATAAAAATATTTGAAACGTGTGAGAATGGTTAAAAGCTTCTGACAGCAGCATTTATGTTACTGACTTTATGCTGTCGTGACTCATGTACATACACAGAAGAGAACTGAAATATACTGTGAATGTGATTCATCCATTAACTACGTACACTTGGCGGTGTCATTTTTCATCCCGGAAAAAAGATTTACATGTTAAGAAAATGTATTTATAGTTTCAAGGCAAAATATAAATGTTTCCAAAAGAAATTCAGCTAGTCCTTGATGGGCTTTATAGTCACACAAGCGGCAATAGGGAACAATCCCGTGTGCGATACTACCAAACCATCCCTCAGGAAAGTGTGGGGGTAACAGTAAGCTGAACAAGAACACATGGGTCCATGCAGGTAGTGAGGCTTCACTTGAACTCTTCACCGTTTGCACTTCCATTGGTGAGATCATTACATGCAAACACAAAGACATGTGCGAGATGCAAGACTGCATCCAGTGCTTCTATTAGTCTTATTCCATATTGCAACTCTAGTATTAACCCTTTCGCTGCCACCAACGTATGTCAGCAACTGCAGGCTCCTGTAAACCAGGGGTCTCAAACTTATTTGACTCGGGGGGGCCACTCTACAATTTTTTTTTCTCCCATGGGGGCCGGCTTGCCAAATTTCGTACATCAAAATAAAATGTAATTATATCCGGTATGGTACTATGGACCCCAATACACACACAATAAGGCCCCATTCATATCTGTAAATTCAGGTGTAATTAGGGATTCCTGCATCAGGAACTTGCGTTTTTCTGCAGCAGGAATGCCTAATCTGGGGTTTACAAGTGGCAGCTGTCACCCATTCAAGGTAATGATCAGGTGACAGCCGCTGCATGTAAACGCCTGCATACCACATGTAATTGAATGTGATATGATTACATGCGGTTAGAAAACACTCTCCCTGGTTGCACAATCGATGCATCCAGGGAGAGTGACCGATTCCTAACGAAATGCAATCAAATCACATATCTTTACATGCGGTATGCAGGCGTTTACATGCAGCTGCTGTCATCTAATCATTACCTTGAATAGGTGATCGCTGTCACTTGTAAACACCAGATTAGGCATTCCTGCTGCAGGAAAACGCAAGTTCCTGATGCAGGAATTCCTAATTATATCTAAAGATACAGGTGTGAATCTAGCCTAATACGCTCCCCCCCCCCCATACACAAAAAAACCCCTACCCTTGTACATATAAAATAATACACCCCGCCATACACACACACAAAAAAAAAATACGCCTGCACATATAAAAATTAGGCTCACCCCCGTACACATAAAATAAAAAACTACCCCTGCACATGTAAAATAATACACTCCTCCCCCCACATACAGAATAATTACCCCCCACCCCTGGCTGCAGGCCACATAGTAGCGGCTCGCGGGCCGGTACTTTAAGACCGCTGCTGTAAACAGTCTAGCTACCGGGAGTCCTTTACATGTGTAAAGCCAACAGTCGGTTTTACACTGGAAGCGATTCAGGCAGCTGTAAAGCTATCTGATCACTTCCAGGAGCCAGTAAACATGACCATCCTCCAGACACCCTTCACCTTGCTTCCCAGGCTGCGCTGCACTGCCCCTCCTGCGGCCCGGTGTCACGCTTATGGGGATTTCCAAGTGGTGGATCGCAACTGCGGAGGGGTTCCTCTATGGGAACCAATCAGATATGAATCTCAGGTGTCACTCGCAATCTTAACGGCGAGTTTGGGATTCCACCATCAACTGCGGCCCGGTGTCACGCTTATGGGGATTTCCAAGTGGTGGATCGCAACTGCGGAGGGGTTCCTCTATGGGAACCAATCAGATATGAATCTCAGGTGTCACTCGCAATCTTAACGGCGAGTTTGGGATTCTACCATCATAGCCTAAGCAGTTATGCTAGTAGGGACAGCACTATTACTTCATAGCCTGTATGCAATCAGTGGGTAAGGTGCAGGTATAAACTCAATGGAGAGGGTGCTGGTGACTCAATAGGAATCTGGCATCAATCAAGGTACACAGTCTATGCATGAACCAGACACAGTCTCAATTAGAAATCACTCCAATAGGAGCAGTACTTGCAGTTCTGTAACAGATGGTGGCACTGTGGTTCAGCAGAGGGGTCCGCAGGGTCGAAGTGGGGGTCCCAGGCTTGGTTGCCAACGATGTGGTGTCCAGGTTCAGGAGGCAGCAGGCGTTCTGACCTCAATCACGGAACGCCATGCTGCCTCGCTCGTCTCCTTAAATAGGGCCAGGAATTGAGGGAGGAACTGCTGATCGGCCCGAACGACTTCCGCGTTCCACAGTGGAACGCATCCGCCCACTCACAAGCCGGAACTCGTGCCGCTTCCGTGTTCCATGGTGGAACGCAGAGAGGCCGCGGCGGAGACTGGAGCAAGCGGCCCAACGGCGTTACACCCGGGACCAGCATCATGGGTGTTGGGGCGGGGAGAGAGACCAGCGAACATCTGTTTGCTGATCTCCTACCCGCTGAATGAAACCAGAAGCGACGATTATTTAATTACTCCCGGTTTCTGTGCTGTCATTCCCCAGCTAGAGAGGCCGGGGAAGAAGCTGATCAAGCACAATCTAGCTCTAATAGACCATTAATGTCTCTTTAGGGCACCTGTCACCACTAAAGTGCTATCACATAGGGGGCTTTTGAGGCCCCTATGTGATCGCAAGCAAGAAAAAAAATTTTTTCAAGGTTCCCTGTCCTCGCATGCATGCACATAATAACGCAAACACGTGTCGGGTGCACCTACATACGAAAACAATTATTTGTTTTTTCACACATGCTAGGTATTGCGGCATGCGCCACAGTGAGAGCAATAATTCTAGGGCCTGTAAAGAATGCAATTTTTAAGTTTGGCATGTTGGGCATCTATTTATTGGGCACAACCTCCTCTTTTATATTTTTCCAAAAAAAAATGGGTAATATATTGTGTTTTGGTACTAAAATAAACTTGTGTTTTTTACTGAAATTTTGGGTTTGATAAAGATTTGTGCTAATATCATGCAACATAAAATTTGCAACTGCCACCATTCTATTCTACAGGTTCTTTGTTTTCAGGAAATATATAATTCTGGGGGGTTTAAATTATTCTCAGGCCTCAGAAAGAGTTAAAAGTTTACTTTTCTAAACATATTTTATGTTACATCTAAATTCTGAACTAGTCCATTCATACTTCCTTCCTACCATCCCTTAACTGAAGGGACAGGGGCTGGGAGAGAGTCTCCAGGAGCCAGAGCACTGTACCCACGATTCACTGATCGCGGTTGCAATGCTCTGTAGGCTCAAATAATGTGTGTGCAAGTTTAATTTTTTTCTTTCTGCAAACACTAGACTATACCTTAAACAATGTTTCCCTCCACATTTGTTTTATCTAAAGAATATGTTATGCTGTGTACACGTGTTCCTAATAAAATGTTATCCAATGCATTTGAACACTAACCTGTTCTTCTTTGGTTGATATACTTTACAAAACCATTTGCATGCTATGTTTAGAACATATGGTAGTCAGCTTTTAAAGAGCCAATAAGCTTAAAACAGAAATTGGCTTATATAAAATAGCTATGACATTATCAGATGCACATGTCCATTTCAGGAGCTTATCAGAACCAAGCATATTTACGATAATCCCAGCATTATCGATGAGAAGAAAACCGTTTGATGCATTCGAATGCATCGCAAGTGCACAAATCAATGTAGTATTTTGAAGCTAATCAGTACCATCTATTAGCCTGAGAATATATCCTTCAATACAAAGGATTTCACAATGGTGCCAGTTGTAATTTCCTGAGCACATTGATTACATACCCAAGTTATAGTCTAGACCTTATCGAATACATATTCCACATATAATTATATAATTGTAGTTTTGTGCTGTTTGCTGCAGCCAACATAGTTCGGTGAGTACGCACTGTGAAGGGGGTGGACGTGTGGACACAAATACGATCCTCAGCAAGCTTCATTTACCATCTGAGCATTTGGAGGCTGCACTTATTGCACTTTAGTGGACTATTTTTTGCACAGAGATTCATTTTTTGCACTGAGATTGATCGCCGTGTGATATTGGAAGAATTTATTTATATTAGATGTTTTCCTCCTATTGCACTTAAGGGGATACATTTGCATAGATATTGAGCTTACGTAGAGGTTTTATAATAGGAATTGATCATTATGTGATACTATCACCCAATTGCCGAATTTTATATGTTTAACAATAGTGCACTGAATAATTTCACAGAGGAATCATTGTTTATGCACTTGATATATATATATAATCTATGAATAGTTGAGTCCTTTTTTTTTTGTGCACTCAACATTGAGGCCACCACCTATCTCATTATAGTGACTTTGCCCACTTAGGGTGGATTCATCTTAATGTTAACACGACTATACACAAATTGAACTACTAGCGCTGCATATCTAGTTAAATATGTAAATAAACTACATCTCGAGGCAAAAAAATACATTTAAAGGCCAACTCCATGCAAACAGGTCAGAAAAGGAAGCAAGAAGGAAATCTGCCCTACATGCTATTTGGCAGGTGGCAGACACAAGAAGTGAGGGACACACACACACACACACACACAGTAGAAATTGAGAACAAATGACAGTGTTTTAAATCAATATACTCACATAGTAGTTGTCATTAATCTGGACCATTGGGGCATTTACACAGGCTCCAAGACACTCAACTTCTGTCAGTGTGAACAGTTTATCAGAAGTAGTCTCTCCCGCATGTATTCCTGTAATCACAAAAACACAGCGGGGGGGGGGGAATCAAAACTGGACCGAAAAAAAAATCTGGAGCAGCTGCCCAGGGCAACCAATCAGCTACTCTCTTCAGTTTGTTCAGTTAAGATTTGAAAATGAAAGATAGAAGCTGATTGGTTGCTATGCACAGCTACTCCAGATTTTGCCTGTTCCAATTTTGATAAATTGCCCTCAGCTTGTCTTGACATGTGCCACAAATAACACAGCATTAAAATATCTAAAAAGAAAAATCAGTGTTAAAGCCAAAGGCATCACCACAATTGAAGGCAACTACTGTGGGTTTTTGTTTTCCCATTTATTTTTAGTAATGTCAGGTTCCCTTTCAGAAACATGCTGCACAAACAGCACACTTCTTCTAACATTTAGCCCAGGGCAAAATACAGCAATCAACACAAACACAAATTTCCATTGATTCCAGTGGAAGGGTGTTTGGCTCGTCACATTCAACTGAATTTAAACAAGTATGGCATTCTCTTCTTTCAGTTTCCTGAAGGACCCCTTCCCTTACTGCAATTCCTGTGATGGGATTAAAGGGTGGTTCTAATTCTACTAAACTCATTTGTCTCTTCTAGAAAATGCTACCTAAGGGTAGATTGGAGAGGCAGGTTGGAGTACTAGATAATGAAGACTGGGAAGAGGCTTGCCCTAAATTGTTAGATACATATTCAATTATATATACTTCATAGATCGTATCTGACCCCTGTGCGACTATCCAGGTTAAGCCACAAGCATAGCCCTCTATATGTTGTTCTGATCTAGGTTCATTCTTCCACTTAATTTGGGACTGTCCACCCAGGTAGTCAGAATCCTACACGATAAAATGGGTTCCCTGATCAACCATAACCCAAAGTATTGTCTCCTGCAAATATTTTCAGACTTGAATTCAGATAAATTGGCCAGATTATCCAGACATGAAACTTTATTTCTTCCGCACAAATGTTTTCTAGGACCCACAGGCTCTGCTGCCTTCTTGTGTTGCTTGGATTGCCCAGATAAATGCCACCTTACCATACAAAAAGCTTATCTATAGGCTGTAGAGGTTGTCCCACTAAATTCCAAACGGTTTGTGAACGTTAGTTAGATCACTGAATCTAGTGACCCCTTATAGACATCTGTGTACTCTGTCAGCACTTGTATCATTATTTTGATTCTGGCTTTGTGGTTTGTTTACTATAAGTTTCATGACTCTCCAAGAGTGTGATGCAATGTGCCATGTTATTACTGGCTTGTTTTTGTACTTTGTTTTCTTTTTCAATAAAGTTTCTCTTTTTGAAATGTGAAGAAGTTGAACAAGTAAAAATTAATGCCGTTTGTCTCCTCAGAGTGCCCCCCACAAAACCCTGATGGAGTTCATTCTTAATAGTCTAAAGATAAATATGACAGCCGATAATGGAAACTTTGACATGGCTGACATAGAAAATACAAATAAAAGAAATGCAGATGTTTATAGTTCTTCCCCATGTTTACTATTTATCAATATGCGACTGTGCAAAAGCAAGTAAACATAAAAGAACGTCAGAATGTCACACTGGCTTTATAATTATGATTTGCACACATCTCTAAGACCATTTATGACAAAGAACATGAACACAGGCCTTACCAAGCTTCTTCTGGATGGCTTCCAATATTGAATCAGAATCTCTGAGCATGCAAGGTGTCGTCGTACAAATTTGAATATGGTACTTTCCTACTGGTTTCCTGTTATACATAGTATAGAATGTGGCCACTTCATACACTCGCATGGCAGGCATCTGCAAGACATCAGCTACCTGAAAATACAGAAAAGGGGAAACCATGAAGACACATACTTTATAAAATAATAAAACACGATAGCAAACTAAAAGGGAATTTTCAATAGAACAGGGGAACTCGCGGTCAGCTAGTTGCAGATGGAAAGGAATGCTTTTTATCCATAGCAATATGGAGTACAAAATCCTGAATTACAGTACAGAAGATTGCTAACAATTAAAAAAGATGAGTAGTCCAAGCAAACGTTACTGAATTAGAACGGTTTATTGTCATATTAAAGTGACACGAAACCTTCATGTTATCCTTCCTAACACTTGTACACACGATGGAATATCCAAAGCTGCATTCATTTCTTTAAAAAAAAAAAATCCTATTCAATCTTACGCCCAGCTACCTTGTCAGAGCAATGTATGTTATTTCTTGTTACTCGCACTGCTTTCTGTGCCTACAAGTCCCATAAGGCAGCATGCAAACTGCTCCCAGTGCACATACACATTTTTTTTTTCTGCAACTCATCAGATCTGTAGTGCACAAAAAAAAAAAACGAACAACAGCTGTATTAAAAGCAGAGAAAGATGTGCAGCTCACCCCTGCACTCCCTCCTTGCAAAGCCACTGCACTGAGGAGGGAAATCATAAGACATAAATACAGTAAACTCCCAGGGGGATTGGTAGATGCCGGATAACTGTAGTTTCTGGTTGCTTGAGCAACCACCCCTGCATCTACTGTATCAAGGACCTCTTAGTTCATTCCTGAGATAGGTGGTACTCTAATTAAATATGGAAGCCTGATCGGAGACCAGTTAAGTATCTATCAGACTAGAACATCGCTGAAAATGGGCAAAACATTTGAAGGCCACTTGCTATGGACATGGATACCAGCTGCTTCAGAGTGCTCTTCCCCTCCAGGAGTTCAGTTCAGTACTACCTTTTTACCTATATAGGACACCAGAAAAAACATACGTCGACTCTCCACCACATGTACCTTAGGCTTAGGAAAAGTAGTAGGCAGGTCTCACTGGGCACAATTCTTCCTGTCCCTGTCTAGGTGGGAAAAGTCTGCCACGGTAGTGTTGTCATGGAAGATGAACAAAGAAGGATGTGGTCAGATTTCCGGTAGAAGCACAGTGTTTATGATTTTACCTTGTTCATAGCAGAGATAGGCAGCCATCCATGTTGTCTTTGTGCCAAATCCAGCACTGGAATTACAGCTGCGGCTTTGTGACCTTCTGGGTAGTTGCCAACTATAGCTTCTATTCTCTATTGAAAGAAAAACAAAATCTGTTAAAACATAAATCTCATCCGTGTTGGAGATGCTTGCGATGAAAAGCAAAGCAATTTAGATGCAGGCTCTGCAGCCACTAATGGTGTTATATAAAAGGCAGAGCCTGTGTGTTCTGTTATATAACAGAAATGTCTCCCGTAAGCAAACACAATGTACCTTGTAATTTTCTGGAGTGAAGTCAAAGGGTGTATCTGGGTTGTTCTCAGGGGTATCTCTGTGCTGCAGAAACATAAATGAAAACATCAGAAGCCTGATACAGAATTACATATTCATTTATCCAGATATGAATCGACTCGACATGAAAACTACTCTGTGTACTTTCCTCATTGTACTGAAAAGGTTTTTTTGTACATAGATAACAATGTTAAAACATATAGATGACTGTTAATAGAGCACAAACAGAACATTGCTACAACAAGGTTGAGAAAAAAAAAAGGCATGCCATACACATGAAAACAATACTGCCATTTATCTAAAAAAATAAATCAATTATCCTGAAAGGGTCAGTACACTTAGAAGTGATATTTCTGGTATCGGTAGAGTTTTAGGGGGATAAATCACCTGCTGCCTTCTTTATAGCTATAGAGACTCCTGCAGCAAGATCCTCTCTGCCCACATCCCCACTTCCTTATGCTACTGTCTGCTTAGGGCAGATGATGACCATTTCCATCTCTAACCAGTCCCTCTGACTTATACCTAATTACCTGCAAAGGACAGCGACACGTAACTGCTATAGGAAAGGCTAAGGTGTCTGACATGTGGGCTTTAAAAGGGACCATTCACATCTCTCCAGTGCGGTACATGCAGTGAGTTAAGGCACAGTACTTCCATCATCATGTTGTTGTGCCATTCATTCTGAATTACACCCCAGCACACTAAGGACCCATTCACACCAAATCCAGATCTGCAGACCAGATTGTTTCCGGACCCAAAATGCATCTTAATGTATTCTATGCTATTTCTGGCCTCTGTTCACACCAGCGCAGCTTGTTCCAGACCAGAAAAATACTGCACGTCTCATTTTGTCTGGTCTGGAATGATTTGGAACTCCAGGCAGGTTCACACCATTTTCCAGACCAGATCTGGTCCGGAAAATGGTGTGAACCTGCCCCCAAGCAACACAGCTCAAGCGAACATGCATTGCAGGGCACCACAATGCACAATATTGTACTACTGCGAGTGATGTGCTGCATTACAAAAATCCAACAAACTTCTTTATAAATGCCCCCAAAAAAGCATGAAAATGCATGCGGAAATCTACCACAACAATAATAAAAAAAAAAAAGCCTGTTTCCTATAGCACGTACCAGAGTAATTGCTGCCGTCACTTAAATGGACAAATTTATCTAAAATATATTTCAGGAAACTGCCAACTTTCTATGTAGAGGAATACTAACCCCAGCTAACTTTGTGTTTTAGACAGGGTAGGGAAGAGTTAACGTTTCTGACAGGATTTATATTTACTGTAACCCTACTGGGGAGATTAACCCTCACTTACTGACCCGTCCGAGATAATCAATGCTCAGAACAGAGCGACTCCTCCCAGGATTGGGTGGGGATACAACCTCCCTATTACATTCCCAAATCCTGGCAAATCCAAAAAATGTTACTACAGAGAACTTCCTATGAGGGAATAATTACATCACTTCCCTCAGATGGTAGAACCACTTCATCACCTCTCACTAATGCCAATAAACAAACTAGGCAAGAATGCTACTATGAAATAATGACAAATATGAAATAAAGATAATGCAAAAAAAAAAAAGTATGCATGCACATTTTTCACTTGCAATTTCAGATTGTTTGCCTTAAAATAATAATAAAAAAGACATTTTAGTTCTGCGTTAAGCATCAGCATTTTCAAGGAGAAAAAAAAAATATCTTCCGTCACATTTATAAAGCACAGCTGGGCGCTTACAAACGGTTTCTTCAATAATATGAAACAAGTGACACCCATTTATTAATAGGTGGAAGGAGGAAGAACTCCTTTCTGCACTGTAAGGCCTCATTCACACACAACGCAAGAGCAAAATTGTATATTGCGCATATGCGCGTACATACGAGCGTATATGCGTGCACTATTTGCAATCCCACAATGCATCATTCATAATAGAAATGTTAATGAACTGTATATGCGCGTAAATACGCAGAAATACGCCACCCGGACGCATCTCGGTTCCATTCTGTTTTTGCGCATTTTTATGCTACGCAAATATACAGCTCCATGCGCAGCTATGTGTATGGAGCCATTTATTTGCATATGCTGCACATGGTACTATACGCGCGTATATGCGTGGCAGTGTGAATGAGACCTTATGCAGGACAACACAGGCTCCACATCTTCCTCTGCAAACCTGAAACCTAAAATTCAGGTGTATTGTAGGGTATGGACTACTGTGTCTGGTGGATAGTGGTATCCAATCTCCATTTCTAATCAGCCCCCAAAGTGTACAGATTAGATCACATAAGTCGGGTATATGGCAGCAACTGACATATAATGACACCTGAAGTGGATAACAGAAGACTACTCAAGATAGGACTAGATAAATCTAGGAAGCCAAGTACCCAATGCAACCTGAATACCGAATTACTCTCAGCCACACTGTAATAGTGTGAACCTAGCCTATCGCATTTGTTTTTACCTGACATGTCCCTAACAAAGCCTTCTCTTTCCTTTGTCCCCAAAAGACTGGCAGTAACTTTTCTCAGGCAGGGGATCAGTACCAGCTTTGTAGACTAAGATCCTGGCCCAAACATAGTACAATCTCGAGAATCCTGGTTCCTGTCCAGTATTCCTTATGTTCATGGCTGTATGTACACACACACACACACACACACACACACACACACACACACACACACACACACACCTCACATAGCTAAAGTCCCTGCTGCTGTTTTTCATTCTGTGTCTTGACAATTGTGCAATGTACTGTCTGGTTGAGTCATCACTCCGAAATAGAGATTACAAGGATGCTTTCCTCTTCCAGATATTTCCAATATTGTTCTATGCACAATCACTTGACTGAAGCCCAACGGAAAGTTCAATTTCATTTTTAAAAAGGTACTTTGGAAATGTATGGTACTGCTGAATATCTTGGCGTGTCAGGAAATGTATGGTACTGCTGAATATCTTGGCATGTCAGGAAATGTATGGTACTGCTGAATATCTTGGCGTGTCAGGAAATGTATGGTACTGCTGAATATTTTGACATGTCAGGAAATGTAAGCATGCGTATAATTAAATAATACTGCTAGGCCCACCTTTGTATTGGAACAGCATCTTTCAAGTTGTTAACATTGCTTGTTGGCTGGCGGCTTAGACTGACTGGCTTGTGAATTCTACAGTCTCTTGTCCATTCCTGACATAAGATTAACTCCAATTAAAGGTGTCCTTCTTGTATAGTTATTTTGGACAAAACTTGGCATTAAAAAGGAGAATTATGAGGTGAGTGATTTTCACTCACCTCATAATCTTGATACGACCTGTAACAATGAAACTGTCACAGGTCGGCTCAGTAGATCGGGAAGTGAGCGAACACATACCGGCACTCGCTCACTTCTCGATCCTGTGCCGGCAGAGAGCCGTGACAGGGGAGGGACTGGATTCCCCCCTCCCCTGTCCGATCCTCCAGCGCTGACTGGCGGAGCGGACGGGGCGGGGATACTGAGCTTAGGGGGACGGGAGGACGCTAGTTTGTGTCCTCCCGTTACCCTTAGGAGAACTATGGGGAAAAGACCTAACCCCATAGTTCTCCTTTGACATAGTGAACTGGACTTGAACTCAAAAAGTAAACATTTGCCAATAGGAAACATCTATAAATGTTAATAGTGTATAACTTGTACCCTTTGTCACAATCTCATCCTGAAATATAGCAGTGCACTTCCTGGTATGTGAAGACACTTAATACTCCTATGCCTACACCCTCATAGCTGTATATCTGGTATGTGAGGGCACTGCCACCTCTGACTGCTGGCCTCATGAGACTGTGCTGCTTGCAGGAGAGGAATCTGTACTACAAGAAACTCCCTGCTTCTGTGCCATACATTCATTCTGTGCTTCCTCTACCTCTGCTGTTGCTCTTTGAATATTTTCCCACCAGTCATAAGATCACCAGTAATCTAGGGACAACTCTGACATGAGGAAGCAAAGCCCTCCCTCTACCAAGATAACTGCATCCTCACAGACACAGTAAGTCAATAATGGGGACAGCTGCTCCACTTATTTTACATTTCAGTGTCACATACCCACTTAGATATCTAGTACATCAGATGAAAAGCTTGGTCAAGTGATGATTCCAATTGCCCCCATCAGCCCATAGATCTGCTCCGTAGCCATACATCCACATCTGTACTCACCCAAATACTCGGTATCGGCACCAATACTAGTATCAGTGCATCCCTACTCATTACATAACCAAACTCGGCTTCTTTCTTTGTAGTGCTATAAAATGTTTGTGCTTCACTGCTCCTCCTCACAATGAAAGTCGATGAGTTGGCCAACTGATTGAGAACAACAGACTACTAAGTGATTAATTTCTTACCTCAACTAACAGAGTGTGATTGCACTGAGACAGCGAGAGCTTGCTCTAGTTACACATTTACAAACCTCTATATTTGAAGTGTATGTATAGCCACTAGAGCTGCAGCTAACGATTATTTTCAAAATCGATTAGTTAGCCGATTATTAAGTTCGATTAATCGGTTAATCGGATAGAAAATTAAAATTAAAGTTTAAAAAAAACGGCTCCATTGATGGGACTGCTAGTTTGTATTGCGATTGTAGTCCATCACAGGAGCAAACTTGGAGCGGTGGAAGTAAAAAAGAAAAAAAAAAAAGTGTGGTGTGCAATATAGTGAAATTAAAAGTGTAAAATTGAATGAATGCAGAATGGCACCGGCTATAGAGGACTACAAAACCCAGCAATAATGCATTATAGATGGCGGTATTCTGCATTGCGCTGTATAATGTACTATTGCTGTGTTTTGTAGTCCTCTATAGCTGGTGGTGTTCGGCATTGTGCTGTATAATGTATTATTGCTGGGATTTGTTGTACTCCTCTATAGCTGGTGGTATTGTGCTGTATAACGTATTATTGCTGGGATTTGTAGTCCTCTATACAGCGCAATGCAGAATACCATCAGCTATATAGGAATACAACAAATCCCTGCAATACATTATACATACAGTGTATAATGTATTCCTCTATAGCTGATGGTACATTGCTCTGTATAATATACAGTACAGCACAATGTACCATCAGCTATAGAGGAATACAAATCCCAGCAATACATTATAGAGCACCATGTGTGGGAAAGTGCAGTCGTACCTGAGCAGTCTTCCAGCAACTTGCTTCTGAGATCTGGCCCGTCTATCTGCCGCTGTCATCCTCCCCTCCCCACCCACACACACCTTCTCCTCACTACTTCTCCCCGCGTCCCTGTGCCGATCGTGGATGTGGGCGGGCGGTGAGCGTGAGGCGGGGAGGAGGTGCGGCGTGTGTAGCGTGGATGCGGGCGGGTCTGGCAGCGGCGAGCGTGAGGTGGGGCGCGCAACGTGTGTGGAGCTGTGGACAGGGGCACCTTATCAAAAGCCGATTAATCGATTATTGAAAAAGTTGACAACTTTTTCAATA
>NW_017306275.1:4550793-4559805 GCF_000935625.1 Nanorana parkeri | reverse complement strand
CTAAAAAAAAAAAAAAAAAAAAGGTTTTGGACACAACAGGGTAGAGCCCCTGCCAGGTTTGTTTCTGCATTTTATTCCATTAGAAACATTTCCTTTCACTTCCTGTCCAAAAGATACAAAAGGAGGCTAGATAACTCCCCAAGTGAGGGCAAGTCCCCCTCTTAGACAGTTCTTTCAGGGAAATTTGCCCTCACTGTAAAATTTTGGATTTTCCACTTTCTGTCACAAGTACAAACAGAGGGGTGAATCTCCCCAATAAAGACAAATACAGTATTAAAAATTAAAAAGGTCTTGCCTAGAGATACACTTTTATACAATAACAAATTTAGTAATGTAAAAGTCATATCAAAACGTACACTGCAATAATTCAAAACTGTGCCCACAATAAACACATATTATACCGAACTGTAAAGGAATTGTCTTTTCAATTTTTCAGATACACATGTGAAAGAGATCAGTTAGATGCAAATATTATTTTGTGTGTGCAAAAATTAAACCCCAAAACAAAAATGTAATATAATGCACGGGTAGCTATGACTGTAACACAGCCTGAATATCAAACTTGTCTGCCTTTGTTTATCTGCATTACATGGGATATGCGATTAGTAAATTACACAAGAACAAAAATGAGATAGATAGATATATATATCTATCTATCTATCTATCTATATAACGACTGTTTCTGCGCCTTAATGAGCGTTACATTAGAGTAGCCCATACATTTGAATGGCCTGCAAATGTGCATGCACAATTTTCTCCAGCACACAGCAACACAGGGTGCATAGAGAAGTGCGTTTGGATGCCATTGGCAATGACGCACATAACAGTTACCGCAGTGCACTGGTGTTAATGGACCTTTACTGCCCCTTTTTATGATGCAAGTCTATGAGATGACAGACCTATTAAAACAACAGACAAAATCTGGAACAGCTGCCTATGGCAACCAATCAGCATCTCTCTTCAGTTTGTTCAGTTAAGATTTGAAAATGAGAGAGAAGCCGATTGGTTGCCATGCACAGCAGCTCAAGATTTTGATAAATTCCCCTTAATGTGTCCCTCTATAACTTACATGATCCCAACAACTAAAAAGAAAGGCACAGTAATTACAAAATGAGTGTTTGCGCCCTCTAGTGACAAATCTGTTTAATACAATGACTAAAATATTGCAAGCAAAAAGTAAAGTAAAAATGACTTTAGGTAAATATTACATAACACAAAACATGTGCTCATGGTATTTTACCTTCAAATTGCTTAAAGTGACACTAAACTCAGGAGTTAAAACTTAAAAATGCATTCAAGTACCTTAACTATTAACAATACTGGACCTTATTTGTGTATGACTCGGCTGTAGATCCTCAAATCATCTCTGAATTGGAGGGTGGCTACTTTTGTTCCCCATGGTCTCTGTGTGTTGTAAAGTAGTCATGGCTCCAAACTCACTCGCGTGTTGGTCTACAATCTCACGTTTACTAATTTGTATTGAGATTGTTGTCCATCCCGGGAGCGAGCTTGGAGTGGTGGCTTCTTTTCAACACACACACACACAGACCATGGAGGACAAAAGTAGCCCCCCTCCAGAAGGAAGGACAGTGTCCGCACCAATTCAGAGATGACTTGAGGATCTACAGCCGAGTGATATACAAATAAGATACATTTTGTTAATAGTTAAAGGTACTTCAAATACATTTTTAAGATTTAACTCCTGAGTTTAGAGTCACTAAGTGCCCAAGACGACAAGACTAGACTGAATGTGGACCCCCCCTGCTCGTCCCATACTGGCTTTTTCTTCTCTTGTGTGTACAATTGGTTCTCAACAGCTAACCACTCTGTAGGACTCGTGCGATCTGCTGCAGACGGGAGGCACTGTACAATACAATGACATCTGCCACCTCGCAGGCCGTTTGCAAGGAATCGCACAGCCTGTGGTTGCCTGTGGACAATCACACCTGGACACAACCAGTTGATATTGAGGTCCCGTCATCCACAGGTAATCACAGACACAATATAATTATGGCTTCAATGTACAAATGGTATTGAAAGTAACTAGAACTGATGGAAGAAATAGATAGCTGGTTAATACAAAGGCATGCTGTGGGTAATTTATCACAACTGGGGCAGGTAGAATCTGGAGCAGTTGCCCGCAGCAACCAATTAGCTTCTGATTTTCATTTTCAAAGCTTAAATGTGATAAAATGAACTGACAGCATTCTGCTACCTGCTATTCATACGCTAGCTGGTTTACACTCTGTATGCCACACTGAGGATCCAGCATAACACATGCAAATGGCGAGTGCTCATAGGTCAGCACAGTCACATGGCCATGCTGACAAACGAGAAGAGCTTCTTATTGGTCAGCATGGTGATATGGCCATGGCTCATGGGTCAGCAGGGTCACATGACTATGCTGACCAATGAGAAGTGGTTCTGAGTAGAAGTGCTTCCCTTTGGTCAGTGCAGTCAGGTGCTGACCAATGAGCACTCACCATTGCGGAGTGTTATGCTGGATCCTCAGTGTGAGGCCGCAATATGGTGTATAGACCGCATAAGAAGCTGATTGGTCACTATGGGCAACTGCTCCAGATTTTGTCGGTCTAGTTGTGATTCATTTCCCCCCATGATGCATCACCAGCCAATCTGCTTGCTCTAGTGGCAAACCTCTTGCTCACAAAACTCTTGAAGGAGTGTTTGTTTCAACTGATTATGATTGGAGTACAAGTATGAAAGAAGACAGTCAACATGCTGCAGGATTTGAAGACGATATGAGACAGACATCTGACTAAAAGGAAAACAAAATGTACCACAAAAGAAGCTCCTCCCCCTCCAGTGCATCTTGCAGTATTGTGCAGATATCGTCTGACCTGAAAAAAAAAAAAATGGGTGAATTTGTTTTCAATCTTTGCAATCAAACCATTAACAAATCTTTATATATAGAATGACTACTGCAATTGTGATTGGTCAATGGCATGCTGGTTGTGCTCCAGATAAGCAGCAGAGTGCACTGCTGACCTAATAATAAACTGTACAACCCCCTCCACCATATTTCTTTCATGGTCGTTGGTGACCTTCCAATGCCATTTACTACTGTTATGCAACTGCAAGAAATAGTTGCATCAACCTTCAGTCTTTCAAGGTAAGAATGGGGAATAATGTCTATTCGGGGACACCAGAATTTCTGGGAGATATCTGCCTGTCTGTGACCAGCAACAGTCTGGTGATTTCGGAAGTCACATAAGAACCACTTGTAGGGGCAGACTGGTCACTGGAAACCTAAACTCACATGTAGACACCCTCCCTCTCCTATAGCTCTGAGCATTTACTGGAGCCTGGGGCTTTCCTTCCAAATACACTTGTCTCGCCACGTTGTAATATCCAATACCCCATGTTAAGTGGTAATGCAAACTACTTTATCCTAGTCGTAGGACTCCATCCTGCCAAATGATGAAAGTAGAAGTGACTCTAAACTGAGGAGTTAAATCTTAAAAATACATTCAAGTACCTTAACTATCAACAGAAATGTATCTTATTTGTGTATCACTCAGCTGTAGATCCTCCAATCATCTCTGAATTCATACTGACACAGTCCTTCCTTCTGGAGGGGGCTACTTTTGTTCTCCATGGTCCCGGTGTGTGTTGTAAAGTAGTCACCGCCCCAAGCTCGCTCCTGTGATGAACTACAATCTTATGTTAAGTTTACTCATTTGTATTGAGATTGTAGGCCATCACAAGGGCGAGCATGGAGCGGTGACTACTTTACAACACGGCTCTCTGCAGGGACATGATGGAGAAGTGAGTGAGCGACGGTATGTGTTCGCTCACTTCCCGATCTTTTGAGCCGACCTGTGACAGTCTCATTGTCACACGTCGGCTCAAACTATGAGGTTGAGTGAAAAATCACTCCCCTCATAGTTCTCCTTTAACTCCTGAGTTAAGAGTTACTTTAAGTTTACCCCAGCACGCTGCTTTGGTGAGTGCTGAAAAAGAGGGAGGACGTGTTGCATTTTTGCGAAGAGCTATAACGTATCGTAACACGCTGCCATGCAAAGATCTATAAATGAAGTGTCAAATCAAATCCTTTTTTTTTGCAAAAGGAAAAAAGGCAAGCACTGCATTTTACAATGCATCAGTGGTGCACACCACACGCCTACCTGGTGTGAATGAGCCTTAGGCTGATGGGTGTCCCTGCTGATTGTTCATCCTGAATTGATCGTCCTATCAGATCACTACTGTTTCCCCCAAACAAGGCCAGCATTTTCAGGGCACAGAGTGTGAGCATACACCATGTTTATTGAAAAGACCTCCGGCTAGTCTAAAGGTGTCTGCAGGCATCAACGAAAGTATGCAAGATCTGCGTTACCACAACACACATTACATACATTGGTGCAATGAAGTAACATTCATGCTGAATGTCACCCCAACACACTTTGCTGGTGGATGTGCATTGAACCAATGGGGCAACACGGCACTAACGTGCACTGCGGTGTGCTCCCAGAAATAGCACGTGGACCTTTTTGAGTGTATTCATGTGAATGGGCTGCCTAAAGGGTCTGTCCACACCGCTGCATTGGTGTGCGTTTTATTTGCTTAGCGTTATGAAGCCCGTTCACCAAAGCTGCTACAAGCCACAATTTTTTAATGCAGAGCAATGCAGCACACAGATCCCTAACGCACAGCAATATGCAGCAAAATACACACCACAGTGGTGTGAAAGGGCCTGCAAGTATGGCTCAGAAGAGGGTTGGTATGTAGTAAGCCCTATTTGACTATGACAGATATTCCCTGCCCAAGACTTTTCAGGAGGAGAGTTAAAGTGACATTAAAGTCAAATTTTTTTCCCCCTCCCCCCATGTTAATGTTAGCACTTACCTTCAATGATGTCTCTTATTCCGATCTTCCTCTTCTTTCCGGATGTTTTCATCTGTCCCTCCAGCGGTGCGGCGGCTCTCCGATCCAGCGCTGACTCCTCTGTGCTTGCAGGCACTTCCGATCCAGCGGTGTCTGCATGCGGGTGCACACGTCCATAGACTTACCTTGCGCCTCTGCTCGTCTCCTGGCCAAGAATCGGAACAGCGCATGCGCCCGCCCCAAGATCCTTTGCGGCCGTACGAGCAGTTCCTGATTCTCGGCGCGGGATCGTGCAAAGAAAAAAAGGGTAAGTTTAAAACCGGTTTTAGCGTCTTTTTTTTTTTAAACTGTTTGCCTATATCTACTGCATGGTAGCAGTAGATATAGGCAAAAAAACGGGAGGGTTTAGAACCCCTTTAAGGCCAAACTCCAAGCACCAGAACTCTGGGAAATCAGCCCCACTGCAAGGGTTCATTTTGTAAATTCCCAGAGTTGTTCTTTATCCCTCGCAGCGCAGGGGTAGCCCCAATGCAAAGCTAGGAGTTTTAAAAAACATGATAGGAAAGGTAGTTTATCTTTCTGGCCATGTTACCCCTAACATGACACATGGTCAGATCGCAACCCCCACACCACTACTTACCTGAATCGCAGGGTTCTTCTCCCTGCAGGCTTTACATGTTTGAATTCTGTGCGGCAGTGCATGGCTCTACCCACACAGCCACATCTTCCATTCACAGATTCTCTGACAGGATCTGCGTATGGAGAAACAACAAGTCTCATCTGGTCTGGCAGCAGAGGGACTCAGTGAAGTTCAAGTGTAGTAACTTGCATTGACACTTCTTCCAATGTTACCAAATGTCCACACAGACATGTTCGTACGGACATGGACGGGAGGAACAGTCTGCAGGAGCCAGAGCATTGCACCTGTAATCCACTGATTGTGGTCACTATGCTTTACTGGCTCCCATCTATAAAAAAAAAATACATGCAAATGTTTGGTGTTCTTTTTATGAAGACATGAATGTATTTTTATTTCCAAAGGTGGAATTTGCTTTTAACATAGTAAGTGAAATTGCAGTTAGGCCTCCTGCACACCTGTGCCTGCGGGATCGCACTGGCTTTCTGTGCGCATTCCTGCAATGGGTGACAACACACATTTTGCTGATAAGTGCACTGCTGTGCCATTCATTCTTAAAAGCACGCGCACTGCAACAGATCATGCGTTGTGGTGTGTTGTGTTACATGTATTTTTCCTGAACTATTTTAATGCAGCAGGCAGACGCATCAATGTGCATGCATTACCGCAGTGCCCAGATGTGATCCTAATCTAAATGTGCAGTTACTTAATGAATACAAGGCCCAGAGGTGAAGTGAAAACAGAACCCACGACAAAACATCATATCAATCCAGAACCGAGTGGTTGCTATAGGCAACGCTTGTCCCAGTGCTGGAACTGCGTGCACAGCCAGTGCTGACGGTACAGGGAACAGAAAGGGAATAATGACCCGGTCACTGCACTGTACAGGCCGCATGTTGCACAGCGGTGAAGGTCGCAGTGACAGCCGGCGTCCTTGCCACGGTCATAGGGACACAATACGCTTTTTACCCTGCACACACTTGTCTCCATGCCCCCACTCACCGATCGTGTCACACCGGCCCGAAGCCTCGCACACAGGAGCATCGCTGCCTGAAAAACAACACCCGACGGCCCTGGCCACTAATAGAGACAGCCAGACAGCACCGGACGAGCGCCGAACACAAACACTGCGCTATTTCACAAGGACTCTGTCAGGATATGCAAGGCTAGAGCATTCAAACGCCGAGAAATCGCTGGGATCACGTGAGCCTCTTCAGCAGATTCTCTGTTGTGATTCCAGTTGTAGTTATAAAACGCCAGGCTCACGTTTTCCATTGTTCTCTATGTATTCATATCACCAAATTCTCCTACGTACTCTATATTATTGGTTAATGTCATCTGTTTTTAACCACAAAAGTGCAGGAAATACGTATAAAATTAATATTGCAAGCTATATGACAATACAAGTGGACATTTTGGGAACTTTACATGTCTGTACTGTATATATTCATTTCTGACACCTCACAATTTACAGCAAACATATTTTTAGAAAGAAAAGCTCCGCATTTTGTCATTAAAAAGAAGTCCTTGTGCTCCAGTGACTTTTCTGAGGCTGAGATTATATTATCAGTCTGATGCAGGCAGAAAGAAGCATTCCCTCAGTCCCCAGTGACCTGAGACGGCAGCATTTACATGGCATCCCTGTGCTAGCATCTCAGTCCAGGAAGTGGATGCTGATCCTGGAAAATACCTAAACATAGATGGTTCTGTTGTTATTAAACAAAAACTCAGGGAAAAATTATTCTTAACCCTTATAATTGGGCTACCCCCACACTGCTAGGCTTAGGTGCTCGTCTTTATCTAGGGTGTAAAATAAAAAAGTTATACTCACCTGATCCTCAGAGCCAACTGGGTCTTAGACCGCTCCTTCCTCTATCCCCGTCCGCTCCAGTGGTCTAAAGCTTACCACACATGTAACAAACTGATTGTACAATCCCTTATAGAGCTACCAAGTATGTAATGCAAAGACTTGACTGATTGGATATAAACTGTCTGGATAGAAACCGGGCGGCGAGTAATCACCTGATTGGCTGGGAAGCCCGATCGATGCTGATTGGCCGATATGCACATGTTGTAATTCCTGTGTTTAACGAAAAAAAAATGATTAAACAAGAAGGGGGGGGCGGGGTATGGACTCTGATGTGAGAGGGGTAACTCTCGTGTGAAAGGAGGGGCTCTGATATGAAAGGGGGGCTTCAATGTGAAATAATCCTTAGAATCTATACCAGGCAGCTATCTAGGACAGGGGCGCCCACAATTTTTCGTCTGGAGATCTACTATTCAAATGACGAGCTCAATGAGATCTACGAACGAAAAAACACCTGCATTCAGAGGCTGGAAGGGGCGTGGCGGTGCATTGAAGTCAATGGCACCTCAGCCAGGCCCCTCGCCCACAGTGCAATCGCTTGCACCCGGAACCCAGGCACATTAGTGCCTGCGTTCCGGTCCAGTGCGAACTGCAAAAATGCTGCGAGCACTATTTTTGTAGATCACACTGGACCGGAATGCAGGCACTATTGTGCCTGCGTTCCGCGTTGCGGGTGATCAAACTGTGGGCGGGGGACATGGCTGCGGTGCAACCCCATGCCCTCTCCCGCCCCTGAACGCTGGGAGTCGGCCGGCTTGCATTCCTAGAGGCGCCGGCGTCCTATCCTCCCTTGGTGCTCGTGTGGCCGACGTTGCACACGGGGAGAGGTGTCCCGCCCCTTTCCGTCTGCGGCATCTGACACATTTAGCCGGCAGCCGCACGAGCACCGCGGGAGCATAGCAGTAGCCAGCTCCTTTTGCACACGTGGCGAGAAAAAAAAAGTAGACAGTAGAAAGGCATCATGGCACACTCACAAGTCAGCATGTAAAAAAACTTGTCTCACCACTAAGGTCAATAACAGAGGTTTGGATACACGTCTTCTGCAGAAAATGTGAAAGCCGCACAGCCGCGCCAAGGCACCTCTTATACGGGCAAAAAAAAAAAAAAACCGCCCCCCCCCCCCCCCCCCCCACAGGCGTGTGATGTCACCCAGTGCCCTGCCTCCAGGATTTTTTTTTATTTTTTACTATTTCCTATTTAATTTTAATATTTTTTTTTACTGTTGGGGGGGGCTTCAGGGAAATATTAGGGGTCTAAACAGCCCCCTGATATTTCCCTTTTAAAATAGAAAAAGTAATTGAGGACACAAAGTCCTCAATCTCTTTTTCTGCAGCCTCTGTTCTAAATGAATGGAAAGCACAGATGCTTCCCATTCATTCAGAAAATATTTACTATCACCAGTTTCTGAATGGGGAGGGGCCTCTGTACAGAGTGCTTCTCCCCATTGAGAAACTCATGAATGAACAGGAAGTGATGTAAATCACATCGTGTTCATTCATAACTGGGGACACATAGTACTATGTGTCCCCAGTTATTTACAAACACTGGAGTGATCGGCTGATCGCTCCAGTGTTTGTCCTGCACAGAGGATTGGTACATATCATTGATCGTCTGCCGCTCGGCCACGCACAGAGGGGGGCTGCAACTTCTCCTCTTGATCCCCCCT
>NW_017306275.1:4393291-4550770 GCF_000935625.1 Nanorana parkeri | reverse complement strand
CGACCATATGGGCACCCCTGACCTAGGATAAGGGTCTGGCATAAATTTTGGGGTTACCACAAATTGCTTTTTACATTTACGTTTTTACATTTTAGATTGGGGTGTCTCTGGATTTTGCATACTTTTAAAGGGTGCCATGACTGAAGAATGTGTGAGAAAAACTGATCTAGGACATTAGGACATGGCCTGATATAATCAGATCATAGATATACAAGATCTAGTCAAGAAGGTTTCATTTGTTCTGTTGGAGCTTTACCTGCTGGGCCACAGACGGGGATGGAAAACAGGTTTATAGCAGGCAGAGCAGACAAAGCCCAGATGCACAGCTTGCTTTCATCCTGGGGCTTTAGTTCTCTTCAAAGATCTCATCCAGTCAACTAAGAACCACACAATCAAACCCAGACTAGATACGTAACTGCAAAATATGGGGAAAAAAAGGAGCAAAAAAGCTCATCATTAATGATATCAGTACACAGTTCATGCAGCTTTGATCATACATGAGAAGACCATACATGATAAGAACATGTTTTTGTAACTTGGTGTCATGGCATGGTGCTTTTGAGCATGTGAGGGTGTTATCTAATTGTGGGTTTGACATAAATCCTGTAATGCACTGTAGTAGCTGGAGCCACAGCTGTAATAGTGTTGCTTTGTGAAAATGGAATATGCTGTTGCAGAATACAGTGCAGCATGCTGCAACGCACCTTAAACCCTCCGTTTTTTTTGCAAAAACTTTTTTTTTTAAACAAAAAAACGCTTTAAAAGAGGTTTAAACTTATTTATGTCTTCACCGCGTGCTCCCGTGCGAAAATCTGAAAAATCTCGGGCGGCCGACAAGCATCTTGGGGCGGGCGTATGCGCAGTTCGGATTTTCGGTCGGGAGACGAGGAGAGACAAAAGGTAAGTCTATGGACGCGTGCACCCGCATGCGGACACCGTGGGACAGGAAGTGCCAGCAAGGACAGAGGAGTAAGCGCTGAATCGGTGACCCACAGCAGCGCTGGAGCGAAGGCTAAAAACTACAGGAAACAAGAAAAAGATCGGATTAAGAGACATCATTTAAGGTAAGTACTTTAATTAACGTTGGGGGGAGGGAAAAAAATATTTGCCATTAATGTCACTTTAACTTGTCATACATAAATCCACATTTATTGCACTAGGTGGTGAGCTCTGCTTTTGTTGTTCAACAGTTACGTAGAAGCCTATCACCGTAGTGATAGATGGATGTGGTTACTATTGGTTAAAGCTAGTTCATTTTTAAATGAAACTGTTGGCAATGAGTGCTTTGGCAGTAGGTCGGAACACACTACAGATATAGTGACAGTAATTGTTGGGGTGATCTCAGCAGAGGTCAGTGTGTGCTCCTGGGATACTGTATGTTGGGTGGGTGCACCAAGGAGGTAGGTAATGCTGCTGATGGTGTTGAATTCTTCATCAGGAGTAGTGGCATATAAGTAAGACCCGAGAAGCAAGTTTTGTTGGTAGCCATAATGCATAGGGAGGTGTGGGCAGTCAGGGCGCTGAGGGTCTCGCAATGTTTTGATAGGGAGGGTAGCCATGGGATGAGTGAGGAAATTGGTGTACTCACTGTTCATCAGAATTCTAAAAGGTGTCACTTGCGCTCCATATCCTGCACCACTCGTTGATGATGTTGTGCATGTCCCAGCTGGGACACTGTTGGGCAGGAGATCACTCCGTCTCGTAGTATGTGATACACTGCAAAATGATCTGCGTTCCAGTTGTCACTGAGCATACAGCAGATTCTTCCTTTTGGCTTGCAATAAGAAGTGATGAAATATTATTTTTGTGTTAAGTACTTCAGAGTGTAATTTGGACATGACTCCTTGTTTGTATAGTCAAGCTAAATCAACAAATCAATCAGCAAACAAAACATGGATACATATTTTTGGATATGCTTCACATCTGTCTAGGACTTGACAACTCTAAATTTGCCAGATGGGTTGCTGCGACTAAAGGTGGCCATACACTCTACAACCATCGCAAGACTTTAGTCTTAATAATAATTTAAGTAATAACTAGCCTTGAAAACAGAAGCCTAGGAAGAATAACAGCAAGCAGATATTCAAATGTACAATTATTGTACAATTTATTAAAACATTTTTTTAGGAACAGTAATTTTTTATTTTATTTTTTTAAACATACAAATATTGCCTCTGTGGGTGGATCTCCTGTGTTATCAGTACTTTGCTTTTTTTTTTCCGATAAACTTTAAAATAGCAGCACACAGTTTATTAAGAAGAGGCACAGAACGCAGCCCACTGGATGGGGGAAAAAAACTGCCCAAAAAACTGCCAGCAATCTCTGCCACTATGAACATTCAGTGGCATGCAAAAAAGCCAGCATCGCTGGCTGGAAGGACTGGGGAGGCGGGGTGGAGGTGGAGGCGGGCACCAGAGCGGCATTGTAAGCCGTCATGGCTGCAGAAAGAGAGGAGGCGGCGGTGGAGGCGGAGACAGGGCGGAGGCGGAGACGGAGCGGCACAGTAAGGGGAATATGTAATGCCTGCTCAGACTGGCCGCGCCGCTCACTTGCTGAAATCCCAACCTGGCAAAATGAGGTGGCTGCTGTGCGGGCCACATTACAAGGTCCGGCGGGCCTTGTGTTTGCCACCCCTGCTATAGATAATAATGTGTATTCTAACAAACTTTTAATGCAAAAGTAACCATATTGAAAAAATTGTATGAAGTTCCATGATGGTGCTCCATCCAAAGGTGAATTCAAAATAAAGTGAATCTTCAACAGTTGATTTCTTATGAAATAGAAGGTCTAGGAACACTTGTGATTAACCCTCCATAGGTATAGCCTACAATCCAACTTCGATGCAACATCCTCCACTCTCCAATAAAATAATTAATTCAGTGTAACGATAACCAATTTAAACCATGTACAAGAGGAAGAAGACTTCATGGTTGAATTCAAATAAAAGTTAAAAATAATCTCCATACAACTCCTATGCTCCTAGAACTGATTAGCACTATATATATGCCAATCGCCAAAATACAAAACCAACAAAAAACTCTCAAATATACTTTGAAACATTGCTCACATTTACATAAAAAGGATGCACATATTATCAATTGCTAATAAAACAGTTTAGCTCAAATTCCACATTAAGACCACTAGAGGGCATACTAATAAAGCAATGAATATGATAGTCACAAAATACTTATAGGTGAATCTCCCTAGTTCCTGTGTTAAATTACAGCGATTGATTCACCTGCAGTAAGAGATGGTTCACACTATATTGTTGTGCTAAAAGCACACTACCTGTGCCTTAAATGCACACTATCACACAGTGCAATGCACCGCATGCTAACTGCACTTGTGCATTGTATTGCCGTTCATTCTTAATGGCATCCCAATGCACCTCCCAGAAAACGTGCGTGGTATGGTGGATTTTTTTTTTTTTTACAGATAAACAGCTCTTAAGAGAAGTTAATTGTTAGGGTTTATGTACTAAAACCAGGATATGAGCATATCAGCCACGAAAACAGCATTTTTGAAAAGAGGCCAGCAATGGCAGCCCTCATATTTCCTTTAAGAAATGTTTAATTTAAAGCCCAGTGACCTTTTATTGTAAATCATCTAAATACATTCCAGGTTCATTAAAACAAAAGATGTGCAAAGTATTACAGTTAGTTTTCTTTAAAACAACCCATAGCCTGAACAGAAAAGCCGGTCCACTGCCAACATTCTGCAGAGGATGAGACTTGTTTCTTTGTGTGGAAGCAGTGATCTCCCTGCAGGGGTCCAGTACACCCCCCTGTTGAGTCAGAGCTAGACCTGGCCATACACCTATAGAGTATCTGCAGATTTTCTATGGTCAGACGGAAGCCACACTGCAAGGGTTAAAATAATTTCTGTTTGGAGTTTTTCGTTAACATTTGTTATGTAGGGAGGTTTCGTAAAGTGCAGTTACATGCAGAGCTCCTTCTAATGACCAATCCAGAAATCTCTATAATGAATACAGTAACAAAAATCACAGTAAAATTATTTGGTGGTAAACATTGTATTAATAACCTAAAATATGTGATCACAAGATACACACTTTTCTTTCCATTTAAGCTTAGATGGGCTAAAGCTAGCTCTGTAATCCTATTTGTTCTGTAAGGGATATGCAAATGAACAGTAGCAATGTATGTGTTTCCACTGTTACTTGAACAGATTTCACATACTGTACATCAAACATCCATGTCACGACAGGGAGAAGGTAAATGGAGCAAGTTACATAAGCAAATACTGTATATTGTTTTAGTAACCCTTGTATTGGATTGTATAATTTAGTAAAGTTGCCACCATCTAGTGACAAATGTATGAACTGCAGTCTAGTAGATGGTGGTACTTCTGAAAAAAAAAAAGATAGAAATAAAAGGATCCATTTACATCGCCTGTGAATGGGGCCGATTGCATGAGTCTCATGAATTCCTCCGTGAGACTCATGAGATCTGCTGCAGGCTGGAGGGGCTGTACAACGCAATGGCAGTTTCCACCACCCGCAGCTGTTTGCTGGCCGTTTCCAAGTGCGATTACCTGTAGAGGACCACACCTGGATGCAGGCTGTTTGTGTCCAGGAACGATTGTCCTCAGATAATCACACGTGTGAACGCCCTGCGAATGACCGTAGGCATATCTCTCCTACTTCTTTCTTTCTACTTCTTTTTTCCTCTGTATGTATTTTGTATTATCCCAGCCTTTCTCCTCCATAGCACCTCACTGAGAAAGCCATTCAAATACAACCTGCTAGCTCATCTCTGCATATGTAAATAGAAGAGGACTCGGCTGGGGCCGGGGGAATAGGTAGGGTTGCCACCTGTCCAGTTTTTATCCGGACAGTCCGTTTTTCTCCCGGACAGACCAGTTTTGGAGTCTTTGGTCCGGGTGTCCAGCCAGCGGGCACCCGGACACAAGACACTCAGTGCCAGCACCTGCACTTTAAATTTTCTGACAGATGCAGCTGCCAAGGTGCTCGGTAAGCGGGATCTTGGGCGGCCGCATCTGCCTGAAACCGGATCTTCTTCTGAGCTGCGGGCAGCCTGCGCCCGCTCGGCAGCTGCATCTGTGATTGCTTCTCCTCCTCCAGCTCCCTTACACCGTGCTGTCCATCTGCGGACCCCTGGTGAGACACCATAGCCCAGACAGCTCTGAGAGTCGCACAGCCCACCTGAGAGTCGCACAGCCCACCTGAGCGTCGCACAGCCCACCTGAAGCTAAGTTTACCTTTCAGACCATGTTTCATGTTACACCCATATTTAGGGTATAACATGAAACATGGTCACATTCAACCCCCTCCAGCCCACCCACTCATGGGGCTCTTCTCCTTGATGATTTTAACAAATGGAGACAGGATCTGTAAATGGAGAAACCACTAGCCCCATCAATCAGCCACCATGACCTGAGGGACTTGTAGTTCTCATTAGAATCCAAGTACAGTGACATACCCACACTTGTAGCCATTCATTCTTCCGCCTGTCCATGTTGCTAAATGTCCATACAGAGGTAGAGGCAGGAACAGGAGAGATAATCTGCAGGAAACAGATAACTGCCCCTGCAACGATCCCCTGATCATGATTTCAATACTGGCTCTTGTGAAAATAATAAGTGTGCAAGTGTGCATGTATTTTTAAAGGTGGATTTTAATTATAGCAGGATCAGAAGTCAGTGACAGCTGCTGGGTGTTATATAGCTATCTGCTCCATGCTTAGACCAGCGATCAGAGTACCTGGTGGAGGGAAGTCTTCCAGTACCCACTTCCTGTCTAGCTCTGAGATGTTATAAAACCGAGTGCCGAGAGCTGTAAAAAAAGTCCAAGCTGAAGGAATCAAAGAATGTCAAATGTATTGAGCTCATTTATCCCCGCTGTCTGGATTGTATTCTGACAGCAGCCACCGGCAAAAGTCGATCTAATGAAATTCATTCCATGTGTACCCAGCTTTGGTATATTATTAAGGTGTGCCCATATAATTTTCACGGAGCAGCAGTCTTCTTGTTCAGCTGATAAAGCACTTATTCATTTACAATGTATCCCTTATCTCTTTGTTTTAGCATTTAGATGTGAAAAGGTGTGTTGTTTAAGACAACGCCCATCTTTTATCATAGCTACCAGTCACACCGGCACCGCTGCACATATTGTGTGATTCCCAACCATGAAAAGTCACTTTGGGTTGTGATTGACACCCAGGCCAAATGTTCCAAGTTCTTCCCTGCATGTAAGCCTCTTTAATTTTATAAATACTGTTAAAATGTTGAACATTTCAGTAAATGTATTGAAATTGAAATACTATGCGGCTTAAAGTCATGCATTCAACTACCTTAACTATTAACAAAAATGTATCTTATTTGTGTATTACTCAGCTGTAGATCCTCAAATCATCTCTGAATTTGTGCTGACACTGTCCTTCCTTCTGGAGGCTGACTACTTTTGTTCCTCATGGTCCCCGTCTGTGTTGTTAAGAAGCCACCGGTCCAAGCGTTTCCACCGGGTACTCTGGTTTCCTCCCACCCTCCAAAGACATGCTGGAAGGTTCATTGGTTCCTCTCTAAATTGTCACTGTATGTGTGCATGTGAGATAGGGACCTTAGATTGTAAGCTCCTTAAGGGCAGGAACTGGTGTGAATGTGCACTATGTAAAGAGATGCGTAAATTGTTGGCGCTATATAAATTCCTGTAACAAATAAGAAATAAGCTCACTCCCGTGATAGACTACAGGTGAGCTTGGAGAGGTGTCTACTTTACAACACACACAGGGACCATGGGGAACAAAAGTAGCCACCCTCCAGAAGGAAGGACAGTGTCAGCTACACATGTGCTGCGCCAGCAAAACATTTGTTTGTTTGTTTTGGATTTTTCGTTATTTGGTTTTTCAGGATTCAGGTTCAAAAGTCAATCTTTTTCGGGATTCAGACTCGGACGAATCCAACATTTTCGATTAATTAAATTATATTTACAAACAAATTTTCATTGCAGCAAAATGACATTAGGAAAAAAAAAGGTGTAATTTTTTACTTTCTTTAATGTAGGAATTTTAGGGGGACCCCCAATGCCAAAAACAACTAGAATCCCCTACCAGACCTTTGATCCGAGCAGCAGCCTGGCAGAGCAGGAAAAGGGGGGTGGGGGAGAGCGTGCGCCATACCAGGGCACATGCCCTCAAATGGGGAGGGTGCTTTGCCACACTGTAAAAAAGGCCTTTATTTGAAGAAAAAAAAAACCACAACACAGGTTTTTCACAAGTCTTCTATTAAAATAAATACAATTCCATCGCTGTAATCCCAAAATCAGTCATCAATCACAAAGGACAACGGTCACTGATTCGCAGAAATAAATTATACTCGATGGACACCGACACAACTGATCCGACGAACTCTTGCCGCAAAATGACAGCTCGGACCCGAAAGTCAACAAAGGAGTGGAGTGAGTCGTGATGTCATGGGACTTGTTCTGCCCCTTTGTTGACATTCGAGAGCTGAACTGTCATAATAACAACTCTGCTCCCATCAATAGACATTTTTTGTGGGTTTTCCCCCCCAAAAGAAGTACTTTTTTTTACGGCGTTATGTTTATTTATTGTATTTGATGAATGAGTAGGGGTAACAACTACCCTTCACTCATTCACAAGGAGGGGCAGCATCTGGGGGAACACAGATTCTTATAAGCCCTCCTGCCAACAGACCCCCATAACCACCGAGCCAGGGTTGTGGGGAGGAGGCCCTTGTCTTCATCGACATGGAGACAAGGTGCTTTGCCATCAGGGCAGCCATCAGCAATTGGATCCAGATATCCCTGGATCCGCCGCTGCAGCTTTGTATAATGTATTGCTGGAATTCAGTGGCGTAACTAGAACCTTCAGAGTAAGAAACTATGAAGGGCCACCCTAACCCCCCCGTCGCCATGAAACTGTGTGGTTAACAGGAAGGCTGCCGAGGTCCCCAGCAAGCGCGGGACCTCAGGCAGCCGCTTCAGTTTAAAAATTTAGGGCCGGTGTTCTGTCGAGAACGCCAACCCAGTATCTGCGTTTGCACACAGACGGATCAAAGTTTCCTCGATCATACTGGTCTGTGCACAAGCGCAGATGCTGAGGTCGGCAAATTCGATTATGTTGGTATTCTAGACAGAACACCGGTATCTGCGTTTAGTATCGGGGGATTTTCACGAGTATGAATACTTGTGAAAATGCCCAGTATTGGCACCGACTGGTGCATACCTACTTAAAAATATAATGCATTGCTGGGACTTGTAGTCCTGCATAGTTGGTGCTATTCTGCATTGCTCTATAATGATTACACAGCAATGCAGAATACCACCAGCTATGCAGGACTAAAAGTCCCAGCAATACATCATAATAAAAATCAGGGGGATGCTGAATACCACCAGCATCCCCCTTCCCCCGCCCCCCCCCCTTCCCGGTCCAGACTTACCTGACACTCATGCAGGACCCTCTTCTGTGTCTCGGCGGCCAGGTGGCGGGGCTAAGAGGAGAGGGTCCTCACACAGAAGAATGTGCTGCCTGGCGGTGCCTGCAGTACATTCTGCTGGACTAGTGACAGCCTCTCCAGCCCCGCTGCACAGCCGCCCATAAATGCTGCGCGTGGCAGAGCGGCCGGGAAGGAGCCACACTATGTCGGGGGGGCATCTTCTTCCTCTCTGGGCCCACCCCCCAACAGGCGGAACGCCAAGGCCCGGTCGCAGTTGCGACCGCTGTGACCCGGTAGTTCCGCCAGTGCTGGAATTTGTAGTCCTGTATAGCTGGTGGTATTCTGCATTCCTGTATAATCATTATATAGTTATGCAAAATACCACCAGCTATACATTTTACATAAAATCAGCAACACTGCCACACCAATGAGAGGCTGAGGAAAGGGGGATTATAAAAAAAATGAAGGAACGCTAGACTGTAAATAAGCGATTTATGTTATAAATGGTTTTTGCGCTGTGTTGGTGCTTGTGTTGTGATAGAATGATACAGGCGTATATTTAATTACAACACAAGGTATTACAACGCACGGCAATGCATCACAAAGCTTTGCCATGCGCTGCCACAGTAACATTAATGTTTTTTTAACGATAGAAAAAAATCATGCACTGTGATGCGTTCTAACAACGCACTGCAGCGCATGTGCCCGGCATCAGCTTGTCTCGAAGCCGCCGGAGCGGCAATGCTGGGGCCCTGCGCTGCTAGGGCCAGGCCTCCACCGCTGCTGCAGGGGCCTGGCCACCTCCTTGCCCTTCACCGTCGTCCCATACCCCTGTCATCCCGGCATCCCTCTTTGCCATAGCACCCTCCCCATGTCGAGGGCATGTGGCCTGCTATGGTGCAGGAGGAGGGGGCGTACCCTTTTTCCCCCCTTTCCTGTTCTGCCAGGCTGCAGCTCGGATCAAGGGTCTGGTAAGGGATTTTAGGTGGGACCCCACTATTTTATTTGTTTTTTGGGGTTGGGTCCCCCCTAAAATTCCTACAAGACCTAAAGGACCTGGTATGAATTGGGGAGGGGACTGCACGCTGTTTCAAAAAATATATTTTAACATTTAACATATTTAACATTTAACCTAAATCCATTCAATATCACATTCCGAAAAAAGTTTGGATACATCCAAAATTTTCATTATCGAAAACTTTGGACACATTCAGATTTGTTTTTTTTTTTCATTCACAAATTCGGATGCATCCAAATGTCCAAATTTTCCAATATTCATCTGAATTTTAATTCTCAGCATGAATTCAGAGATGATATGATGATCTACAGCCGAGTGATACACAAATAAGATACATTTTTGTTAATAGTTATGGTACTTGAATGCACAGGAATGATCCTAAGACCTGGTTCACACTGAGCGTTTTGTAGCGCTTTTTCTGAAATTTTTTCTCAAGAATATGCCCCCCCAAAATCCCATTCATTCCTATGGCCCAGTTTACATCTGAGCATTTTGTCACAATAAGCAAAATACCTGTCGCTGGAAAAAGTACACGAGCTGCATTTTACAGCTTGTTTTGGCCCCATAGACTCAATAGGAAACGTCTGAAAATGCACGTTTGCTCATTAACACCAATGAGCTACGATCTTATCTGAATTATGCGCATAAAAAGTGCACAAAAGCATACATCTGATTGCTGGAGGATCGCAGGGAATGCTGAAAATCACTATAGTTGTCTGCACTACATACAGTGGGAATACATAACAAACATATAAAAGGTTTTCCTAAATTTGGCTGCAGAAGTGGAACCTCTAAAATAGTGACACCAACAGCAACAGGAACCTGACAGGGGAGCTTGTTTTCACACCATGGCACACGTGGCACTACCCAAACTGCTGATAGTTGAGTTGGAGGCCTCTTTTCAATGATCTCTAATTTATGGGCATTCCAAGGCACACCTTACTATCGGCTGCTATGCCTTATACCTTAATGATAATCCTCACAAGGATGAATGAGTAAGAATATATTGTGTAACTACATAGTAAGCGTTTTAAATTTTAGTGTCTCTATGGTTAGCTATAATTAAAGCACTGGGTTACTTATTGACAACATAAAGCATGCTTGCAAGGCATGCCAATCAGTGCACTTCCTTCTTGTCTGGCCCTGATACTGTCACTGTGATAACAATGTACTGTAGTTCAATAGGTTCTTTTAGGTTTTCAGCCATATCAATCAACAATTAGAAATTGAACACATTCATTTAACTGTTACTTTTTATAGGCAAAATAAGGAATAAAGGCATCAGAGTGTAAAGCTAGCTAAGGCCCCTTTTACATGAGCAGTCCGATCAGATTGGACTGTCAGCTTTTCAGGCGAATCTTATCAGAAGCCCAATGTAACTCTACGGGCAGCTGGATGTAAATGTACATGTGTGCGATAACAACTGATTACCTCCGAGTCAGTTCAGTTCGTGAAAAGGTTTGCGTCCTCTGTTTTTGGACCTAAATGTGATTTATATGAGGTAATTTGATGTCCATTTACATCCCGCTGCCGTCAACCTAACATGGGTCCATTCAGTTCAGTTTTTTCCTCCATCAGAAATAAAAAAGTGAACGGACACAGATGTCAGAAAAATGGAATTTCATTCTGCTCCAATCAGCAGGCCATCTGTGCACAGATCCCTTAGTAATTGGAGAGGACGGGCACACATGTAAAAGCTTAAGCTGACCATACACCTATCGATTATCTGCAGATTTTCTATGGTCAGATGGAAAAAGTGCAACAGATTCCTCCATCTACACTAAACTGTGTGGATGGAGGAATCTCCCACTGGGCCAAGCTTCAGTATCTTGCTAGTCAGCCCTGCTGGCTCTCAAAATATCTGAACAATCTGATTGGATGCAGGAATTGTCCGGGTATTTTCAGTCCTCCAGATTGTATTAATCACATTCGCATATAAGCAATGAATGTAATTTAAACTTAACAATGCATATGTAAATTTGTACTGCAAATATATACAGTAAATAATTACATTATGGTTGTGTCTTAAAACAAATGAATGAGTCAAATGACTGGAAAACGAATAAATAGCCAGACAGAAATGTTTCTCTAATCATAGGCTCATTCTATTGATATATTGTCTTATTAAATGGCTGTATGGGGAAATGATAAACAAAACATAAAAGAGTATTAAGTTAAAACAATACAATGTTATCAAGCACACAAATACAACAAGCAAATTAAAACATGCAAATGTAATTAGAGTATAACAAATGTTGGGTCATCTATGAACTGCCATTCTCCACTCCTGTGGGCAAATGGTGGTATATATTTAGATACTCCTCTCCCTGGCCTATGTTGTATTTCAGTCCTTCTCCATTCTCCTCTACATTACTTCTAACAGTACTTTTTCCTTTCAATTTATTTCATTCTACACTCTAATGGCAACATTTATAAATCATTCACCCGGCCACGCACTGGGCGAAATGCATTCACATGGCATTCCCACGATTAGCTGGAGCCAAGGAGCATAGAAATTTCCTGTGCTCTTACGTTCCATCTAGTGGTGGGATTGCTGTGTGTGCAGCATTTGAACAGCATATGACATAGACTGTACAGTGAATGAGCTGTGCAAAGTACACTTTCTGAAAGATGTTGGGAATGGGTCGGGAATGAGCCAGGCATGGAGCGGAGGGGGTGATGCAACTCTTTTGTGCATGCACAGGAGTTAGATCATCCTTGGCCACCTAATGGCCACAGAAGAATGCTGAGGGACCTGAAAGAATCAGCAGCAGAGATGGCGGTGACAGTGGATAAGGCGGAGACAGGCTCCTGGACCTGACATTGCTGGAAGACAGCTCAGGGGGAGGTAGATGTGTCTGCAAATATGCTGATATTCTGAACAGACGGGGAGGGGGCGGGTACAACTGGCTCTTCCTCTAGAGAGGCAGAGCCAGCTATCAATCACGCAGCTGGGTGGATCTCAACAGTAATGTCGGGATCCGTTCCGGCTGCGGCAGTCTCAGTATACCGCGAGCTGTAGTTCGCGGTATACTGAGCTTTGGGTCATGGGAGGATGCTAGTTCATGTCCTCCCGTGACCCTTAAGAGAACTATGGGGAAAAGCACTGACCCCATAGTTCTCCTTTAAATGACTATAAGCAGCTAACACTCTAGTGACACACTAGATCAAAAACGAAATAATAAATAAATATCTTGGCTCAGCACTTATGTAAATAAAAAAGAACTAAATATCCAACTGAGAATGAACAACATGAAACCACATGAAATAAATGTATCTGTGCAGGTGAATCCAGCTAAAACAAGTGTATCTGTGCAAAAAAATTCAAAAGATCCAAATACAGTATATGTGCAAACAGGTAACACCTGACAAATACCAAGCACTATGGTATGCACCAGTCTGTGACTACTTATTAACTGTGAATCAAAAAATCTATAACAAAAATGTGAAACTCTATAACACCATCAGGACAACTTCACCACAAACATGTTGTTGTTCCTTGTTCAATCCTTGTGCAGTGCTTAATCTAAGTGGAATACAGCTCATCTAGTCGTGTTGACCATAACTAAATGTATATTAGTGTGGCCTTTAATCCACTTTTCCATCCTTGGGATAACATATCTTCCTTTGCAGGTACAAAACTATTCTTCGACTTTTAGTTGAGCAAGGCTCAAAAGAATATATTCACAAAAGGCTCATAGCGTAAAACCATTGCAAAACCTTTGTTAAAACAACGTTAATATACTTACCTTATCCCTGCTTTGGCCCATGGTGCCAGGACAATGTCAACATCCTTGGGGTGATATCATAGGGAATGCCAAGTTGCCCATATCTTGCGAGAAGACACTACTGCACTTTAGAACCATCTTGTAAGTTTTGGGGTACTTTATATCCTCCCCAAAATATCACCTGAAGGATTCTGACATCAAACCCCAACAGAAGACAACTTTTTTCCCCTAAAGGTGTATTTCTTTGCAATAGTTTAGGATGGGGGAATGGGCCCTTACTAATTTCGTGGACCGTGCATGAAGTTGATACTTTTTTGGCACTGTCAATCTTTCTAACTTCACAGTGTTCACGCCATTTCCTAGTTAGCTGATGCCCGGTATCATCTAACCACTTCCTTTTTGAACAGGCAATCTCCTGTAGTCCTCGTAACTGCAGAAGGTACCCTTGTGTAGCTCTATAGGGTCTATTCACAAAAGGGTGAAGCGTTTGTAGAAGGCAGGAGAAGTGAACAATCAAGGCCAAATTAGCAGAATCAGTGCGACAAACAGCTCAACACTAGGAATCCCATTCGTGTCTGTGACCCCAGTGCACATGTCAGCGTTTTGTCGCAAGCAGAAATACGCCTGTCGCAGGAAATACTACATGAGCTACTATGGGGCTGATTTCAGCACATTTTGTCCCATAGACTCAATAGAAAACGCTTCAAAAACATGTGTTGCGATAATTTACGTGCGTATTATGCATGTTTTGCTCATTTACATGAATGTACCAAAATCTGCACACAAAAACACTCTACTTAACATACACGCGTAAAACGCACACAAAAACACACAAAAAACTTTAAAAAAAAAGACGTGTGTAAAATGCGCTGAATAGGTGTCGCCTAGGTGTGAATCCGGCATTAATATATGTTCCTGGCCCTAGGATGGTCCATGGAATGCTGGTTGTTGAGGTCCTTAGCAGCACACACAAATCTTTGTGTATACTGTTTTTCTCTGTTTATAGCCCAGACCTGGATCAGAAGCCAGGACATCAGCGGTGGTCACCTGACTGCAACTTTCCAATGATGAAAAAAATCATGCTTGGTGCTTCTTGGGCAAACTCACCAGCCCAAGTGGCTCTGTCGGCTAACGAAGGGATGGGGGGAGGAGTCCGGTGACGTCACGGACATCGACGTCACCGGACTCCTCCCCCCTTCCCTTCGTTAGCCGACGGAGCCAGTTGGGGAAGGGGGGAGGAGTCCGGTAACGTCAATGACGTCACCGGATCTCTGACAGGACTCCCGGAAGCCGGCGGAGAGGTATCTTTTCATTTTCGATCAAAAGAATTTTAATCGATCAAAAAGTTTAACGATTAATCGAGAAATGAATCGTTAATTTCCCCAGCCCTAATATATATCTGTGTGCCGGACAACAGGAAACTATTGGGCGGAGCTAGCTGTCACTGCTAGCTCCGCACAATCGTTTTCTATTTACTTTTTTTAAACTATTTTTCTGTTCTGCTCGATCCCTCTGAAATCAGCCGTACCAGCCTGAAGTGAATAGCCAAACAGTGTTCGGCTCACTTCACTTGGGGTCGGTTGTTCACTCTGCTGCACTCGGCAGGTGTGTGCGTGCTTGCGTGTGTACACACTGACATGGCTTAGCTTTGTAAGATGGAAATGAAACATTCCTCAGTGCCCATATTAGTAGGAAACCACATGACTATGTACATCAGTCCATCCAGTAAGGTGGCACAGCATGGCACTGCCTTGGCACAGCTCACACTTATTCATTCTTGGAGAGTCCCTCCTCGGGAATTAAGAATGTTATGACGTGGTCAGTCTCAGCAAGCTTCCTCCTCAGGGTGACATGCTATAACACATCAGGAAGTGCTGAGAATAAATGCTGCCTCTGTGATTGAACGGCTCGTTCACATTTCACCCACCGCAAACCACTATAAAAGTTCAGTTGACGCAACAAGGTGCTTATTACAGCAATATGTGAATGACATAACAAGACTCGACACAGCAACTTTCCAACACCGGTGTCAAGGCAAGCCATGGGTCACCGGAGCCATATCACCGCCACCCCCCTTCCCTGCTCGCATCCTCCGCCTGCTGACTCCACACCACATCGCCTCTGAGCACAATGGCAAGAGATGAGCCGAGCGCGCCGCAGCCAATCATACAGGAAGAGTGTGAGCACGGAGCGTCCTGATTGGCTGGCGACATGAGAATACAGACCCGTGCGAGCTTCAGCACAGGGAGAGCCGTGGATGAGGAGGAGGAGGCGAGGAGGGATTAGGCTGGGAAATCCTCCTGTCACCTCCATTTACATTACACACCTCCATAGAAAGGGGCATTGCTGCGCCTGGATTGCTACAATTCGGATTAAGGAATTAGAGTCGTTTGTGGTTTCTCGCAGCAAACATGCCAAGCCAGGTGAAGGCAACCTGTGAAGGGGCCTTAGCAGAGGAAGAAGAAGTGGCCACCTACCCGCCCGCAAAGTCCCTGCAACAGCATGCATACATCCCAGACTTCAACACATACAAGGCTCTGTACGACAAGTCCATCCACAACCCCCAAGGTATTTCTGTGCAGGAGGAGGAGGACAGTCCGAAAAGATGTCACATCTGTACTGCATTGATTAGATATTGCAATAATAGGGAAAGGGGGGCCAGGACTGAAACCTTTACATACATGAAGGCTCTGAATAAGGTTCAGGAGGCAGGATTGTCAATATGAAGATGAAGAACACAGGGACAAGACCTCAGATTCTAAACTAATCTTAGAAATAATATTTCACCAAAAGAGTAGTTGATGCTTGGAATAAGTTCCCAGCAGAGGTAGTGAGTCAGTGATACTTGGGGCAATCATAGATCGAAACTCAGACAAAAGGCTAAAAAGAAAACAAAAATCAAAAAGGGGAAGACCTGATGGACCACTTTGTTTTCTGCCATTACTCTTTTATGTTTCCTTGTTCTTATCTTTCTATGTATGTGTAAATTATACAGTGTATACATCACCTGGCTTACTGGCATGTTCTAGCTTTAAATAGCAATCGGGTTCAAAAGAAAATTCTATTTTCTGGTTATTACTAAAGGTATTACATAGCGTCATGAGCGCCATGAGATACTACTCATTCACAACAGTACCTCCCATCAAAGAGCTTACAATCTAAGGTCTTTATCTCATATGCATGCATACATATCAGGGCCAATTAAGACCGGAGCCAATTAACCGACCAGCTTGTCTCTGGAGTGTGGGGGGAACTGGACAACCCGGGGAATCCCACACAAGCACAGGGAGAACATGCAAACTCCATGTAGATAGTGTCCTGGCCAGGATCTGAACCAATGACCCCAGTGCTGCAGGGTAGAAGTGCTGACAACTTAACTCTCATTCACATTAGTTGTGAAAGTGCTCAAAATCACCCAGTTTTGCGCATATTCTTCCAATGCACGAAAAGCTTATGTCGCGCTGCCGCATCATTATTTAATAGCACCCCAAATGCACCCCAACAGCAAGCAAGATGCATGGCAAACATGTACAAAGACAGTCAAAAACGCACAAAGTTTGCAACTCACACTGCTTTGTAAGGTTCTCTGTTGCATTTGTTGTTTATATGGCAGCCTATTGAAAAAAATGCACTTCCCTTTGCTGATGTGCGGAACATGCCATGCCTCACTCATTCAGATTTCATGTAAAACCAAGGATAAAAAGAAAATGACTCCTTTAGTACATCAGCCGTATGAGTGTGTGAATATATAAGGTTGAAGACTGTACAGCTAGAATTCAATAAAGAGTTCTCATTCTTAAGTCATGCAATCTATAGGCAGCCCAACCAGAATCCACCTTATACTAGTCCGACATGAGCAGAGAAACCTCTGATTGGTTGCTATGGGTTACTGCAATTAAAAGTTAGTATTTAAAGCGGCCATGTTCCTAAAGTAAAAAGAAATAGTCACAACCAACCTATAAAAGAACATGTTTAATACCTACCTTTGCCAGGGGGTGGTGAGTTAAATCTCTCTCTTAAAGAGCTATGGGCAACCTTGGTTGCCAACACTTCAGGGTATGGCAGATACCTGGTCCCCTGTAGGGGGCTGTGGTTCCTCTTGCCAGAGGTTACGTCATTACATGTTCTTTTACAGTCTGGTAGTGGTTTCATTTATTAATATAGCAATAGGGTCACTTCAAGAATAAGAACTGTCTATTGAATAAAACCATTTGTCCTAATAATATAATGTTTTACCCTATCAAAACAATTGATCTTTTTATTCATAATTGATTGTTTTGTGTTTCTTTTTATTATTATATATCACTTCCTCAAACATTTTTTCCCTGCAGAATTTTGGATGGAGGTTGCCTCTGATTTCTATTGGAAATCCCCTCCTAGCGGCAAAGTCCTGGATTATAATTTTGACATCACTAAAGGCAATATATTTGTGGAGTTCATGAAAGGGGCAAAAACCAATGTGTGCTACAATGTCCTGGACAGAAATGTCCTGGAGAAAAACCTCGGGGCCAAGACAGCATTCTTCTGGTAATATGTTATACATGGTAAACACTGTGGCAAAATGACCAGCCTAGTTAAGATATGCAATTGTTCCCAAACACTTTTTTCCCCCCATTCTTTATAATGGTTACCAATGTATATAATATAGTAGTATTGACTGACTAAAGAGCATAGTCTTCCTTCAGGTTCCAGGAATGCCATATCCAATAAAGCTGAACTCCAGGTATAAAAAATGATGCATACCTTATTAGTCCAGCTTGCCCCAATAAGTATGCATATGTCATAACTGGTTGGCACATGGGGATCCTGTGCACCTTTGTAGTAGCCGAAGCTACTGCTCTTTTACATTGATCTTCTGGGTCTTGGTACTGCACTGCCCTGAGCATCTTCCCCTCTGCTTTGAAAACATTGTGGGTCCCTCACTTGGCACAGAGGCCATTCAGAGAACATCTAGTACTTAGACCTAGTATTTATCAATGAGTACAAGGGATTCCCTGATTAATTAGGGGGAAGTGATGTTACAATCTACGCGTCGTCCAATCAGAGAACTCCTTGTACAACTATAGGAGTTTAAAATATTGGTCACATGTCCCTAAAAGTGAAATTTGTGCTGCCGGTGCCACTGTGTTGTTTGTGTACATACTTGAACCTGGCAGTGGATGCATAAAGCTGAACTCTGGGATGAGAAATATTGTCTAAATACAGGAGTCACGTGTAATCTTATTCAAATCTTGGTGTGCTTTGTGTATTTCTTCCAGATCTGTGCAGTAATCCAATGTGAAACATTTCATCAGGAGCTTCCTGTAACACAGACCAGTCACTGCTGCTCTCTTTTTTTGTGCAGAATGGCTGGTCTTGTATCTGCCCACCTCCTGCAGTTTTCTGCAGGCAGCCTGCAGTGGGTGGGGCCTGTTGGGTCCCTCCCACAGCTCTGCACTCTGAACAATGTACAGCAAAGTGATGATGTCACTGCTATGTCTAATGGTTCTGAAAACGCATTCAGAGCATACACAGTGGATTTATATCCTATGTGGCTATGGAGGAATATATTTACATAAAAATGTTTGTGCCCAGAGTTCAGCTATAAATCCATCAATTACACATGTGCCTTAGATTAGCACAAGAATCATCTGTTCTTCTGCTCCCATAAAACTTTGCTTGTAGAAGTTTGTGGAAGGAGGAGGTGTGATAATCTTTCGATTTGACCAGCAAATCTACTTTTTGTCACAAAGATTGGAGTTTTCTGCAGCATAGTTTACCTTCGTGGAAATAATCATCACAAATGGATAATAACTTCATAACTATTGAACCTTTAGATAAAAGTGGCATTACAGCTGGATCATTCTTTCTTTTAGTTTTGTATAAGGCATTATATTTGATTCCCGTTTCCATTCTGTAGACTTCCCATTCTGTAGACTTTGCACTTCCTGTTTGGTCAATGGGACTAAAAGTTACAGAATGTTCTCCAACAAGGACACAGCAAATACATGAAAGAGGTTCTAACCAATTCTACTAAAATGTGTTATATTGCTGTCTTTACCCCTCTGCAGAGATTTCCATTTACTTCCTATTTTGGAAACCACACGGAAAGTGTAACTGTATGGGGAAATCTCTTCATTGGAGACACGTAGGGCAATAAAACCCTGACAAGCTTTACTCATTCCCTGTTTTATTTAGTAATCAAAATTTGAATTGTATTTTAATACTGACATTCAGGTTCACTGTTAGGCTGGGTTCACACTTAGGCGTATCGAATATGCGCGTTTGTCACGCGATTCCGAGGATATCCCAATGGATACGCGCGGCAAATACGCCCCAAAGAAGCTCCTGTACTTCTTTGGGCATAGGGCGTTTGGTAGCGCGTTCATACGGCCTGTAATACGCCCAGGTGTGAACCATAGCCATATGAAATAATGGGATTTTCGGTGTTTGAGCGTTTTGCAGAGCGTAGGAACGCGCTACAAAACACCCAGGTGTGAACCAGGCCTAAAGGGAATTACATCCATATAAATTGTATATTTGTTAAAGTAGTGTTAAAGTATTAAAACTATTTTTGTTTGGTATATATCTAATGCTAGTAAGCAGCAGATATTTGCGCCAACATAAAAAGAAAAAAAAAAAGTTGGCAAATACCAAGAAACTTACCTGTGTCAGCGCTGCTCGATCCTAGCTGCAGAAGTCCCGTCTCCCAAACGCTGTGAAGGAAGAAGAGTGGTCGGGCACATGCTCAGTCCAGAGCTTTGGAGGGGAGAGGAGAAAAGCGGCACAGTAGCTAAATGGATGCAGCAGGGAACGTGCACAGACAGACTCTGTGGGAAACGAGGAAGCTGCGGTGGATCAGAGACCGGCACCAGCGCGGGGGGGACTGTGGAAAGCGAGTAGAAAGAAGAAGGTGTTCGGATCAAGAGCCATCACATAAGGTAAGTCTTTACAGCAGCGTTGGAGGGGGCTGGGGAATCTGCTTATAATGTCACTTTTACTAAATCAGAATCAAAATTCAAAAGACGACTTTGCTTGCAGACTTCAGCACCACTACTGCTGCCCCCTGTGTTTTAATGGGATATTGCCTCCCCGGTGCCTCAGGGGTCAGTCATTGTGCACTCAGGAATAACAGTTAGAGAAAATAAATAATTCTAGACCTTTGAGCCTACCTTTCAAGTGTAACCACTTTTACTGTAATCTGGGTCAACCTCTTCGCTGAAACTTTACTTGGATGCTGTTACCTGCTTTCACACCAGTCTCTGAATGCTTCTGACATAGCATGCATTTTTTCTCATCCTGCATTATCATACCTGCAGATAGTGTCATTATAGCTGTTTAACATGCATGAAAAAAACACATGCGTGTGTGTTCAGAACGGCAACCTCTTGTCAAACATCTATAGTCTAGTGTTATATCTGTACAATATTTGGGTATGGATGTGTGTTCATTTACATAGATTTCATTCCAGTTTATGGCCACTGCATTGGGCAGTCCTAACACATAGGGGTTCATTTATAAATATAGGAATTTCCCATACTCGTCGGCACCATCTAGGGGCGCTAGTGTTGTGCGAATAGTAAATGAACCCCATAGACCATTTGCCTTATTTACTATCAAAACCCCAGGGAAAATATTATTAACCCTTGCAGAGGGGCTACCCTGCACTGCAAGGGTTAACTGCTAGGGAGAAAAATAAAAACAATTATACTCACCTGATCCTCAGTGCCGACTTGCTGTTAGACTGGTCTTTCCAATGTCTCTGCCCCTACGCTACAGTGGTCTAAGGTCCCTGAGTCATCAGGTCCAAGACACTGAGGGACATTTATCAAAACTGGAGCAGACAAAATCTGGAGCAGTTGTGTATGGCAACCAATCAGCTTCTCTTTCTCATTTTCAAATCTTAACTGAATAAACTGAAGAGGGAAGCTGATTGGTTGCCATGGGCAATTGCTCCAGATTTTGTCTGCTCCAGTTTTAATAAATTCCCCTCACTGTGTATTGGATGTGAGGCTGTCAAAGGACATACCATTACTGCAGCAGAGGCGACAACAGACTGGAGGGAGCACTGTGAAGTCAGTTCACAATACTGCATTGCACAAACCTACTTATGTGATACTCCAGCTCCTAAAAATGTTTCTCATTATTTGTGTTGAGGACCATGAATGTTTAGGCCACATCCTCAACAGAGGGGACTGGTTCTGCCAGATTAAATGCATTTTGGCTTGAGGAAAAGTTAGCAGGAACTTTTCTTAAACTAATAAGCTAGGTTCTACATTCAACTGACTGTCACAATGACCTTGCTACAGCCATAAATCTGTTATCTGTCCTAATTCAAATGTTCAGTAAACTGCTGAGCCACTGGAAATGAATCCACGTTTCTTACTGCACTGGATGTAAATCACAAAGTTTATAAACTACAGTGCTATTGTTCAGTGACATTATAATACACAGCCTATCAGAAGAATGTGTTTTTGTAATCACAGGTATAAGACTTATACATCTTATAAGGTCTGTAAAACTTGTACAGGATGTGTCTTAATGCCAATGTAATCGCTGTTTTCATGTTTATCTTTATTGCTGCTAATAGGAAATGTCCTAGTCACTGATTTCAGAAACTGATTGTAAGTGAAAGCAGTGCTTTGATGTACTGTGCTGGCAGGGGCGTAACTACAGGCCATGGGGCCCCATAGCAAAATTTGAATAGGGCCCCATGGCAAACCCTTTCAAATCTAAATAAAGGACATGTAGCAGGAGAGCTGTCTGCATAGTCTCTTCCTGAACATCCTGATATCAACTCTTCTTGATTGCAAATGCCATCAAGGGTACAGGGTCAGCAGCGACTTCAGCAATCTTTCAAGGGGGCCCCCTTCCACCCCAAGGCCCCATAGCAGCCGCATGGGCTGCTATGGCTATTGTTACGCCCCTGTGTGCTGACATACCATGCAAATCATGGTGGAGCCAGTCTATGACATTACTTAGAATCACAAGACAACTTCTGGCACTGTTCACAGTGTTAAAGCGGAACATTTATTAAAATATATCCCTCCACAGCCACAAAGGGTATGAATCCAGATTGAGTGCACTAAATGCCTTTGTAAACCCAGCTGTTACTTTAGAAAAGCAGCATTGACATGAGCCGCCCTCCAGAAGGAAGGAGAGTATCAGCACCAATTCATAGATGATTTGAGGATCTACAGCCGAGTGATACACAAATAAGATGCATTTTTGTTAATAGTTAGGGTACCTGAATGCATTTATAAGAGTTTAGTGTCCTGAGTTTAGTGTCACTTTTAATTTGAAGAGATTTCTGCAGTATATGATTTGCATCTGCTAACATTGGTTAGATGTCATGCTGCTAATTGTTGTTTGCCTCCAAGCCTGGCCATGCACAAGGTGTCCAGACGTCTTTGCGTGCACTATGGTTTGGTCCTGAAGAATAGGCTGAGAGCCATTGTTTTCAGGTTAGCGTCTGACTTTGGCAATCACTGACAGATTAGACTGACTACACTATTGCTTCTTTTGATCTAATTTAATCTTATCTGAGCTACATGGAGCTGAGACGTGCCCCTAGTAGTGGTTTTAGGATTAGTTAATCAGCTACCGCCCTAGAAATTATTTAGACAACAGTCCTAGTCTCTGACATTATTACATTTTTAGGTCAGCCAACATTACAACTTGTCATTTAATAAAGACAACATTCTGTTCTCATTACAAAGGCACACAGCAAATGTATCAACGCCCAGTGATATTCTTAGTTCCTTGTGCTACAGAAATAGAGGTTGGATGACTTAAAGGACACGTTGGTATATCTGGATGACCTGTGCAGTAGTGTTGTGCCAGTACTGCCTCTGAAAGGTTTCTGTTGATCTGATTGGACTTTCTGTTGTAGTATCATACCTGATAATTACTGGGCTACGTTCAGATTATATAATAGCTGATTGTTATTACATTCGCTTGGCATGTTTACATTGATTTTGTTACATCAGTACTAATAATGTGACTGTGTGCTGACTTTACATGTCAGGAGAGTGATGCAGTAAACCGATGATTGTATGCAAATGTATGATAAGCTCCTCTTCATGGCGTCTCTTTATTGAAAAGGCATAAAAACTATTTTTGTGGCTGCTTTTATGCCTTTTCAATAAAGAGACGGCGTTAACGATTCCTACGAGTATCAGATCTTTTCCCTTTATTTTACTGATTGGGTCCAGTAGATACCTATTGATTATCGTTCGGAAATCGTCCACGAATGGTCTTTCGTACGATAATCAATCAGTTGATGGTAACCCAAAGATTTTTTTTACTGTACTCCTGGCCGAATTTTCTCGAAGGGTGAGGCCAGAAAACTTTTTTCGATTGTACAAATAGCAATGGATTAGTGGCGTTTTCGTACTAAAAAAATCTCAACATGAACACTGCAGAAACAAAAATCTGTTCTGCCAATCGACGAAATTTGGTAAGTTAGTATTGCTAACGAATGATTATCGAAACATCTGCATGATGGGGTATTCGAGTGGAAATTGAACAAGGGTTTGATGACGGGACAAAAATAATCTAACAATAATCTCAGAGTGTATGGCTAACCTTATGTGAGCTCCGTGGTTCCCATGAAATACTGCGTTTGAGAAGGTAGAGCGGCTCAATTTCTGCAAAGAATGCATGACAAACTAGAGCTAGCATCACAGGCAAACTGACCGATGAAACAAAGGGGTCTATTCACTAAAGGGTGAAGAGTTTGGAGAAGTGAACAATCTAGGACAAAGTCGCTGATTTGGAAATATTCTCCAATTCAGCTCACTTTCCAGTTCATCTATGTTGTCCTGGATTGTTCACTTCTCCTGACTTCTCCAAACTCTTCACCCTTAGGTGAATAACCCTGTTTGTGTTCTTGCCACAGATCTGTGATCTCGCTATTGCCCCAGTAATAGGCAATAAATGCTCAGATTAGTGGATTGGCTAGTTGGGTAAAGTCTGATTAACAAAAGGATATGGGCAACCAGATCCCTCTATATGGGCAAACATAATTTTTAGCTATGATAGCAGCCTACTACTAAAATAGCTGTTTTACCAGGAATTGCCACATACAGTATGTGCTGTTGGTATTGTCCTGGGGGTCCTAGCAGGGGACTTGAGACACATATGTTTCACAAGAAACCAACAATATGGAGTTAATTAGGTGCATTGTACTGCATACTGGGCAGCAACAGCATTGCAAACTAGTTTATTCTACCAGTTTTACAAATAAGAAGCTAAGTCAAGTTATTCCTTTATTATATACAAATTAATTTGTAAAATACTGCCAGTTTTTCTGCCTGACCTCTGTCGTTATATTATCCTTCCACTATCCCCTGAATCACACAAATCATACAGGAATGCAGTATACACAGTTCATTTCATCTGTATGTGTTCCTGTTTGGCCAGAATACAGTTTTGAATAGTTACATGTTTACATTTCTTTTTATATGTACCAGTGACGTAAATAATATGGGAGGGCCTAGTTATAATCACTGTACAGCTGCATTAAAAAGAAACTCTGAGCAAAAATGCAATTAACCCTTGCAGTATGGCTACCCCTGCACTGCAAGGGTTTAGATTATAAGCCCTCACGGGCAGGGCCCTCCTTACCGTCTTATCTTGAACTGTATTGTAATTGTAATGTCTTCCTTAGGGTTTATTACTATTATTATTTGTTTTTATTTATTGTAAAGCGTTGCACAAACTGTTGGTGCGATTTTAATCCTGTATAATAATAACAATAATAATAAGTGCTCGTTTTGGTCTAGGGAGGAAAATATCAAACTTATACTCATCCGATCCTTGGTGCTGGTCAGCTGTGACAGCGCTCCCTTCAGTCTTTCTTCTCCTGCACTGCAGTGATGGTATGTCCCTTGGCGCCCTCACATCCTATACACAATAAGGGGAATTTATCAAAACTGGAGCAGACAAAATCTGGAGCAGCTGTGCATGGCAACCAATCAGCTTCTCTCTTTCATTTTCAAATCTTAACTGAACAAACTGAAGAGAGAAGCTAATTGCTCCAGATTTTGTCTGCTCCAGTTTGGATAAATTTCCCCCAGTGTATAGAACATGATGACCCAGGAACCTTAGACTGCTGCAGTGGAGGGAGAGTGAGGTGGAAGGGACCAGTCTAAGAGCAAGCCGGCTCTGAGGGTGAGTATAACCTTTTTATTTTAGCTCCTAGACCAAAACGAGCACTTAACTTTTGCAGTGTGAGGGTAACCCCACTGCAAGGGTTAATAAAAGTTTTGCCAGAGTTCTTTTTTAATATTGAAACAGCAGGTTTGACTTGATCCTGAAATATCTTATACCTGTCATTTAACATGCTGTTAATTATAGGCTAACATAACCTTCACATCACATAACATAACACAGGTAACATGTCAATAACACTAGGGGGTCTATTGATAGTTATTTACACACAACATTCAATTTGTTCAATTGAATCCAAAATTCAAAATGTAAATCCTTATAAATTATAAAGTCTAAATAGTCTTTTTTATGTTCCTAAAATATTGTCACTAACTAAATAGTGAGCCCTATTTCTTTATATTTGCCTTGCACTGTTTATTTAAAGTAGGACTAGACAAATCCCAGGATCCAGGTATCCAATGTTCCTTAGAATCAGGGCCGGCCTTAGGCGTTTACGCGCCCTGTGTGCGAGAAAGCTTTACAGCGCCACTCAGTCACCACACCTCTCAGTGGCCACACCCCCAGTAACCATACCCATTTTCCCCAATAGCCGCATAATTTAAAGACTCCAATTTTGTTAAGCCGCAAACAAAAATATATTAAAAAGTATGATAAAAATAAAACTTTTATTCAAAGGTATTAAACTTGTAGGCACAATATAAGTATTTTTATCAAATCAAACAACAGAAGGCAAACAATAAATATGAAACTAAAATAGAGTCTATAACAATAAAGTGTCAGGATGTCCTGTCGACACCCTTTTTTCAAGTAAGTATATCTAGAAAAGTAAAAATAAAAAACAGAACACAAAATCTAGACTACGTGAAGTTTTTTTTTGACAGATGAATAGTTCCACGTCAGTAAGGCAGGGAGCTGGGCAGAGCTTGTGTACACAGAACTAAAGGATGTACGTCCCTTTAACTGCTGAAATACCTGATAATAGTTTTATGTCTTAGATAGTAAATGCTAAACACATGCACACACACACACTCACTAAGTACAGTGTATTTATAACTCTGAAAATGTCAGCTAGTCTAGCACAGATAGTGTCTTGTAACTTTGATCTCATCCAATGCACCTCTTGTATCTATTCAAATACATCTTCTCTGTGACATTTCTACTGGTTTTACATAAATACATGAAGAGTATTGTGGCTATTTCTTCTGCTCCTGCACAAAAACCTCTTTAACTGAGGACACATTTATCCATTTATTGTTTGATTATACCAATGGTCAGAATTGCTATAACTGAGCCAAGCAAATGTGAGCAGTGTTCATGCTCCCCAGCAGAATCATGCTCACCGCTTTGTGTATACTAAGAGCACAATTAATAATTAAACTTATATTAAAGTCAAACTTTGTTTAAAAGAGAACTATGGGGTAAGTGTTTTCCCCCATAGTTCTCTTAAGGGTCACGGGAGGACATATACCAGCGTCCTCCTGTGACCCAAAGCTCAGTATATCGCGAGCTACAGCTCACGGTATACTGAGACCGCCGCAGCCGGGTCGGATCCCAACATTACTGTCGAGATCCACCCAGCTGTGTGAGTGACAGCTGGCTCTGCCTATCTAGAGACAGATCCAGCTGTGCCCACCCCCTCCCTCGTCCGTTCCACCACTCAGTGCTGGAGGATTGGAGAGGGGAGGGGGAATCCCTGCGGGGAGCCGTGACTGACAGTCACTGCTCTCTGAAGGGAGATGATCGAGAAGTGAGCGAGTGACGGTATGTGTTCGGTTACTTCCTAATCTACTGAGCCGACGTGTGACAGTTGTCATTGTCATGCGTCGGCTCAAACTATGAGGATGAGTGATTTTCACTCACCTCATGGTTCTCCTTTAAGCTATTTTTAAATGCTGATTAAATCTCTTACAATGGCTGCTGCTCCTTGATGTTTAAACATTTACGTTTCCTCCAGAATCAGCTGGTCCCCTGAGCTCTGGCCCTGATATCCTGTTATGGTGGTTTCTTTCCCTTGCAGAGTCCTATATGGCCACCTTTTTGTATGCTAGTAAGTTGTGTGGGTCTCCACAAATACACAGGCACATCAAGGCAAGCCATTCCCCTCCTCCCTCTTCCTTTCCCTCTTTTTCAAGCTAGTAGATGTGCAGCTGCTGGAGGCTGCTCAGCCTCTTGTGATCTTGTATTGGACAGGAAGTGAAGCTGAGAGAGTTGGAGCTGTTCAGAAACATAATGACTGTAAGTTCTTGGGCAAAAATGTAAAGAAATAGCTCGCTGGGCAACCAATATTTCTTTATTCTGGATTTATTATTGAAAAAAAAGTTTGAGAGTTTAATGCTACTTTAAAGTTGTACTTCTGGCAGGCATCTAAATACACAGCTCTGGCAGGCATCTAAATACACAACTGACATACAAACACGTTAAATTTCTTTCCTGCCAAAGCATGAGTGCTACTGTTCAGCCAGTCATATGGTCCAGCCACCTTTCTAAACCTTGCAGACCACACTTTTTTTAACGAAAAGTAAACCTTGAAATCTTGAAAAAAATGCAGTACGCTTCCATTGCTGACCACCCTCTAAAATTCTAATTGCCTGTTTACCATGTTGACACTCTGACTTCAGTATTTTTTTTGTTTGGCAGTCATTTTTTATTTGAGTTTTGAAATTGCAAACAACAAAGAAACCTCAGCAACTAATCGGAGAATTAGTAAACACATAACGACAATGCCACCACCCCAGTCACCTCCTTGATGGCAAATGCGTGGCAACCTAGGGGAAAAAGAAAAACCCCCCAAACGACACGAATATAAAACATAACCAATACCCATATGCTTGAAAAAGACATCGCCCCTGGAACAGCCCCATCAAAGGTAAAGGTAGACTAGATCGAGCAAGGTTGGGGTGTATCTCTATGTATAAGACCTGGTTTACACCTAGGCGACAGCGTTTTTGGGTGTTTTTGATGCACGTTTTTGCGCGTTTTATGCGCATACGGCAAAGGCGTGTTTTTTGATGAGAAAAAAACATAAAATGTGTAAAAACAAACAAACGGGTGTTTTCAAGTGTTTCCTATTCAGTCTATAGGGTAAAAACGCTCTGTTATATGCCCAAATTTCCCCCCCGCTGGATGGGCATTTATGCTCGTTTCAGCACGGTTCCATTTGAAGTCTATATGGAAACGCGCTGATCAACTCTAAAATAGTAGCTCAGGGAGCAGTTCAGGCAACAAGCATATTGAAACATGCCTTTGCGTGCATTTGCGTGAACGGGCCCCATAGAAATTAATACGTTTTTAAATGTTGGCGTGTTCAGCGTGGAAAAACGCCCCGGTGTGAACGGGGCCTAAAAGCGGTTTCCCCAATCCGCTCAAAACTGTAACCTCCATTCCCCCCTCCTAGCCCCCAGGCCCATCACTTGTAATCACCATGTGAGTAGGGACTGACACTCAGGTGAAGTGATCGCCCATGCACAGTCTATCAGATACAAAGGTACTAGCAGCCCGTAGGTGATTCAATCTACTTGTTTCTACCCAAAATGTAAGTCTATCAGAGATCATGTTTTCATTTCAGTGAAGATCATTTCCCAAGCTAATGCTTTTGTTTTCTTTTGTCATTTCAGGGAAGGCAATTCGCCTGCAGAATCTTCTGTAATTTCCTATGGCGATTTACTGACAAAAGTCTGCAAGCTGTCAAATGTCTTAAGGAGATTAGGCAAGTATTATTTGGGATACGCTGAGAATGTGAACCATAACAATAAAATGTGCAGCAATAAATAATTCATACTAACAACAACATACAATTACTTTTATACTATATGTTCACTGATGGTGACAAATTGATACAAGGTATAAAATGCACTGATAGTGGATTGTTTACTTTATATTTAACATGTATTTTGGTTAGTTCACACCAGAAACTGCATCACAACTGCGTGCGTCTGCGCAGTTGCACAGCGATGCGTTTGCAACGCGTTTTTTAACTGCACTAAAAAATGCTAGTTAGGCATGTAGGTCACTTCCTTTTCCTGTCAGAGCATTTCCTATGTTGGTTTTGTTCGTTTGGGAGCTCAGTCATTCTTTCTTTGTTGGCTGGCATGGTGCTAGTTTTGACTTTAGCATTTAGCGTTTGCACCGCGTTTGATGCGTTTTGATGCAGTTTAAGTAGTACTAGTAGTAGTACTAGTAGTAGTTGGACAAGCAGTACTTTTTCTGACTGCATTGAATCGTCTGCAATGGTGTGAATTAGGCACAGGAAAGTCCATAGGAAAGCATTGGGATGTATTTTAACTGCGCAGTTGAAATAAACGAACTGCATCACAACTGCATCACAACTGCATATGGTGTGAACAGGCCCTTTAAGACATCTGCAGAATTTGGAAACAGAACAGAGCGCACTGGATAGTGCAGGTAAAACACTTTATTGTAAGGGCATTTTTAATCATTTTATATTTGTTAAAGTTACTTGGTCAGGGCATATCACAGGTAAACTCTTCCCAAGAAACACAAGAGCATGACAGCAGATGTAAACACACTTTTTCTGAATAGCTGGCAGTGAGAGAGGGCACATGCCAGATGGATGTTTAACATCAAATGCTGGAAGAACTTGATGGTGTAGAAACTTGCACACCCTTACAATTTGGTAATAAAAAGAAGAAAGGGGAATGGAGAAGTAGCCTGGTTAAAGTAGTAACTCCACAGTACTGACATGTTTCAGGGCCTTGCCCCTTCGTTAGAGGAATCCATTTGGCATACATCCTCTCTAACTGCCAGCTATTCAGAAAAAGTGCGTTTACATCTGTTGTTGTGCGCCGGTGCTTCTTCGGAAGAGTTTAACTGGTGATATACCCGATCAAGTCACTTTATTGCAAGAACATTTTTTTTTTTAAATCAAAGTTTTTATTAAATTTTGACAATTACATTAGAGCATATAGTATAACTTGTAAACAATATAAAAGTTGTATAGTTGAAATTTTTCAATTAAGAAGTGCAAGTGGCTTAAACAATCGAAATGTCAGGGCAGCAGCCACTTGCGCAGTAGGGTGCATATCAGAGCGGCAAGGAAGTATGAAGAAAGGTGAGGAAACAGGGAAAGAGTGCAGAGGAGCAAGGTAAAGGAGGAAAACAAAAGTCTGGTGGCTGAGAGAACCCCCCAGGTGAGCTGATGCAATCATAGGGCCGTGATGCTAGTAGAAGGAATGTCTGGATAAGCATATGCTATCCATGGGTTCCAGACCTTCAGAAAATTATTTTGGGTGTCAAAGAGAACAGTGGATCATTTTTCATTAAAGGAGAACTATGGGGTAAGTGTTTTTCCCCATAGTTCTCCTAAGGGTCACGGGAGGACATATATTAGTGTCCTCCCGTGACCCACAGCTCAGTATATCGCGAGCTACAGCTTGGGGGATACTGAGACCATTACTGTCGAGATCCATCCAGCTGCGTGAGTGACAGCTGGCTATGCCTACCGTCCGTTCTGCCAGTCAGCGCTGGAGGATCAGAGCGGGGAGGGGGGAATCCCTGCAGTCACAACTCTCTGCAGGGAGATGATTGAGAAGTGAGCGAGCGACGGTATGTGTTTGCTCACTTCGCGATCTATTGAGCCGACGTGTGACAGTTTCATTGTCACACGTCGGCTCGAACTATGAGGTTGAGTGAAAATCACTCCCCTCATAGTTCTCCTTTAATGAAGAACGAGTCTAGTCTGCGTCTAACCCCCACAAAAGAGTTCAGTTGCTTCTTCCAGGCTTTTGCAAGAACATTTTTTATAATTTTGCACTTTTCAAAGTGTGTTTCCTGTACTATCCAAGGCACTCTGTTCTGTGTCTATATTGACATGTACGGTATATGTGGTCTTAGATATACACAGAGCTAGGAAGAATTTGAAGCACAGTGCTTAAAGATTTGATGAACGTCAGAATTTACTTTTAGCATATATCGTTATTAGACTCCTTTCTAAGTATACGTTAAATATTATTACAAATACTGTACTTTATGTATTAGAGCCTGCTGACATGTTGTGATTGATTTGCTAAAGGCTCTTCACTTTGCAAGGCAATTTTCCCTTAGCTTATTGAATGTGGTGAAATGTCACTTTGCTAAGAATACCCAATCATGTGCAATCATGGATGATGGAAGTCAGCAGAGCTTCACTTTATTCGCTAAGCTAAGAAAAAAATTCCCTTGCAAAGTAAACAGCCTGTTTGTCTTTAGTAAATCAACCCCAATGTCTCAGCCAGTGCCAGAATGAACATTAAACCTAACAATGGATCCTGTAGTTGGCACCGACCTCAGCTTGACTCCTCCAATAGTTTTAAAATATTGAATTATAATATTTCATAATTATTTATTAAACTTATGCGCATGATAATTTGTTAGCTTGCCATTGGTGCAGAATCTTCCAAAGGTGGAGTATTGTGACTAATCTAAGACAGAGGTCTTCACCAGTGTCAGGTATATTATAAGAGGTTTGCTGCCCAAAGGGAAAACACAGAATAGAGTCCCTGTGTATAGACGCAGAGCCATGGACTCTTGTGTGTCTAGGTTACATGTGTTGTATTGATACTACATTCCTGAAATAGACATACCTGCACACACAACAGGTCCTGCTATACTGCTTCTTACTGAGCTGAGTCTTTGTGAACTGGGGAGAATGCAATTCGTGTTTTTTATGGTGATCTAACTACAAACAAAGTGCCTTCAGGACGATCAAGTTTAGTTTTTAATGGTCAGAGCTAGGGATGCACTGATACCGATACTGGTATCGGTGCTGATTCTGAGCATTTGGGCGAGTACTCATAGTCGCCCAAATGCTCCAATACTTACCCCGATACCGGAACTTCCGGTCAGTGTCACGAGGGAACATGGAGCCGGTCATGACCTGCCGCCCGGCTTCCTGATTGGCTAGGAAGCTGGCCTCAATCTAGGCCAAAATAGCAGATTTGGAAAAGCTCACTTTCCAGTTCAGCTATGTTGTCCTAGATTGTTCACTTCTTCTGCCTTCCATATACTCCTCACCCTTTTGTGAATAACCCTGTGAGTTTTTGATGGCCTGACAAATACTGGTAAAATGAAAGTGATATTTATTTGCAATTAGAGAGCATAAAAGAGTAGATTTACCCCCTTTATGAGTGGTGTTGCCAGATGATGGTCTAATGTCCTTTATGGACATATAGAGGTGATTTACTAAAGGACGTTTAGGGGGTTATTTACTAAAGGCAAATAGACTGTTCACTTGGCAAGGACATTTTTCCTTAGCTTGGTGAATAAGGTGAAGCTCTGTTGATTTCCATCATCTAATCATGGGCAAGCAAAACCTGTTTTGTTTATTTTCCTTGCACTTGATTGGGTATTATCTGCAAAGTGAATTTTCACCACATTCATTAAACTAAGGGGACATTTCCCTGCAAAATGAACTGCCTATTTGCATTCAGTAAATCAATCTGCATAGTCTCAGTTTTCATGGCCAGGGCACAGAGTCATCTTCGGTGGCTAAAAACAATTAAGTTCCTTTGCTTTTTCAACATTCTGTGTTGTAAATGCAATAACAATTTTTTCCCAAGTATCCACAAGGTTTATATTTGGTTAATTATATAGCCTGTCTTTACTAACCTTATTGATCATCTTCTGTACTTTTAAAGGAGTGAAGAAAGGCAACAGAGTGGCTATCTATTTGCCAATGATCCCAGAGCTAGTGTATTCAATGTTGGCATGTGCTCGAATTGGCGCAGTTCATTCTATTGTGGTATGTATGTCTCATAGTGTGGGCATTGTGGGCATCAATTACAATGTCCTTTTTGTTAGACTAGAGGATAATAGTAAGGAACGTTGTTGAAATTGATCCCAGGGGCATAGAGCCCAAAGAGCCATAAAGAGTTTATAATCCACAGACAAACTCTGTGTGCATAAAACTTACATCTGTGTCAGCTGATATCTGTTCTGTCAGTTTAATCACAATGCAGCAAATCCCTGGTGTAATGTACAGAAGTTGCTGGTAGGTAAAGGACAGGCAGGTTACAAGCTAAATCCTGTTTACATTCAACTTATTTGGTGCATATAAGAAACAATTATTTATAAGATAGGTCTTTTCAGCTCTCTAGAGTTAACGACATATGGAATGTACACGAGTTGAGACCCATATGCTTCAAATAACGGGCACTGAATCCAGCCATTTTTGGACAGAATGGGTGATGATCTCATGTCTGTGCGAAGTTTACAACCACCCAGGCCCTCCACAGTTTTTGGGGAACATTTGATTGGGTTGGTTAAAAATCCTTTGATCACTTTTGACAAGTGTTTTGATCTGCTTCAATTGAGTTAAATGGAAAACACATAAGGAGAAAAATTGCATAGGTATAATTCCAATCATTCTGTATCTATTCAGGCACGTCATTGCACTACATTCTTGTTAGTAGATCTAAAGAAGATTGTACAAACTGTAAGGTGTGCGGTGAGCTTTAGTTTCTTACAGTTAAGATCAGGAGTCTCATACTCAATGTACTCAGGGGCCACTGGACACATTTTTTAGTCCCGTGGGGGCCGCTTGCTAAATTTCATGCTTCAAAATAAAATGTAACTATATACAGTACCAGTGTTAATGCCTGTGCATATTACACCGGGCGTTTACTAGAGGCAACTGTCACCCATTCTAGTTAATGATCAGGTGACAATCGCTGCATGCAAACGCCTGCACACTGCATGGAATGGTATGTAATACGATTACATGCAGTTAGGAATCAATTACTATTCCTAAACGCAATGATCGTGCATCCAACTGCATGTAATCATATCACATACCATTACATGCAGTGTGCAGGCGTTTACATGCAGCGGCTGTCACCTGATCATTAACTTGGATTGGTGACACTTGCCACTTGTAAATGCCAGATTAGGGATTACTGCTGCAGGAAAACACAGATTCCTGACACAGGAATCCCTAATCGCACCTCAATTTACAGGTGTGATTGGGATCTAATCTACACACACACGGTAAAATGCAACCCACACCACACACACACTAATACACTCCCCAACGTTCCAATTCAACACCCCCCATCCAACCCCCCCCTCGCACACATAAAATAATACACTTCCCCCCACGAACCTCCTCACCTGCTTACATCTTTTCATGCGAGGAGGCGAGGGGCAGAATCCCTGGTGATCCAGTGGTTGATTAGTGAGGTCTGGTGCAGACTTTACTAATCCATCCTTTCAGCCGGAGCTCAGAACTGCCAGAACGCCGGCTGAAAGGATCTGAGTGCTGCCTCTGACAGGGGCAGCTTTGCAATCTGCATCCGACAAAGATGCAGACAGTGTAGCTGCTCCCGCAAGTCAGGTACACGGTCCATGACCGCATGTCTAACCTGTCAGATGGCTGCAGGCCACATAGTACTGGTTCGCGGGCTGGAGTTGGCAAGCAGGGCTAAATGTAGATCGGTGAAGCTGCTGCTTGTTTAGTACAAGTGATCTCGGCGATGCCACCAAGATCACTTGTAATAAGCCTGCTGGTCCATCTCCCCCTGTCGCCCCCCCCATGGTCCTCCCCCATGGCCGGCTGCCTCTCTCCCTGCTGGCTGCCTCGCCTCCCTGCCTTGTTTTTTAGGGTCCTCTTTCTTCTGGGGACCCGGGACCATGGCAAAGTAGTTAAGGATGGAGAGCGGGGAGCAGAGAACGTCTGTTCTCCTATCTGCTCTGTGTGTACAGGGAGACAGGAGAGCTGCACTCGCAGCCTTCCTGTCTCACCTGTCACAGGACAGCCAGCACAGTGCTATGCTAAAACTCCTGTATTGGAGGTGACAGGTTCAATAAAGAGATGCTATCCGAATGCTATCACAGGGGGCATTTTAGCGCCTGTGTGATAGCAATAAAGTTAAGCGGAAAAATAAACTAATAAAAACTAATAAAATTAAAAAAATAAACAAAAAAAAATGTATAAAAAGTTAAAAATAATAAAATAAAGAAAAATGATAAAAAATAAAGAAAAGATAATAAGATAAATACAAAAAGGTTAAACAAATAAATGTAGAATTAACAAAATAAAGTAATAAAAAAGGAAAAAATTATAAATAAAGTAAAAATAAAATGTTTGTATGTTTGAATATATGTGTTTCCCTATTTTGACTAAGGCAGTGATGTTGAACGTTTTTTTAAACCCCAGTGTCCAAACTAAAACTCAATACCAAACTTATTTTCAGTGTTGGTACTTTGAGATAAATACATTGATTTGGGGTTTCAGTTTGGGCACTCGGGCTTAAAAACGTTAGCCAACAGTGGTCTAGACACTGCCAAATGTTACACATCTTGTCCCCCTTCCCTTTTCCACTGCATCCCAACCCCAGTGTCAAGAGCAATCAAAGTACGCATGCATGTCCAACCACCCTCGTATGTCTATGGTCAGCCATTAGTATTAAAAGTAGTTCAAACATGTTTGTTGTTTTTCTCTAAAAACACTACTCCCCAGGTGTATTACATGTTCTCGCTCTTTTAGTTTGCAGGCTTTTCCTCAGAATCACTCTGTGAAAGAATCCTGGACTCCCAGTGTGCCGTCCTCATTACTGCAGGTATGAAAATAACTTTGTGTGCTTTGAGATAATGTATAATAGACCACTCTGCTTCATCTCAGTGAGATCTGAACGCTGTGTTTTTCAGATGGTGTTTTCAGAGGGGAAAAATTGATCAACTTGAAACATATCGCAGATGAGGCAGTTCATAAATGCAAAGAAAAGTAGGAATCTTTTCTTTTATTCTGTTTCCTTTTTATTGCTGTATGTGTTCATCTTTCATAGCAGTAGTTAGTTTTAGAGACATAGCAGTGGTTATATAAAGATAATGTTAAGATATTTTATTTATAGCTCCAGATCTGCATATTAATTCACCGCTAATTATTTGTTAAGGGCTATGTTTAGTGTAATCTTTTTTCTACACATCAAAATTATTGGGATCCATATAAAACCTACAATTCTCCTAGGAAAATATACAGTATGTGCACTATATTTGTAGCATATTGTATTGTTCTTGTATGTATTCGAAGATAGGGGTGGACTGTTTACCATACTTACATGTAGGCTGTCTGGCTGCTAAGTTTGACAGCATGTGGCAATGGAAGTGTCTATACATTATATATGCGTTTTGAAAGGATTAGTATTTTCTTTGCAGTGTGAAAACACAAGTGTCATGACATATTGTATAAGACTTTTCAGCCACTCTAGCGAACGCCACAAATGCCAGATTAACATTCCAAAGTAGAAATATAAAATGTGTAGCATTTTGCCATCTTAGTTAACTCAGCTAGGTATATAAAGACAATTCTTAAATATGTATACAGTGGGCAAATTTTAAATCATAATTGCTTAGAGCCATGTGATTGTTAGTGGAAGTTGGGGACTGTTGGCTTTGAAATGCTTATATGGTTGGTGGAAATCCAAAGCACCCTTGCTTGGTAGAACAAGCAGCATATACTTTGGTTATGTTCCCGTATCTAACACCTAGTTTCAGATAAAAGGCATTTATGTTATTTTTCATGGTGCGATAATAATGTATAGTATTGTGGCTTACATAACTACCTATATAAATATTAATATACTGTGCAATGAAAGTCCAATGTTAATTCTTTCCACTAGAGCTCACATTGTAAGGAACTGTATTGTGGTTAAACACCTCAGTGGAAGGCTCAACAACCAGAACAAATCAAAACTTCAGGTAATCATCTTATATTTTTGCATAACAATTTTGCTTTTGTGAAGGTAATAATATAGAATAATATATTGTCTGCTCAGATTTTTAATATATATTATTACAGTTTTCATCACCATTTTCAAAGTGCATTATTTGTGATAACAAGGAACAGGATGGCTTATATAACTTTTCAACACAATTACATCTTTATCAGTATAGTTTTTGTTTTAAGAAAAGGCAGAGGGGGAGTAAATTGGTGGAAATACAATTTGGAGCAAAGAAAACTGAAGCAATAGTAAATTAGCAGTTGTCATGGCTGGATAAATACTTCCTGCCTCTCTAGGCCAATTGCCACCTTTATCCCACATTGGTCTACTGCCTGGTATTACACCAACAAGGTTGGATATCATGGCTACGCAAAGCAGAGTTTAATTACTCTGCATCAGTACACCTAGAACTGGCAACTAGAAGAGAAGAGGAAACTCTTGCCACTCTTTGCTAGCTGTTTGGTTCTAGGTGTTCCTACCCAGAGTGAGATGACTGTAAATACACAATGCACTATTCCACCAGCAAAAATGACCAAGCTGTGAAAGGGCAGGGAATGCTATTGATCTAATTATTTTCAATAAGATGTTATGCTCCGTTTTACAGGTTGCCTGGAATCCAGACAGTGACTTGTGGTTAGATGAGCTGATGGTAAATGCAGATGAAGAATGTGAACCTGAGTGGCTGGATTCAGAGGATCCACTTTTCATTCTCTATACTAGTGGCTCTACTGGGAAACCAAAGGTAAAGATACAGTAATTCAGTATTAGCAATCACAACATAAATATCGATCCAACAGTATCAGACAAGACAAGCTGTAGTGCCAGTGAATGGTAAAAAAGTACCTATTGTTCAAGTGAGTCTGACTAAATATGTGAAAAGGAATATACCATTCACATCTAAAATCTACATTTAAATTTTATGTGACACACACTTTCGGTGACATACCCATAATATTATTATGGATGCCCTGGCCCAAGTATATACATACTGGAGATCTCCATTTTATGAAATATGTAACAGGAGATTGTCCTAGAAAATGTAGGTAGAACCCATCTTTGAAAATAAAGGTAGTCTTTTATATTCAATTATTCTTATTGGATACCTATCCAATGACAACCTCTATATTTTTGAGGCTGCTTTTTATTTTCATGTGTTTGCTATACAATTGTGAGACATCCGGCTGCTATTTCAAGATTAAGGGTTCCCTAATGTATCATTTAAGGTGAATTTTCCTTTTTCCTAATACTCTTTATTGACTCATTTTACATTGCTGGTCAATGTAAAAGCCACCTTTACATTAATGGTCTCTTTAAATGCTCACTGCAAATACTGCTATCACCTTGGTGGTCGATATAAGTGCCCCTATTACATTAGTGGTCAGTGTAAATGTCCCCGTTACATTGGTTGTCAGTGTAAATGTCTCTGTTACATTTATGGTCGGTGTAAATGCCCCCTTTCCATTATTGAACAGGGTGTAACTACTTGTTATACTGCTGGCCAGTATAATTGCCTCCTTACATTGATGGTCATTGGTAACCTGTCCCCTTACATTAATGATTAGTGAAAGCAGGGTTCCCTTATTTTGGTGGTCATCGGTAAAGTGCTGTATTACAGTGATAATAAGTGGAAAAATACTCCCCTCACCTTGGTGGTCAATGGAAGTAGGACCCCCCTTACAATGGTGGTCAACAGGAGAAGTGCTCCCTTACTTTGGTGCTCATTGGTAAAGTGCTCCCTTACATTGAAGGTCAGTGGGAGAAGGCTCTTTTTACATTGGTGGCCAGTGGGAGAAAGCCCCCCTACATTTCTGGTCAGTGATTAATTGTCCCCTTACATTGGTTGTCATTGATTAAGTGCTGCCTTACATTGGCGGTTAATGGGCAAAGGATTCCCTTGCATTGGTGGTCATTGGGAGAATGGTGCCCTTATATTGGTGGTCAGTGATGAAGTGCTCCTCCTACATTAGTGCTCACAAGTGAGGTTCCTATTTGCATTAGCGGTAATTGGTTATTTACCTAATCTACGTAATCTAGGCGATGGTATGTGAATATGTGAATTAATGAGAAAGTTACTGTGAGATAAAAAAAAACAACACAGTTAAAAGAATAATACATCTTAATGAATTGATTTCTGTCACTTCTACCTGTATAACCTTCAGAGTATTAAAGGTATCTTTAAGTTTAGTATCCGTTTCAGATACGTCAGCCAAGAAGCTGTGCAGGAAAATGTCACGTCAGTTATGTCCACGTAGCATGTGTGGACATTTATAAACACATTCTTTGTTTTCTGACGCATAGAAGACAGACACTCCCTATTTAAACATTCCAGATAGCACAGCGGGACAGTTTCATTTTTACACACACCATCTAAGCAAGCTAGACTCATTTTATTATTGCTTGCCAGTCAGAGCAATAAACGGAAGGATTTTCTGTTCCTTCCTTATAGACTTCTATCAGCTATGCTGTTTACAGGGAGGAGCACTTTATTACAGAAATGCCTGTTCAATTTTCACATAGGAGTCTATTCACTAAGCTGCCGTAGGCAGCCGAGTGAATGACCGACATGAAGTGAAGTGAGCCGAACACTGTTCAGCTATTCACTTCAGGCTTGTACGGCTGATTTCAGCCGTACATCGGCTGAAATCAGCCGTACATCGGCTTGCTTCGCGTGGCTTCGGGTCGTCCCAACATGCTCAGCATGTTGGGCCGACCCGAAGTGCAGAAGGAGTTCGACTCAGCCGATCCAACATCTGGGCCGAACCTCCGGCAGGCTACTCACTGCTGTTCGGGCTATTCTTAAAGATGCCTTGTCCCTGGTTAGCAAGTAACCAGGGACGCTGATCTCTCTGAAAGTGGCCGGAGCCAGCCGCCCAGCTGTCAGAAGCAGGCTGTCGGCCGGCCAATGGCCGGCCGCTCGGCCAGCTTCGGCTTTCAGCCGAGCTGATGCATATGCGCGCCGAAGGATCGGCCGAAGCTACGGCCAGATCCTTCGGCAGCTTCGTGAATAGACCCCATAGTTTCTAATAGTTATTGGGGTCAATTCAATGATTAAAATGTTTTTTCCTCAAACAAAAATCAAATGAGTTTTGAACAACATTTTTCAAGTGTCTGATGGCATTATAGAATATTCTGATGAGTTTTTTTGTATGAAGGTTCGTACAAAAATTTACCAGTATATGACCAGCTTAGCTGTAAGAATTGATGGGACGTAAGAGATATTAATAATGTCTCTCTTATCTTATTATGATTATGAAGAATCTAAGAGGGTTATTCACAAAGCTGCCAAAGGCAGCCGAGTGAATAACCCACCAAAAGTGAAGTGAGCCGAACAACGTTTTTGGCTATTCACTTCAGGCTTGTACGGCTGATTTCAGCCGTACATCGGCTGAAATCAGTCGTATATCGGCTGCCTTTGACTGCACTTTTGTCAGCCGAACATAGGGACCGAACAGCATGTAAGTGAATTTGGCTCGGCTATTCTGCTCGGTACCTCCATGATGCCAAGCAGAATAGGAAATCAATGAAAAAAGTAAAGAAAACAAGTTGAAAAGAAGATTTTAAAAATGTAAATGCATATTACATTTAACACAAAAAAAAATACAAAAAAAACAATGGGCGGAGCTAGCTGTGACAGCTAGCTTCGCCCAACTGTTTCCTATTGGCCGGTACCAGCTAGAGTCTTCTAGCAGGTCCCGGCCAATGAATAACAACTGGGCGGAGCCGGCTGTGATGTCACAGCCGCTTCCGCCCAGTTGTCGTTGTTTAATGACAGTTCAGCTTCCCCAGGTAATTTGGGGACGATGATCTCTCATTACAACTGGGCGGAGCCAGCCGTGAGATCACAGCTGGCTCCACCCAGCTGTCATTTGTCAGGCGTTCGGGAGCTGTACAGGCTAAAGTGAATAGCCCGCACAGCAGCCCTTCGGTTCGACTGAACCGAAGGGCTCCTGCAACCGAAGCTAGCCGAAGGATCAGCCGAAGCTACGGCTGTTCCTTTGGCTAGCTTTGTGAATAACCCTCTAAATCTTCTGTACACAGTTTGCTTGTTGATGTGTATTTGTTCCACTAATGCACATAAAATACTTACAGTTACTTTCTTAATATGGGTTTAATAGTTTAACATTGCATAGTGTATTATCCACTTGGGCAAAATTCCAAAGGTGCCTATACCACCCAAGGCTCATCAGGGAAGACTGAAAACCTTGCATGTTATTAGCGCAAGGCTGCCCATATTCTGTTTTTTTTGTTGGTGACACCACACTCTTTAAAGATGAATATTTTTGTCCTTTACCACCACAGAACCAGCTTATGCTGAAGTCAGACTCATTTGCATACAAAACATGACCATCGCTACCAGTGTAAAGCTGGGTGTACCTGGGTGTAGGCTGAACAAATAAAATATTACAGATTCCTTCATCAATTCTTATGAGCGTGGATGGAGGAATCCCATGCTGGTTTGCATTGTATTCTAACAGCTGCCGCTGGTTGGATGCAAGCTCCGTTTGGCTGAGAATTTCCCAACCTTCTTCTTCAATCGGCTGATCAAGGAATGCCTGGTGGAAGGGAACCAAAAGCGGCACCCACTGCGCAAATTTCAGCCAGTTCATCAAGAGATGGCTAAAATTTGCACCGTGTACAGCCTACTTTAGTTGTTTCAGAATGCTTATTCTTGCTTGTTTCTTTACATGTACAGTACTCCACATAACTACTGCAATAGATGAAGAAGCTTATCAAAAACATATTACCATCAAAAAATACCATGAAAAGTTTTATCTGCTACCTTTCTGCCCAGAATACCTATAAAATAGTATGGATGTTCAGATACCAGTGCCGATACTTGGCATTTTCATGAGAACTACCAGGGTCACAGCGGTTGTAGCTGGGACCTTGCTCTGGCACTCCACCACTGCCCTAAAATCATTAGTCTGTATTGTTTTACCAAAAACCGTCACATGACAATAAACAAAAATGTATCAGTACTTGTATCTGTGAATACTTGGACAAGTATCAGTGCTTGTACTTGAAAAAATGGTATCGGTGCATCCCTATAAAATAGTCAATATATCATGTGTACTAGACGGATTTCCTGAAATATTTATATACTGTTTGCAGCTTTTAAAACGGGACGGTGATGCCATTGATTCACCTGTTTTACAATTGGCGGCATTTGCATGTTCACCTCAGGTTACGTGGACCAATTAATTTTTTTAAATCATTTTTCTTTTAACTGACTTATATTCCAAAAATCTAATTTCTAACTTTTTTTTTTTTATTATAAAAATATATTTCTATCTTTTTTGTATTTTTTTGCAGGGTGTGTTGCACACGGTTGCAGGATATCTTCTTTACACAGCGCTAACCTTCAAGTATGTGTTTGACTACCATGAAGATGATATTTATTGGTGCACAGCTGACATTGGATGGATCACAGGCCATTCTTACATCACTTATGGCCCACTAGCTAATGGTGCAACTAGCGTCATGGTAAGCTGCCCAAATGATATCATTCTAATAAGATGGAGAAGGTTTTCCCATATATCACTTTTCTTTTTCCACTTAATACAATCATAGTTCATCCCTGAATCCATTAGCCATCCCTAAATAACACATTATGTGAACATGAAATCTACTGTCTTTAATATAATTCTAAACCCTATAGTTTTTTTCCTGATGTGGCTTTCTTAGCAGTTAAAATCAGTGTATTAGGCAAAAAAATGAGGGAAAGGAAACATTTATGTCTCACTTACAGCAGTCAGTCTAATGTCAGCCATCATATGTAAGGCTGCAGTAGAGAAATTGCCAATGAGATCTGACTGGTTGCTTTGTACAGCTTAGATACTTTCCCTTCTTCCAGCTTTGTAGAAAGGAAACCCAGTACTTCAAACTTCTGCAAGAGAAAGACTGTTATGATTATAAGGATAGAGCAAACACAGATACATTGCTCTGTGTATTGGGGTTAAGGTGTTATGATGGCTTTATGGCCCTTTCTACCTCTGAGTAAACACACAGCTGTAAATTATTAAAAGCTATTTTTCCTCAGAAAGACCTGTTAGGCAGACTTAATATAATCTGGTATATTGTGGTTTATCTCCCATGTACTGTGCCTCTCTTTTGTGTTTTATTTACTGACATAGGGCAGAGGGTCTGCCTTGTAACACATAAGGAATATTTTATCTTAAAGGATAGCTCTGTGCTTTGTAAAAATCTATAAGCAAGGATCAGGCAGACAGCATTAAAGGAGAACTATGAGGTGAGTGCTTTTCACTCACCTCATAGTTCTAGCCGACCTGTGACAATGAAACTGTCACAGGTCGGCTCAGTAGATTGGGAGGTGAGCGAACACATACCGGCGTTCGCTCACCTCTCGTTCCTGTCACGGCTCTCTGCCGTGACAGGGGAGGGGCTGGATTCCCCCCTCCCCGCTCCGATCCGCCAGCGCTGACTACAGCTACAGCTCGCTGTATACTGAGCCTAGGGTGACGGGAGGACGCTAGTTTGTGTCCTCCCGTTACCCTAAGGAGAACTATGGGGAAAAGCCTTAACCCCATAGTTCTCCTTTAAACTGCAGACAGATATAAAATGCACCAATTAATGTAGTTCTGTATTTATTAATTTATCATCAAAAGCATTTTTTTTAAATGCAAGCAATGTAAGTAGCAGAATTTTATTTGATATCAGTCTTTTGCAGTACCTGTACAGCATAACTCAGACTGGAAGAGCTGGAAGCAGCTGTGCTGCAGTGCTCATGCGCTAAGAAGGAACATGCAGATAGGTGGAGAGAGCAGAGTGAGAGTGATGAGCTAATCAACGTGCTGCTTCTTCTTTCGCTGTCCAGTTAAAAGCTAAGGGTTATTTAACTGCAGCAGAGAGAAATTAGTAGGGATGCACCGAAATTTTGGTCACCGAAACATATCGGCTGAAATTGGCACTTTTGGCAAAATGCCGAAAGTTTCATCTTTCGGCCTTAAAATTCCCCTCTGACACAGCGCAGCATCCAGCGTGGAGGAGAGGAACTGTCAGGAGCCGAGCGGGGTGGGGAGGAGAGCGCTGTGAGCGTATCCTCCCCCGCACCGCTTCCTAGTTTCCTAGTTAAACTAATTAGGCTTTACTTCACTGCCCTAGAACTAGTATATGGCCAAGGAGGCAGGAATTGGCAGGCAGCTATCATCTACGGTTTCTCACTCAGGTGTGTACAGTAGATTACTTTTAAAATCAATACGTTAGCACCCAGTTTGCCAGTTGACACATTACATACTTTTTCCAGCATAATTGATGTGTTTCCCTTCTTTTTAGTTTGAAGGAATCCCTACATATCCACATGTAGGGAGATTCTGGGAAATTATTGAAAAGTATAAAGTGACTCAGTTTTATACGGCACCGACTGCTATCCGCCTGCTCATGAAGTATGGAAATGAAGTAATTCAGAAGTAAGTGTTTTTGGGGAGTATGACAGAACATGGGCATAGCCACAAATAACTTATTGCAAAATTGAAGGGGGCATCTGTGATATCCTCTACGCCAGTAATAGGCAAACTCTGGCCTTCCAGCTTTGGTAAAACTACAAATCCGAACACGCATCCACCTCTGGAAGTCACGCCTGTTGCTGTCTTGCAATGCCTAAGGGGATGTGTAGTTGCGCTGCAGCTGGAGCGCGCGATTTTATATACCCCTGTTGTACGCTCTACGCCAATATACAGTATATGTCAACAATCTGCATAAAATGGACAAAAATGCATATTTTGAATATTGTTACATGCCTACAGACAATGTGGTCACAGCAGTCAGATAATACACAGGAATGCCTTTGTGTGCACACAGGTATTTGTGTTTGCAGTCAAGTCTGCTGTGTCTAAATTACATTAAAATGCATCCATAAAGAACGTGGTCTGCAACGTGCAGTTTACTGCGTATCTGAATTAGTCCAGATGCTGTCTGTACACAGTTTTGTAGCTTTTAACCCCAGCAATCTGCCGCCTATAGTTTTATTTATTTCCCATTTTCAAGCAATCATATTATTGAATTTGTTTTAAAATGGAACGAAACCACTGATATGCTAGTCTAGATGGATATTCAATCATATTTCCATCCCACATTTGAACATTATGCAACTTGAAACTAGAAAAAAATCAAACTTTAGTGGCAGAAATAAATGAATACAACTGACCCAAAACTATTATAAAGTCCTTTTAAGGAGCCTAGTTCCAAGCTGAATGGCCAGACAGAAAGGTAAACGTAGACGTTCTGTGCTAATAATCAGCTATCTATACAGATGTTGAAGGGGCAGAAAGGAATAGTCACACAAAGGCCACTCTGTAGTGTGTACACATTTCACATATGACTACTTCTGTTGTTCCCTGCACAGAATGAATGTTGTACATGTTTTGAAGATGAACAGATTTGCCTGCCACCATTTAAGATGGAGAACTGACTGGTGTTTGGAAAGCTTTCATTTTAAACCTTTGGAATGCTCATTATGGCCCATATGTTTTTATTCTAGGTACAATTTAAATTCTCTGAAGATTCTAGGAACCGTAGGAGAACCCATAAACTCAGAAGCCTGGCTGTGGTACTATAACATCATTGGCAATCAGAGGTGTCCCATCGTTGACACATTTTGGCAGACAGAAACAGTGAGTGTTGCATCCTGATAATTAGGTGTTTATGGTGGGATAAGAATATCATTCTTATAAGACAGACAGAGTTTGATAAAAATAGACATGTTTCATTTCTCCAGTTTGCCCAAATTTCTGAAATTACTCGAGAGATTTCTCGGGGCAAAGTATGACCTATTAAGTACATCAGTGGTAAGCAGAGGGCTCTTTTAAGACCTTCTCTCAATTTCAGTAATTAAAATATTATATTACCAATACCTCCAGTTGAGCCATGTAGAGTTTGGTTTGGTCAATGCTAAATTTGAAAATATGAAGAAGAAGAAAATATGAAGGTTACGGTTCACAAATAAATGAATTGGCCTACCTTTGATTATTACCTCCTGGATGTTGAATATGACAAATTGGCTAAAGCTTGAGTTACATTGAAATTGGTTATACCTTTAACCAGCAATAATGGAAGACAAAATAGGGATAAAATAATCGAATTGCTTTACTTCTGTCAAACAAAGAGTGGGAAGGTTTTCGTAGATAAATGATTTAAGTGTAATACACAGAGAACTGAACGAGAGAAATCAGTTGACTTCCCCATCCATGCTATACAATGTGGATGGAGGAATCTTCACCAGCCAGATATTTGTATGCAGACAGCCAGCACCTGTGGTTGCCTGACTACCCAAACAGTGACTACAACTGACTGGATGTAGTCATGTTCGTTCAACAATTTGCCACTGAGCGCCTTTGATTTTGAAAAAAGTTTTTTCAAGATAGGTGATGCTGACAGGAGAGCAAAGGAGTGACCTTGTTGGTGCTGTCACTGTTCCTTGTCCAGTCAGCAGGCTGGGGATGGGTTGGGGATCAGGAAGGTAAAGCCATTCTCCTGACTATGCTGCCTGGCAGGGTTGTCTAATTTATAGCAGTGGTCAAACAGAATCAGAACAAACAGTTCATGTACAATATTCAGCTGTTTTGGCTCTTCGATCTGAACTAACAAACATATTGAAATAAATCCCAGTGAATCTAGTCCTTATGAAATTTGAAGCATTCTGAGGACTTTACATAGTGGAAAAGAGCAAACTCTTTCAAAGAAGAACACATCCCATAGGTATTTTTGTGACATTACTCACTCTTAATGACATGGGAACAAAATGTTTTATTACAGGGAATGATTCATTTCTTATTTCTTTCTCATTTTCAAAAACTAAAGCAAAGGAAATACAGAGTGTTGTCTACGATTGCTAGTCAGGCATTAGTGTTCATTGCAGAAACTAACTACAAAATAATACAGAATCTACAGGAACAATTTGACTTTTATAAACTTCATTTAGTGTGCCCCATTGATCTTCTTGGCTCATGGGACACAGCGTCCTCGTGTAATGCTTTGAAAAACTGTTGTTCCTTTAGAGCAGTGCTTCTTAAAGTGTGGGTCGCGACCCCATATGGGGTCCCGCAAGTGAACAGGAGGGGTCACGATCTGAATCCCCGACCGCCATCATGGGGGTACGGCCGGGGAGGCCTGGGCTCGAAACAAGATTTTTTTGTTTTGGTTTAATGATGTGCAGTGTAGTGTAGTTTTTAAGGTCGCCCCCCCCCCCGGTGCACTTGGTACCTTCCTGAGCACGTGCGCACAGGAAGGTTTTTTTTTTGTTTTTTTTTTACATTGACGGAGCTTTCTTCAACACAGCAGCAGTGGAGCACAGCTGCTGGTACACCGACTGACGCTAGGGGAGGGGGTAGACACTGACCGACGTTGGGGGAAAAAGGGGAGAGACACCGTCCGACGCTGGGGTCCCTTAAAAATTTCCTCGCCCAAAAAGGGGTCACGAGTGGAGAAAGTTTAAGAAGGCCTGCTTTAGAAAACACATGAGTGTATCTGCAGGTTATGGAGTTATGGAGTTAGGTTATTGTGGCATATTAGAGCCATGCTCGTGAGCAGTTATTGCAGGAAGGTAATTGTTTTAGCTAGGCATAAAGATGTAATGCCTGTACATAATTGCCAGTCATTGCAGATGATTACACACATGATGCAGTGGCTAACTGATATATTGCAGTTGTTAGAACTGCCGTCTGTGAACTTTGCATATGCAATAAATCTTTATAATGAGTTTAGCAAGTGGTTCTATGTGTGACATTAAATTGGCATGCAATTGCCATGGCATTGCCATACGTTCACATTGACTTGTATGTAGGAATATGGGCACAAATATGATCTCAGGCTGAAATGATCTCAAAAGCCAGTCTACACCAGACCTGATACTGGTTATGTTGAAATGTTTCTACGGAGTGACCAATATATAGTTTTGTATGTTTTAAAATTGCTAAGTTGCTAAGATATGTTACATATCTGGTGGACATTTTGGTTCAAGGCCTTTCGTTTCTGAAAGTCAGTCTTTTATGAGATATCCCTACAGACACGTGGTAGGCACTTCTACACAGTAGACAATAGACCAAACAGCAACAATCACTAGCGCACCATAATGTGCTTGCTGCCCACTTAACATTCTTCTTATTTTATTCTCCTTGGCCAATTTAGGAGTCTGACATTTTTATCTCTTTAATACTTAGCCCATCAAAATCAGAGACAAACACAATTAATACTACTAATGTTGACTTTTATTGTTATATGCTGTCAAACACTCATTGTACATTCTCTTTCCTGCATGATCTCTCTTTGGCTGTAGAATGATACATGTTCTTCTTTGGTATACGTGGCCATGGACATCGGTTCCTGTTAGTCTCTTTGGCATACTCTTTTTGGCTGTATTCTTCTGTTACAAACAATAATAATACTGAAACAGAAAAACTAAGTTAACATTTTCTGTAAACAAATCTTACTGCTATATTAGTTCACCTACTGTAAGTGTTAGGGAGAAAAACTGAAGTACCCATTGTGAAATATATGTACTGTATGTCCTGGAGTAAAGCACCTTAACTTACCTTTGTGTTAGAAGAAGTTGGATTTTGTTCAATCTGCATAAAACTAGTTTGCTGCTATTACATCACATGATGTATATTTTATTATGCAGTAAAAGGGAATACAGCAGAAGTTTTATTTTTTCCCCTTTAAAATCACAGAGTTTCTGTGGATGTTTTCTGTGTCTGCCATGAGCTAAGTGTGTTACGACATTACAAAAGGCTCATTTTATTTTGACTAGGTGTGCCCAAAGACTTTAAAGTCAAAACAGGAAATGACCTGCACTCCATACAGCATATAGACCTTCACGGAGAATTGGTGCTTGCAGTGACAACATGGATGGCAACAGCCAACGTTTCTGGGCCATGCAGGGTCCCTTCTGCTGGGCGACATAGTGATGTCACTATGTCGCCCAGCAGAAGGGACCCTGCTTGGCTCGAAACATTGGCTGTTTGACGCATGTGACAATTTAATAAAAAGTGCTTATACTTTTTGCACGCATCGAGTGCTGGTGACTTCTATTGTGGACATAGACTTTATAGGACACAAGAACAAATTCTCACTGCCCACAGAGTAAACACTAAGAGACCTTCAGAGTACTATGTAAACATGTATATGTCAATGGACTGATCTCTACTTACACCACTTACCGTGGGGGATGGATCAATTCTTGAGATTTGTAATGGGAGTATAGCCTAGATCAGGGGTCAGCAACCTTAAACACTCAAAGAGCCATTTGGACCCGTTTCCCACAGAAGAGAAAACACTGGGAGCCACAACACCCTTTTAATATCTAAAATTAAGATAACACGGCATATATCGTTTTTTTACCTTTATGCTATGTATAGCATGTATATAGGTATATGTGGGCTTAGTAACGCACTGGACTCTGAACTTGCCTGAGACACCGCAGAGCCCATCTGAGAGTGACCCTGCAGAGCACACCATAGATCCTGCACAAACCATCTGAGACTCTGTATGGTGGGCTCTGCAACGCCTCAGGTGGGCTGGTCACCGGGGTCCCTTTCCCTGTACCTCTTCCCAACTCCTCTTACCTGCTGCTGCTGGGTCCTGGCCTCCTCCACCCCTTCCCCTGTCACCTCTGCCATGCCGCCCCTGGTATAGCTGATACTCATTTAAGAGGCCCCCCAGACCCCTCACATGGGTACCGGCCGTACCCCCCTGATGGCGGTGTTCTATCAAAGTTTGTGACTATGTTAAAATGTTTGACCGGTGACGTGGTCACACATTTCAATGTAATCCCGTCCAGTTTTTTGGCGGTGGAATGTGTGACCGCCAAAAGGTGAAGCATTCCAACGCTTTCTCAGGAACAGGGAGCCGCAGCAGAGGGATGAAAGAGCCACATGCGGCTCCGGAGCCGCTGGTTGCTGACCCCTGGCCTAGATGCTGAGTAGTTTTGTTTTCTTTGTACTGTGCCAGTCCCCTGAATCTCTTTTGTCTGTTCTGGTGACCCTGGTACACAGTTGCTGGTGATGCTGCAACATCCTCCTTACTGCCTTTTGCCTACAGAAGGCCCGATGTAAAAACAAATGCCACCACCAAGAATTTTCTCACTGCCGGAAGTCAGAATAAAATATACATTGGAAGCTCTATGTGATTGGCAATAGAGGAATCAGAGAGAAAGAAGCCGCTGGTTGCTGACCCCTGGCCTAGATGCTGAGTAGTTTTGTTTTCTTTGTACTGTGCCAGTCCCCTGAATCTCTTTTGTCTGTTCTGGTGACCCTGGTACACACTTGCTGGTGATGCTGCAACATCCTCCTCACTGCCTTTTGCCTACAGAAAGCCCAAATGTAAAAACAAATGCCACCACCAAGAATTTTCTCACTGCCGGAAGTCAGATTAAAATATACATTGGAAGCTCAATGTGATAGGCAATGGAGGAATCAGAGAGAAAGAAAGTTAATCAGCAAGGGCTACAGGAATAATAAGGGGCTGTGTGTGGTTATTGTTTAGGGAATAGCAGAGAAGTCAGACTATTATAAATTGAGTGAACCTTCTGACTTTAGCACAGTTGCTGCCTTGACTGGATAGCATGAATGAATGATTTCAATTATTTGTTAGAATTCCTCTTTAACCACAAAAGAAAAACTAAAAATCATTTGTACTGATCTGTTTCCAGGGTGGTCATGTGATAACTCCTCTCCCGGCTGCCACTCCACTGAAGCCTGGATCAGCTGTAAGTAGCAGTATTCCCTGTTGTGACTTTGTAAATGTATTTCTTCCACAATAGGAAGTACCACAACTTCTTTGTCTTCATTGCCTCTCTTGTTGTACAACATTAAATGCACATACATACCTGTTAAAAATATATTTTTCTATGTGTAAAATGAATTTGTTTTTAGCATTTTAATACAACAGTCATACAGCCAACAATAAGCTGACCATACATGTTACAATATACTTTACAACATGTAGTGTGAAGGCCTAGCTGACTGGATACAGATTGAATGGATTGCTAAGGTAGACCCTCACATTATCACAAATAAAGCCAAATTGGAAAGAACCGGCCATTCAAGTCCTGGCAGTTATATCCAAATCAAGCAGGCAGGAACTCAAGCAGTTGTATATTGCATAGCATATGTTGATGTAATCATTTTAAGACAACAATTATCCCATCCATTTTATGTCCATCTTTATCAATTACAAATCTGTCTTCTTTATGAAAACCTGGTGTGACATACTTGATGGGTACTTTGTGTTACTAATGTTCACTGTCTGGAATGGAGTTGTTTTATTTGTGCTACCCTCAAGACATAACATACACACCTTGGCACTCAGCGATTGTTTCCTATCGTCTTCAAATGTACAGGTATCTATATTCTGACAAAAATATGTGTTACAGACTTTTCCATTTTTCGGAGTGGTCCCTGCTATTCTGAATGAGCATGGAGAAGAGCTGGAAGGGGAAGCTGAGGGCTATTTAGTAAGTAATGTCTTAGAAGGTCGTTCTACACTGTACATACTATGGATGTATCTATTGCCAGCACTGATAATACACAGTGAAGTATATATAATGTTCACTCTATTCTGTGCAGTCACCGCCCAAATATATTTCTCAGAGTTTCCCATATTCATTACTGGTCCCCCTTAAAATATCTTGCAGTGTGGCACCATAGATGAATGTCCTGATTAATGTGTAGTACTAGAAGTCGTCTTTCCATGACTGCATATTGCAGATTTCTTGCACATACAAAGTAGATGCTTTAATATGAATAACTAATTTCAACTTTCTAACATTATGTGGAGAGTAATTTGCCAACTGTAAACAATAGTTGAATGTCTCTTGGAGTCCTGAGTATAGATCATTTTTTTTCTACTTGCTTTGCCATAGCGTTGCTGAAGATCAGAAAACACATCTGTGCCTTACCAGTCTTTCCCATTCTAGTGAGTAGCAGTCAGTACATATGAGATACTGGGAAGGTGCCACTCTGATGCTCAAAGGGGGAAAAAAAGCAATAGTTTGTCCACCTATAATTTTACAAAAGCTATGTGTTTAATTTCTACCTGAAAATGAAGCATAGAAACTGTAGTGGTCAGCGCATTTCTATTTTCTTTCTATTTTCTATTTTTGGTTTGAGCCATTATTCCACATTTGAAATTGTAGGTCTTCAAACAGCCATGGCCATCTATAATGAGGACTGTGTATGGCAACCAGGACCGCTTTGAGAATACCTACTTCAGAAAGTTTCCAGGATATTATGTGGCTGGAGATGGTAAGGCGTTAATGCCTGGCAGAACATTTATTATATTTATAAAGAAGTCGGTATGCAATAAAGCAACAAATACCTGTATGTCTGATGCATTTCATTTTTATGTGATAGGATGCAGAAGAGATAAGGATGGGTACATCTGGATTACAGGTCGGATAGATGACATGCTGAATGTGTCAGGTATGCATTATGTATATAGAAAAAACCCTCACAAAAGTCGAACCTGGATGTGCATGAGATACAGGGCACCTGTAGTCTCTTTTCTGCCTATTTTGTAAGTGCAATACAATTTTATGCTTGGTTTTATTTAATTAAGTGGTTTATATACATATATGTGTGTATGCTTTTAATTGTCTTGCATATTCCAGATTGTTGGCACTCAGCCTTCCAAGCAGGAATACTATGGAGTTAAATCACATTATTTCAGATCATACACATAATAGCTGTGGTTTATATCAGTCATACATTCATTGTTTTACTTTTGCACATATAGTTATAGGTATGGTTGTTACATATAGTGGGCACCAGGTTGTTAGTTTTTGCACAATATGTATACATACTGCACCTGCTGTGTATAATAAACACACACACACACAGACACACACTGTACATGGCTCTTAGAACTGAACATTAAATGTCTCTTGCAGGCCACCTGTTAAGCACTGCTGAGGTTGAGTCTGCTCTGGCAGAACATCCAGCAGTTGCCGAGGCAGCGGTAGTTAGCCGCCCACACACGGTGAAAGGAGAATGTCTCTACTGCTTCGTTATTCTGAAAGATGGCAAGAAATTTACAGAAGTTATAGCAGAAGAACTTAGAAAACAAGGTAAGCAAGGCTTGAAGATGGAGCCATTTCCCTATATATCAATATTTATATATTTATACGTCCGTTTGAGGGTATGTTGATACTACATGCTGTTCTTCCTCCTTTCTCATCCACTGGAGGTCCAGGACTACTCACAACTGAAGACCTGCATTTATATATCCATACTTTATTTTTACTAGACATACAAGCTGCACTTGATATATTTGTAATGGATACAAATAATACGACAAATGTAACTGTTGTATGGACTTGGAATAAACTATTAAAATCATATCTTTTACAGTTCGTGAGAAGATTGGACCAATAGCAACACCAGATTTCATACAGAATGCTCCTGGATTACCAAAAACACGATCAGGTCATTACATTAATTAATATTATTTAAATGTCACCAGCAGTATACAGTTCAATGAATCACAATATATAATTTGCTAAAGCTAGGTATAAACAGGCAGATGTCTTCTCAAGAATAACAGGCAGGAAGGTACTGCAAGTCTTTTTAGTTCTGGGACCCGATGGTGTTTTTCCTCAGGCTGGGAAATCTGTGAGGGCATAATGAACACTTCTGATGCCCCTTCCCTGGATCACCCTAAATACCCTAAACCCCTCCACTAGAGTTGCTATAATATGTCCACAAGGATCTGGCCATGTAGGACCATCCGCACTCAAAGAGATTTTCTAGTAGATAAGCTGTAAATACAAAATGCCATATGCTTTATTTCTATTCAGTCTTATCCCAACAGTCTGTTGTGATTATGAGCTAAAACATATTCAAATTAATAAAATGCCACAGCAGATCTGTAAGTGAAATATGACTCTTAAGCTTTTCGGATGCATGCATTACAATTAGTTTGATATTTTCTTAATACTACTGCCAGAGTATTCCCCACCCTTTTCATGCAATATGCACTGTCAGGCCTTTATAATGAATTAATATAGCAAATTTTATTATTCTGGGGTATATATAGATTTGTCAGTCCAGTTTTTTTTCAGAAACAATAACATGACCTTGCCCTGTAGCAGATGACTGGCCATGTGCAGAATTAATAGATTGAACCACATTGAGATTGATGGAAGTTCCATGGAAAGCTGAACTTTATAAGAACGAATATATCTTATATACATGCATGTTAGTCTTCTGTGTGGTGACAATAGTTTTACCAAGAAAAAAAAAATCTGCTTCCAGTCAGATATATATATATATATACACAACAGAAGTACTTCACAAAAGATGTTATAGATTCTTACCTGCTTCTGTTCAGTGAATAAAGACTTAAAGGTTTTTGTATCTATATTTTATATTGTTGTAATCTAATTAATGTCTTTTTAATAAAAATAAAATGTGACCTGTGGCCAGCTCATCTATTGTTAAAACTGGCAACGTCGGTAATGAGACTGCTTCATACTGTATGAGGAGATGGACTTCAGAACTTGTGTTTGTTGATATGGTTTATTTTTGGTTTTATGTATAGGGAGCCTGTTAAGGAAGGAATATGAAAGCTGCAATAGCTAACTAGCTTTTAAAGTGAAAACTCCAGGGCTGCTATCTTTATCTTTCCTTCAATACCAAGGTGAGCCAAAAGCATGTGTATAACAGTCATCCTGAAAGCTGATATTCACATGCTTATTCTGGGTCATTGGCTCCCAAGTTAATTAAGGGTAAATATGAATAACAGCACTGGTGTGTGCATCTTAAAAGATTGGTCATGACCGGCCGGCTTTCAAATCTCCATCCTGACAGGTGAATTTTATGGAAAGCCTATTGGTGCTTTCCATGTGAACAGCCAGATAACAAAATTCTTACAAGACTCCTAAAAGTAAGCAGACACATGGCATGATCACATGACCTTGAATGTTATTTTGATGACAGGCATTAGATCAGCCTTCTCTGCTTGGCACATTCCATGAAAAATGTTTTGAGTAGCTCCTGGTAGCTTGTTCAATTGTCGTGATGGAGACAGAGATTCTCCTGTTAATGACTACAAACCCCTCTAACCTTTAAAAAACATGTATATGTCTATTAATTATCTCTTTTTCGATTTGTCAACATGGTAAAGTGAGAACTAATAGAGACTTGATGGTGGGTGAACTTTGAATACCACATTCTGCTCATCCAAACCCTCATAAAACTACAACTCTCTTTGATTATACTATAAATCACTCTATTGACAATAAATGCTAGGTGGTTATTTGGATAGAAACAGCATTTGTTCATTGAGTAGAAGCATACTAAAGGAAACTAAATGACTAATGTTTTGTATCTGTTTACTCAGGTAAAATAATGCGGAGGGTCCTCAGGCAGATTGCCCGAAATGAGAAGGATTTGGGAGACATATCTACATTGGCAGATCCCAGCATAGTAGAGGTCTTGTTCAGCCAACGATGTGAAGCAGCAGCATGAAGGGCCTTTAAGATTAGTTGCAGATGACAATCCTTTCTACCTTCTGGATTTTACATACCTCTTTATGTATAAATTTTAATATACGTCAATACAATGATCCGTCCATAGCAGGATTGGCTTTCTACATGAAGAAGTATCTAGGTACATCTTCAGCATGTGCTGGCCATGAAAGCTGTCCATGACAAGAATTATTGATCTTATATTGATTTGTGTTGGCTGGATATAACTATGGGAATCATTTGTATAACTTTCTGTTTATATTTATGTTGAGCAAATGTGTTCTGCAGTCATATAGTGATTTTTTTAAATACAATAATATTATTATTTTGTTTCAATCGGCATATTCAGCTTTAAGCCATAATTTGTTTGGTTGATTGTATTTTCATTTCCAAGTAACAAAACTGATACCAAAATAAGCTCTAAATTAAAATGTCTGATACAAAGATTGTTGGAACAAATGTGGATCATCTGCCTAGAGCATCCAATCACATTTTATCTTAATTATCGAATAATGTGTTATTGCTTTACTTCTGCTCCTGTTTCTTTGCACCAGTCTTGTGAATCAGCCTTATAGGAATGTTAAGGTCTTCATTTGCACAATGACCTCTTGGGGCTGACTGGCAAAATCCAGAGCTAATGGTGCAGTTACATACCAAGCAAGTAGGTAACCTGATTGGTTGCTATCAGTACTTTGTAAATTATGTTGATTTTTAGTAATGTATTTCAGACAGCAGTGTAGAGCAGTATATCTTATGTAAGTTTCTCTAGTTCAGCTTAGTAAAACCAATGAAAGATGTCTGATTAGTTGGTTAGTTGCATTACTGTACAGCTAATTTCTCTTTGCTTTGTTAGATAATGGCTACTAAGTTTCTGATCTTACAAACTGTATATTAAATGAATGTAAGGGTAAAGCTAATTGAATGTCTGAAAAAATGTCAGAATGTTTTTATTGTTGCACAGTTGTCGTGCAAGACTGTATGACTCAAACTCAGTCAATTTGTTTTAGCATGGTTTGAAAAAGAAAGTTCAATATCTGATTAGTTGCTGACTTTTCATAGATTTCACTGTTCAGCTTTTAAAGTAAAGGTATCAATAAAGAAGAACTCCAGGAAATGTTAAAATGAACCCTTGCAGTGGGGCTACCACTGCACTGCAAGGGTTAACTGCTCATTTTGGTCTAGGGGCTAAAATAAAGAAGATATACTCACCTGGTCCTCTGTTCTGTGGTAGTCAGCGCTCACCTCCCTTTCCCTCTGCTTTGGCGGTGGAATGCCCCTCAGTGTCCTCACGTCTAAAGCAGTTGCAGTAGACATGATGACGTCACGGATCCTTAAGTTGCCAGAGCTCGGGGAAAAAGGCCCTGCTGGGACTGGCCTTGCACCCAAGTGGGACCGAGGATCAGGTGAGTATAATTTCTTTATTTAGCCCCTTGACCAAAATGAGCACCTAACCCTAGCAGTGCTTGGGTAGCCCCACTGCAAGGGTTATTGTTTACATTTCTTGGAGTTCCTCTTTAAAGCAAACATTTGGTGAGTTATTCAATATGAAAAGATATACCGTAAGAATATTCAAATATCACAGAAGGTGAAAATAAATTGCAGTACAACATACTAGTCAGATTGCCATGCAACAAATAACTACTATTTAATCTGAAAAACGTTGGAGGTGTTTGTACTGTTCATAGGTTATTACCAAATGCAGTGAAACTTCAATGTAGTACAGTAACTGGGGTGCAGTCTCCTTTCATGGCATTGTTGGGTGGTGTACTAGACACCCATGGAGGGAACAAATAAGGAATTGCCTTTACCCATATATAGGTCAGAGACTGTTTCTCTCCCTATTTATATGTTTTATAAAAAAAACAAAAAACATGTTAAATGTTGATATTCACATAAAATCCAGTTATATGCCTAATGGAATGTCATTGGTGACCACGTTATATCTAATATTGTGTTATATTACTACACGTTGTATAGGGGTTTCACTGCACATCTTGAAAATGTTTTTTTCTGTCATTGCAGTATATACATCTGAAGCTATACTGGGAAAGTTAACATTTGATTGGGGTAAATAGTTACTGACATTCAAACGCCAAAGCATCCTTTTATTAATTTGTTGTTTTTCATTGTTTTCTGTTATTGCACCTTTATTTTTGTTATCATTTTGATGTATTTGTTAGTAAGTGATTCATATAAAATATAATAACAGTTGGTAATATAAATTGCAGCTGGTGAAGGATTTTAATAGATTAGCTGGCCTGCTGTTTTCTTGCAGTCCATGGGGATGCCTGTGCTACATATTCTGGGACTATTTAATATTTTCCAACCGGCGGGATGAAGCTTCTGGATAAAGTCCAGTTATACTGCACACATGGCAATGTCACAGCAGTCCATTCTCTGGTTTAGAATATTCAAATTCAACTCTGGATGATCACACAGATTATAGACATCAATACAATAATATTTAACGTATTATTATTGACACATTCCAGTTGCCCATTAGTTTTCTTTGTTAATGCCAGATCATAAGAGAGACTACTTTAGCATTGCTCCCCTGTTCCTGATAAATCATGGAGTTACTATTTAATGAGAGAATGATAAAAGTCATGATGGCAACCAATCAGATGTATCAGTTTAAAGCAGTCCGAGCCATTCATATTTTTTTGATTTTGTTGCTATGTGTACTGTTACTTTGCATGTTGTTCATTGCTTTGTTGAATACAAGCCTTAATGTTGCAAGAAGCAGGTCAGTTTTGTAGATATTTAAAAAACTACTAAGAAGATGTTGGGTCTTATTAAAGGTAAGCAGGTGAAGTGACAGGAAAGACATCCTAGCTCCCGAAGTTCAGATTACACAAACAGCTATGTCTACCTTGAAATCATTGGTAAATTATCCGAATTGTTTTTGTTTTTCATTGTGTTATATAATATGTATGTACTACATGAATTGACTTATATTGATATATAATATGTATGTACTACATGAATATAAGAATGTGACTTTTTATATACTTTATCAATGCAGAGATTCTGTAGCCTTTTTGATGGCTTTAATGTAATGTGTTTACATCGAGGTTTTCTTTTAATAAAGCACAGCTGACATGTACTGTCTTCAATCATTCCCACTATTGTGTACAGTATTTTTGTGATTACATTAAGGCAATTGAAGAAAGGGTGCAACTTGCTGCCATAATGGTTGCGGACTTTTATCCATAACAACAATATTTAAATGTGGTTTGGTCATGGCTCACTTTGGCTAGGAGGGGTATTCCACCTTAAGTTTCAGTTGCTTTGCAGATATGCCCAACACAAACAACAAAAGGCAATTCATTAAAGTCTTACAGCTTGTTTTCTTTAGAAAGCAGCCACAGCAGAAAGTAGAAAAGCCGGTCTCCTGCCAGTACACTGCTCTCTGTATGAAAGCAGTAGTCTCTGTGCAGAGGTCCTGCATGCCCCTTGCTGAGTCAGGTGTACAGTTCTGCAATCAGCAAAGCTCACCCTTCCTGCTGATTGGAGAACTCTAGCTCTGACTTATCCGGGATCATGTAACTTAAAATACTTACTTTAAATATGATATATAAATGACTGCACATATCTCTGGCTCTTTATAAAGCTTTGGCTCCTTATAAAATCAATCAAAATGACATGGATACCATCACAGATCATAATTTGTAAAAAAAACATTGTTGAATACATATTTAATGTACACCCGTGACATGTGAAAAGATGTAAAAGTACTCTTCATTTGTAAAAGCAGGTGCCTGCATGAAATTCCTTCATTCATCTCCCTGGGAGTCCCCAAAACATTCCATAAACTTGAATCTTATGCCCTATTGCGTTCCACAATGCACAGTTATGTTGTGTCATCCATTGGGGGCTCATCTAAGCTTCAGCATGATGTAAATGTGGAAGGTCATGGATACTTCAGGGACTTCACTGTAGTACATACTTGCTGATTCCTTTTACAACCACAGCTTGCCTTTATATTATTTCAGATATCATTGATTTCATTACATTGAAAAAGATCATAAATTAAGTTAAAAGGAACACGTTCTAATATTTGCTATATTCATGATGTTACACTTAAATACAGAACCAGATTATGCAGAAGGCAAACTAGGCAGGAGCCTTGGGGCCAGTCGATATCTAGTGGCAGAGCTATAACCTTCATGCCCCTGTAGAAAACCAGGGGAATAGTACCACTGGTCAAATCTGTGCACCTGCCTGTCACTACACAAGGGATGATTGACTTGAAGGCAATTGGTTTTTGACGAGATGAGCCATACCTGTTCAGACAATGTAAATTGGACAGCTTCTATGTGCCTGTCACAATCCTTATCAAAGTAAATTGAAAAGACAGAGGTCAAAGCTGTTACCATGTCTAGGGCCCTGTTTTGCCTTTATCTGTCTGTATGTTTACATGACCATCAGTCAGTCAATGCATCTGTGTGTGCTATGTGACGTGCTGAGCACTTTGGAGACCTGTTCATTGTTTATCACTATCGCTTATCACTATATATAAAAAAAAAAAAAAGCTGTGGTGGTAAAATATACTCTTGTCAAATGGTGCAGTTTAAACAATGAAACATTCTAATCCATTGTAATCAGTAGAGCAGGCAGCCAGTGTTCACATCAGTCAAGCTTAAAAGGTTTTTTTATTGTCTGTGGGTAATTATATCCAATGAGCTGTACAACATATTCATTGGAAAACAGTATTCACTTCTTATTTAGTGTTTTACAAATACTTGCAACATATTCAGGTCATTATGTGCTAACTTAAGCATCCAGATTTTCAGAGGTCAGCTACGTCACAGGGAATCCTTCTGACATACCATGCAAGCACGCATATGGAAGTGCATTGAAGGACAAATAAGTAAGCATGATCTTGCCAATGATAAACAACTGCTCACCCTAGCCAGCAGTGGATTTCCCTTTAATGAACTCTTTATTTTCATGGCTGAGTGTCTCTACATATAATGACCAGTAGATGGCAGCATTCTCTTCACTTTCTATTAGACAATTGTTCAAATGAATCTTATAAAGCAAGTTTTCAACCAGTGGCACAAGTACACTGAGGTATTTCTGTAGGGCTGCAACAAATGATTATTTTTTCGATTAATCGGATAAAAAAAAATACTATCCTTAATTTAAAATAAAATACACAAATGCAGTGTTACAAATATAAAGCTGACTTCAGAATAAAACTGCATGCACAATTTTTTTGCAATCGCACTGCACTGGAACGCATGGCATTGTGGTACTGTGCATTCCAGTGTGGGCGATCACACTGGGTGGGAGGCGCATTTGGGGTCCATTGAAATTAATGACACTGCAACGCACCTCCCATGGCAGAATTTGTCAGGCCGAAATTGAAAATGACTTTGATCTTAACCTTTATAAAAAAAAAATTATATTTGTATTGTAAGCACATGGCGCTTGAAAAGCTTCAAGCACATGTATATCCAGCACATATAATATACTAAAGGAAATGATCTCCTCAGAAACGTGAGCCATGTGTATTATATGAAGTCTTTAGATATACTCTAGGTTTTGGGTATTGTGTGGTAAAGCTAAAGGATTCTTGATGGTGAATTTGGTTTCAATAAAGTTGTAAATGTAAAATAGAAATTTTGTGTTAACTTGGCAAAGTTCATCTGTGTACAAATTAATTGCAAAGCCTGGGAAACACTGGTTTCAAAATTGGGCCCCTTGTGCACCATGACAAAGAGAACATTGAGTTAAATGGCTCAAAACATACATGAGGACACAGCAAGCAGTGGGCGGGTGCAACAGCCAGGCTGCTATTGCAATTTGAAATGGCCAATAGTAGGCTGGCTATTACACCAGCCCACTACCTGCTGTATTTACATTCCGCTGCCGTCTGTGGAATCTCCTCACTGGCAGCTGTCATTCCCGGATACTTATATTAGCTGTATTGATTTTTCTTTTTATACGTAACCATTTGTTAATGGTTATGTGCAAGGCTTCCATTACTGACTTCCTTCTGAAAATGCTAGTTGCCTATTATGCTGATCCTGGCTTCAATAGTCTCTGGAAAGTGACATTTAGAAGTCGTGATCCACATACTTGCTCTTAATTATCCAGATCTTGGCCTGCCCTTGGCCTAATGCACGGCCAGAATCCACTATCCAGTTAATAGGAGTATGCTCTTTGCAAGAGCAGATAAAGTAGGGGGTGATGTACAATCGTCCTAGTAGTGGCTGGTGTCTTCTCTATTACAACAGAAGCTTTAATATGAACATTTACAGAATGTTGCAAGAAAACTTGAAAGCAAAAAATATATTTATTCATCTTCCACTGCAATAGTCAGTCTTGGTTATGGTCATACTTGTTTATCCAGTTATGGTCAGCTCAGGCAACACTCGAATATCAGTATCCCGTTCAAGCCTGGATAACATCCCTTGGCTGAGCATTCTTGAAGAATGAAGTAATTGGCTGGTTTGGATATTCTTAACCAATCACCACAAGTCAGAATTCTGTAGGTAGCCTTGCCCATCAGTGCAATAAAGTGTTACAATATCCTCAACACTTGGAGGAGCCATTAGGAAAAATAAAGGCTGTCTTGTGAATGCCAATACTGCAGTGCTGTTTCTAGACAGAGACCATATGTACTGTAAAGACTTCACTTACCACATGTATGTTTTGAGCCATTTAACTCAATGTTCTCTTTGTCATGGTGCACAAGGGGCCCAATTTTGAAACCAGTGTTTCCCAGGCTTTGCAATTAATTTGTACACAGATGAACTTTGCCAAGTTAACACAAAATTTCTATTTTACATTTACAACTTTATTGAAACCAAATTCACCATCAAGAATCCTTTAGCTTTACCACACAATACCCAAAACCTAGAGTATATCTAAAGACTTCATATAATACACATGGCTCACGTTTCTGAGGAGATAATTTCCTTTAGTATATTATATGTGCTGGATATACAGTGTAGATTATGGTGACTTCTGTCCAACAATAGTCTAGGTTGAACTTTGGGGAACTGGATTTGCACCAAACCCAGGCTCATCACTATGTGTGGCTACTACTTTTCATCAGAGAGATAAATTGATACTAATGTAAAAAATATCCTAAAGTTCCATCTATTGCCTCAAAAAGAATGGCTTCTTACATGAGAGTCAAATAACGTATACTGCCAACTGTGCATTTTCATGCTTCTCAGGTGAAAACACATGGTCAAAACACATAGTTGATGGCTATAGAATATTGCTATGTGGACCAGCGAATATTATCTCAACTGTACCATATCCACATTAAGAGAACCAAACACAGTTTTAGATACTTGGGACTTTTCAGATACTAACTTAATGGATTTACATAGACCCAGAATATGTACTTATTTGGACCATTTGAAAATATTCAGTAAGTACAAAGATGTACTGCAGGCGCTGTGTGGTGTTCATTCTGTGCTGAGTCCTTCTGGCCTTCCTAGGCAATGACCATATTGGGGTGCCATGCTTGGGAATTCTAGGAGATGTGATTCACTCATATTTTCTACATTCCCTTCACGAAGCAGTTTATAATGACTGCAAAATGCGTCATAACATACCCTCACCCCAATTGGACAACCTGGTAACAGCATTGAAAAGAATATAGCACAATAACGTAGCCAGATGTAAACTGTTGGGTAACTTGTGACTTGTTGGGAAAACAGATCCCACATGAGAACAAAAAGCTTAGGTACCCGAGCTTTTATAATGTGTTTTTTAATATATGCTTTATCTTATATGTATATTACAATTGAGAATTTTTATACTCAAGGAACATGTCTGTGTAAATCCATTAAGGGAGTACCTGAAAAGTCCCAAGTATCTTCCTAAAACTGTGTTTAGTTGATGGCTATGGACAACTGCTGCTGGTGTGAATAGGGCCTTATTGTTCACAGCAGGAAAAAGATACATTGTTTCTGAGGTTTTCCTATGCCCTGATGTCATATCTTGGAAACCCGTTTGGAGCACTACAAGAATGAAGTTGTTCTATCAAGGCAGGGTCTTGGCAATGGTCCAAGCTGAAGGTACTGTAGTAACTTTATACTTTTTATAAAATTACTTAACAGGAAATTATTTCAGTCACATGCTTGACTTTATTCACGTTTATCTAGAAATAAAGCAGTATTGTGTTTAAAAAAGCGCTGATCCAGAGATTAATTAAAATCTCACAAAGAAAATATTGTTGTAGTGACAACGCTAAGAGGAATGAAATAATGATAAGTCATTAAGTTCTCCCCCCACTCTCCACTCCTTTGCAAATTTTTGACGGATGCTACACAGAGATGCTTTATGTTTTCTGCTGCTGTCATCTAATAGGACAAATATCCAGTTGCTTGCAGTGTTCATGCACTTGTGAGAACTAGCTTCAAATGGTAGCACATTAAGGACACTTCCACTCGCTTACCCCTTCTTTTTAAGGGCTTCTTTGCCCACTTTTATTGATTTAAACTCTAAAGTCCACACAGGTTTTCCCTTGCAGGTGTTTTCAAACATAAAGTACAGCTTTTTCCTTCGGCAAACTAACATTTTCAAAGTCGCGCCGACTTCAGGTTGTCTCTTTAACAAAAGCCTTTCCCACACTGGCTGTATCCAAAACACTTGCCACACAGGCTGTTTCCAAAATGCTTGCCACACAGGCTGTTTCCAAAACGCTTGCCACACAGGCTGTTTCTTGTCCCCTTGCCACACAGGCTGGTCTTTTGCCACACAAGCTGCTTTTCACCACACAGGTGATCTGCCCCTCAGTCCATCAGACACACAGACTGGTTCCAGGTTGGAGCTGCTTTCTTAGGAGTCTGGTAGTTCTTGTAGAGGCCCTAACCAGCCAGCTTGCCTCAGCTAGGCTTGTTACCTCCGAGCCCCCAGCCCCCTCAGCACTTCCCCCTAGAGGACGAACTTCAGTATTACAATTGAACCCAGACATTTTTTTCTGCCTGCTGCCACACACTCTTTCATTGGCCTCAAAGTGTATTCCTTCCCTTTTAGATTTAAAGTATAATTCCAAATTTGGAAAAAAGTGGGAAGGGATCATAGTGCACATATTTCTATCCTCCATATAAACAGTCCATGTAACACCAAATATCTGGTCCTGATAGGAACATATAATCTCGCACCTTGGCAACTGACTCTGCACTGCATACAGTTGTTAATATGCTACTTTATAGACATTCCTGAATAATCTGTATTAAAATATTTACACATTGCACTCAATTTGCCAAATGGGGGGTCGGACCCAACTTTCTGAAATGGGCCCAAGTACTATACATTGGCATGAGTGCTTTTGTCAGGTATGCTCCCCAGTTTCCCATACTAAGAAGCATGAGACAAGGGCGTCACATCTCCCCACTTCTATTTACGCTGGAACTGAGCTCCTTGCATTGGCAATAAAGGTGAAGCCTGAAATACATGGCATAGAGATAGCCAGATATCGACATAAACTCTGCCTTTTTGTAGATAATGTGATGTGAACTCTCTCTAACCCTACTACCTCACTTCTGGAACTAGACTATCATTACTCTCTGACATTCTGTCCAGTCCTTCTCCAGTTGTTCCCCACAAATCTTTCCTGCCCCCCTCCGCCACCTCACTTATCCCCTTATTTCCTTCTATTAACTCTTCTCCCTATTTCCTTTTCCGGTCCATAAGGAGTACCCCATTTTAGGGTTTCTTTCTTAAATGACCCATCTGTTTAGATGGCACCTCTGCATTATACCACATGTGCACAGAACATCACTTACCTTTATATTACTCAACCTAGATTTAGGGTAGAACTTTTGTCAGATTAATATAAAATCACAGTATTATGCAGTTTGACCATAATACACTTTTATTACCTATTGATGGTGCCAGTAGGTTCTGTGATTTCAAACTTCCTTTAGCAGAGTGACAACACTGTTCATTCTGTAGTAAAATCACTCCAGCATTCACCTCTGTAGCCAGTAGAACAGTGGTGCATGATGATGGAGTGAGCTGGCTATGAGTGTTTCTCAACAAGCCGCAGTGCTTATGTAACTTTTGCAGTGCCTTGCAGAACTGACTTGAATGCATTACTTAATTGCGCTCCCAACTGATGCAGAATAGATACTAAGTATGAAACTCTTATCAGCAGAATGTGTCCTTGTTCCAGTGTACCCCGATTTGTATAGCATATGTACCATCATTTGAGTTTCTTTATCACTCACAAATTACTTTTGCTCTGTAACACAGGGAAAGACAAGTATCCAAGGCAGGACACCAGTGCCTCATTTCTCATGCAGAATTTTAAAAGATCTTAGCAGGATTTGCATACATCAAGTCGTCAAGAGGCCGAATTTAATCGAATGATACACAGAAAATAAGATCTTACAAACCGCAAACAAAGGAAAGTGTTTCATTGTAATGAATTGCTGTAATGCCATTATACTAACAGGCTTATTCATGTTAGCATGTCTTCTAAGAATCCTGTTGGACTCTATACAGCAACTGTCACACAAATACTAGAGATGTCACCTCCAAGGACAAAGTGATGAAGTGTCTTTCCCCATGCAAATGAGCAATACTTTCTTTTAATTCTGATGTAATCAAGATTTAGAGCTATATACATTACTAAGGTTTATGAGAGGATTCTGTCATTTCATTTAAGTTTTTGTATTTTAAAGAGGATTCTTTTAAATTAACCCTTGCAGTGGGACTACCCCAGCACTGCAAGGCTTAAGTGCTCATTTTGGTCTAAGGACGAAAATAAAGAATATATACTCACTCAGCCCTCAGTCCCTCCGGGCTGCTACACACTTCCCCACAGCCTCTTCTTCCCCTGGGCTCCAGCGGTCTAAGAACCTGTGACATCATCATACCTAATGCAAGTCCAGTAGACGCCATGTGATATACCACAGCCAGAGCAGAGAGGAAGAGAGGTGAACGGTCACTAGGACCGAGGATCGGGTGAGTTTATCTTCTTTATTTTCACCCCTGGGCCAAAATGTATTATATGGGGGCTATGCACAGAATCCTGAGAATTTCTTATGTTACTGATTTCAGAAATGTGTTAAGATATGAGTATAGATTTCAACAGGGAGTTCCTACCACCTCACATTAGCCTTTGATGCCAACACATTAGTGCTGGTAGTTGTTTGGCGCAGAGCTCCCAGTGTAGAGTGGGATGCCTTTCTCTAAAGTCCCTTCACACTGATCCTTTCTGTAACACTAATCTTCTATGTAACTCTAACCCTCATTCTAACACTCTCTGTATCCTAACATAACCCCCCAAAATTCTACACTAAAACTATCCCTCTTTGTAACCCTAACACTAATCTTCTATGTAACCCTAACCCTCATTCTAACGCTCTCTGTAACCCTAACACAAACCCCCCCCCCCCCCCCAAAAAAAAAATCCTAAACTTAAACTATCCCTCTTTGTAACACTAAACTTCTAAACTTTTACAGAATCCTAACCTAACATTAATCTTCACACCAATCTTCTCTGTTACACTAACCTTCAAACTAGCCTAACGCAAATCCCCCAAAAACTCTAACAATAAACCTCCCAGTAATCGTAACAGTATCCCTCTTTGTAACCCTAACACTAACATTTTGTGGAATCCTAACCCTAACATTAATCTTCACACTAGTCCTTTATGTGATCCTGACACAACTAACCCTCCACGCAATCCTAACACTAGCCCTGTCTTTAATCCTAAGAGTGATCTTTTATGTTATCCTAACATTGACATTAATTCTTACACTGACCCTCTCTGTAACCCCACAAATACTCCCTGTAACCCTAATACTAACCTTCCCAGTAACCCTAGCACAAACCTACCATGTACATCTAACACTGGTCCATTGTGTAACCCTAACACAAAACCATGTACATCTAACACTAGTCCATTCTGTAACCCTAACACAAACCTACCATGTACATCTAACACTAGTCCATTCTGTAACCCTAACATTAACCTACCATGTACATCTAACACTAGTCCATTCTGTAACCCTAACACAAACCTACCATGTACATCTAACACTGGTCGATTGTGTAACCCTAACACAAACCTACCATGTACATCTAACACTAGTCCATTCTGTAACCCTAACATTAACCTACCATGTACATCTAACACTAGTCCATTCTGTAACCCTAACACTAACCTAACATGTACATTGAACACTAGTCTATTCTTTAACCCTAACATAAACCTACCATGTACATCTAACACTACTCCATTCTGTAACCCTAACACTAACCTACCATGTACATCTAACACTAGTCCATTCTGTAACCCTAACCCTAACATGTACATTGAACACTAGTCCATTCTTTAACCCTAACATAAACCTACCATGAACATCTAACACTAGTCCATTCTGTAACCCTAACACAAACCTACCATGTATTTCTAACACTAGTCCATTCTGTAACCCTAACACTAACCTACCATGTATTTCTAACACTAGTACATTCTGTAACCCTAACACTAACCTACCATGTATTTCTAACACTAGTCCATCCCGTAATCGTAACACTAACCTACCATGTATCTAATTCTAACATTACCTGTTACACTAACCCTTCCTGCAGCCCTACAATTAATGTTCCCTGTAACCCTAACATTAAAGTGTGTCTATACCCAAATTTTTTTAAACTTTGGACAGAATGGGGAAGGGTTAGAACCCCTGTCTGCTTCTACTGCTATCTACAGCTATTTTTGACATCTGTCTGTAATGCTCTTAGTGAGATTTCTCCTCACTTCCTGTGCCAGACTAAAAAAAAGGTATGGCTATAGACACACCTTAACCCTACCTGTATCCCTAACATTAAACATCACTCTACTTCTCCCTGTAACCCTAACACTAACCTTCCCTTTTATAAATTTAAGTAGTATTAAACTCTCAATCCTTTTTTTCAATAATTAATCCAGATCAAACTAATATATATTGCCCATCAAAGTATCTCTTTACATTTCTTCCCAAACACTTACTGTTGTCGTGTTTCTGAACAGCTTCCCTGAACTACCTGTCCAGTACAAGATCACAAGGAACAGTGCAGACTCCAACATCTACTCGCTTGGAAGAGGAAGGAGGAGCAGAGGAGTGACTTGCCTTGCTGTGCCTGTGTGTATGTGGAGACACACAGCTTACTAGCACACACATAGGGTGGCTCCATAGGACCCTGCAAGAGGACCAGCTGATTCTGCAGGGAACTAAAACTTTTAAACATCAAGGAGCAGATTTGATTGTAAGTGATTTAATCATCCTTTGAAATAGCTTAAAACCTTTTGATTTTAATATCACTTTAAACCTCTTGTTTGCATAATTAGCTTGTCAGCCCCAGGATCCTTTCTGACAAAGATCAAACATCCTGTGACAAAAGATACCAACACCGAATTTCCTGCTTCATTCCCACATTAAACTTGTTTCCTTTCTACAAAAATGTGGTACACTGTTGCTTAGACTTCATCATCTTAGATTTATTGTTTTCAGTTTTGTACTTTATAACTTCCATAATGACTAAGGCTGAGTAACCAGTAAGTAGATGAATGCGAGAGTTGCATTTCAATATCTCCTCCAACCACATCAAGACATAAACACTCAACAAATGGCTCCTATAAAACCACAGCTGTTACAGCTTACATAGATCCACATTAAATCCACAATCACTTACCAGCAAACTTATAGGCTTACACCAGTTACCCTCGTTCATTTTACCAGTAATGAATCAACAGCAGTCATGCAAATATATATTTCATATTAACTATATTGCCACATAATAGTGATTGCAAATGGAAGCGGCTTGTGGAAAACCCAGGGAAGATCTGTAAAGTAGAAATACCATTTTAGTAGGCGAGCTTTCCATGTAGTAATGTCTCATTTCATCTAGACTAAAACATGTCTCGTCCATTTCTCCAAATGTTATAAAACAAATCCAATTAACAAATCCTTGTGTTGTATAAACACACAACACAGCTGAATAAAAAGATATGTGTTGAAGTGTGGATTGTCATAATTCCTCAGAGTGTATATATTAGCACTTTGGCTAAGAAAAAATTGAAAGAGTTTATATATAATGATGACACAGCACAACCAGAACACAAGATAAAGGAGAAAAAGTTACAAAAATACACATAGTAAGCACAGAGATACTGGAAGTGTAAATGGGGCCTGAAAGTTTCCCTTCACAAATGTGCTAAACAGAAGCGCAAAGGTGTGAACCAGCCACACAGTAAGGAATTGGATCTCTTCTTCAAATGCAGAGAGCAAAATTCATGTGTTTTCATGTGAAAATGGAAAGGTGTGAATATGCCCGTTTTCGGCCTTCGGTAGGAATAGGGAAGAGAATAGATAAAACGACTGACAATTTTATCTTCTGTCTGTGACTCCACTGCAGAGATTTTCCCTTACTTCCTATTCTTGTGAAACGCATAAGAAATGCGGGGTAGATGTGTCTCTGGATCAGGAGGGCACAGGCAAAAATAAATACATTGTCAGACATGATAACTATTCCTCTCTCTGCTTAAGGTTCTCGTCAGTGTATCCGGTGTTTTCTTTTTTAGGCTTTTTTCCTTTATTCTCACCTGGTAATCCAACCAGTAACAGTAACTTCCTTTCCTAGGGTGGCTCTACTCTATGGGGGAGCAACCAAGCCATGGTCAGCAGTATTGTCAGTCTGTGGACAGGGTAGTATTAAGCTGGCCATACATTGGTAGATGGTATGGATGTAAATTCCATAATACTTCATGATTTTCATTCGAAATTTTGTTTGATATTAACCTTTTTTTATGGAATGAATTCCAAAAATGGAACTGAACATGTAATGAACATTCATTGTTAGAATTTAATTTGTTGGCGAGAAAGTTCCCATCCTTCGATTTTTTTTATCACTATGGTCAAAATTTATTGTTGATTAACTATTAGAAAATCAAACAAACTTTCTGGAAGCAAATATTTTTGAACAAAATCCTACAGGTGTATGGCTCTAGTAGATTTACATGAACTTGAATAAGAAAGCTGAACTTGATGGACCTGTGTCTTTATTCAACCTCAAATACTGTACTATGTAACTATGTAACTCCAGCTCATACCTACACTGCCACAGTTACAGCAACAGTTTATATTCTCTTTGGGATAAAGGTTTTACATAAATGAATAAGACCACATTCACAACTCTGTGAGACTCATGAGAGCTGGTGGGAGGCACTGTGCAATACAATGACAGCTGCCACCACCCGCAGCAGCTCGCAGGCTATTCGTATGACAAGACAAAGATAATGCCTCTCCAGCAGTTACCCACTTCCAAGGATTTGGTGGATAAATGGTCCATAAATGAAACCTTCATTTAGGCCAATGTGGAGATTTTGTATTTCACCTAAAGATCCATTTCAATTCCGTTTGGAGTAAGATCTTATCCAGATCTCCCTTCCATGATGCCAGTTTCTTGTCCCAGATCACCCAACATTTTAAACAATCAGGAGAGATATAGGAATCATATATAGATAACACAAAAGAAGGTGTGTGTGTTATGGCAGATTTAGATATGAGTGACACACCCCAAAACTTAATGTAGAATCAAAGTTGAATGAGGCTGGCATCAGAAAATACATCAGTTCCCTTGGTGTTTGGGGTGTTCCAGCCTGCCTGCTAGTGTGCACGTCCACGGCTCCCGCAGGTTAACCGACCTCTGTTGCTGGATCCACAATAACATGGTCCACAATTTAGGCATTCTAGGTGTTGCAATCCTCCTGAGGAAGCCATAAGGCGGTGAAACATGTCGAGGATCCTAGAAAAGACTCAAGGATGATAGATTTATGTGGAAACTGTTGCACATCATGGAAACAACTAACGTACCTAAGTACAAACTGTACTATCTTTCTAAGGCTGTTATTTATAACAGATTTTTAGCTGTGAATCTAATAAAATTTGTTTTAACTGTAACAATCTGGGACTGAAGATCGAGTGTCTTGAAAGCTCCCTCCCCGAGGTTTTGTGTATCTGGGTGAAGTATAGAAATCTTTCAGCTTTGATTCTGCATAGGGATCATATACAGTATATATTAGTTGGAAGATGATACCTGGACAGAAACTTTTTTGTAGACATTCTAAAAACAGCCCTAGGTCAATGGACATCTAATTTCTGTACAAACACCCATTATAGGTGCCCATAGGCAGAAGAGGGCTGTTGGACATATAGAGGCAAGCCAGCTGTGCCAGTATTGTCCCAGTTTTTGCTATGGAGAGTAGGGCAAGCACTTGCAGAGACCTTCCTACGCTGGTTCCTACAACAGCAATCATACACAGGATCATGCTATTGTCACATCTCATACATGGGTGTCCTCATTAAGTCTGATATTTAATTGCATGGGACAACATTTTTTTTACAGCACAATCTTTGTCCTTATCATTTCAGGATTCACATACAATGCTGACAAGAACATTTGTCCTCCTGGCATTAATCATGGCTGCACCTTGCTGCCCCAGCTATTAAACTCTAACTATGGTCAAGAGATGCAACATTCTCAATCACAGCACTGACCTAATGTGCACATTTAATGAGAAGACTATTGCAGCTGACATCTCTCCCTCTCTCTGTCTTTATACTGGTGACCTGCTGTATGCGAGCAGCTGCGCTTTCATTTCAAGTGCCAGCCTCACCCGCTGACATCACCCTTGCTATTTGGATTGCAGGCGGTGAAGCCAATTATAGTCTCCTCTAGTGATATTATATTAATCGTGTCCCGGGCAGCAATGTCAAGCTCAAGCATTAGTCTAGCTCAAATGATCTTGTTAATACTCCGTTGTTCAGGCATTATCAGCGATCATCTTTAAGGAGAGCAACAGACAGTTATTGGTATAAGTGCAATGTCACTTAAATTTACGTCAGCATATTCAGTTTTGATCTTATGGATTTTATTATACTTCAGCTGCAACTCACACCCTCTACAATGAATATTCATGTGAAAGTTGATATAAACACAAGTCTGAAAATAACATGTTTACTGATTTATCTACTAAAGTATTTGTAACTCTGTACAGTCAGATTTGTGATTTACACATGGCTGCCATACTGCACAGCCTGGCAGGTTGACACACTTATATCCTGGTTCCGCAGTGCCTCTTTCTATGTCATCACTTCACTTGAATGAAATAAGCAGAAAGCCAACCCTGGAAGCAGATATCCTAAACCAGGAAATAGCAGAGCTCGCCGTGACTTGCAGAGGTATCACAAGATTAGCTGACCAGAATTACATAGGAAGCCACAAAGCTATACTATGAAGCTGAAATGTTATATTAGGAAGTAAGTGTGTCGTCTGTACGTCATATCAGTGTAAAGTGCCCCTGTGCCCAGACTAAGGATATTAAAGTATTTACATATTCTTAACAAATAATAAAAGAGTTGTAAAATGAGCCATCCCAACCTCTCTAGCTGCATAGAATGTGAAGTAATTTATTCTCATAGATCCTCAAAGACCACAACAAAGACTCTAAAATTGGATTTCAGTTGATTGCTTACAGGCTGGCAGGCTGCCAAGATTCAGCTACCCCAGAAAGTAAAGGGGTAGGAAGCTGTGGATTCAGTTCCTCTGCTGAGAACCTTGAAGATGAATTTCCCCACAATGCCTATAGCTACAGAGGTGAATGAGAGCTTGTTCTAACGTGCTTTTTTCTGCTTGTTCAGGATAAGGAAATGCTTCACCTATAGAAATTGATTTCTAAATGTGGTAAAGCTTTGCATTTTAAATGTCCAAGTCTCCTTACAGCTGAACTCCAGTCTTACCTTCAGTCTTACCGAGTTATACAGACTCCTCTCCTGGACTGAAATTGCATAATCTGATTTTATTGCATACTCCAGGCTTCTCACAATGTGCATTAGAAGCTGCAGCTTGTTCGATAGAGCCCCCTCATTTCCTGGCGGGGGGAAATCCAGCATCATAAAAACACTTTCCTTCCCACCCCAGCTCTTTCATTCATTGGATTTCAGTTGTTTCAATCATGGAGGTTCAACATCACATGTAGGCATCACCTAGGGTGGTCTGTATGCAAATGCAGCCTGTTTAGGAATGCCCACTCCTTCAGACTGAGATCCACCCATCCAGACTTTTTGATATTTGCATATTTCCTTGGAGTTCCGAGGCAGGGTGCTGTGATCATTTCATGAAGCTATGAAGCTGTGCTGACCACAAGACATGATTATGTCACTGTGTCTTAAATATGGAATGTCATGAAAACATAAAGTTTTTAATTACAAATTGTATCAGCAAATTGATCAAGGAAGGAGAGAGGAACCGATACAGGGAAAAAAAATATGAGCAGAATTAAGTTCAGCTTTATCTCACCCCAAAGTCTGTTTAATGGTCCTTGAAGCCACTACATTAAAGTTTTTATATAACTTCAGCAATTGATATCCCTCGATCTACTCATCAGTTTCACCAGCAGTTCACACTGAAGGTAACCTATGCTTATGCATCTTCCATTTGTTCAGTTTGAATTGCCTTGGTTTGTGACAGCTTTACATGAAATGACATTTTATTGCTCATATGCATGTTATGGAAATGAAACAGCTTACTAATGCAAATCAAAATTGAATATATTCTGCAAATAGAGAAAAACCCTGAATGAGTTTGTATGTGAGAGTTATTGTAGTGTTAAGCGGCTTTGCAGTAAGAAGATTGCCAGTATACTGAAAAAGAAATTAATAAAATCTTATTTCATTCAGCTTAAGGGAGCATGTGAGCGTTACCGTGATGAGCAGTACAAAGGGTAATCCTCTGTTTGTCACTGTCTGTAGCAATGTGAAATAGAGGTTCTATATCATTCCTGTGCTCAGAAGCAATGAGGTTAGACTGAGGTGAGCTGGAAGGAGTTATAAATCCGTTCAGTGTAAAATTACACTCTCACTGTCAAGGACTTTCCTGTGCCCTAGGAACCGCTTCATGGTTTAGTACTGATCTCACCAAGTCTATCAGGGAGATTGGATAGATTGATTTTTTAATCATTTATGCAGATACCAATTTTATGCCATTTGTTTTCACTGTTGTAACTAGTTCTGTATTAATGCAGACACATGTGTTTTACTACTAGTGCGGCAGATTGTGCCTTGGGGACTGTTAGTTTCTATTACTAAATTATGTACTATAAATATTTCCCAATCAAACCCATCATTTTATAAGTATTCACCAGCTGTTCATATACATTGGTTCTTTGTTTAAATGAATTCATGTGATATTAAAGTCAAAAGGTTTTTCATCTATTTGAAATGCTGAATTAATCACTTACAATAAACGCTGCTCCCTGATAATTAAAAGTTTTAGTTTTCTACAGAATCAGCTGCTCCCCTGAGCACCGGTCCTGATATCCTGTTTTAGGGTGACTCCTTTCCATTGCAGGGTCCTATGGAGCCAATCCTGTGTGTTCTAGTAAGCTGTGTTTATATCTACACACAGACAGAGCAAAGCAAACCACTCCCTTGCTCCCTGTCCCCCTCTCTCCGCTCACCAAGCTAGTAGATGGACAATTGCTGGAGACTACTCTGTCCATTGATCTTGTACTAGACAGGAAGTTCAGGGAAGCTGAGTTGAGACAGTTGGAGTCATTTGTTTGGAAACATGATGACTGTAAGTACTTGGGCAAAAAAATAAAGAAATACTTTTCTAGGCAATGTATATTTGATCTAAATTCATTATTAAAAACATTGAGAGTTTAACACTACTTTAATAATATCATCACTGTTATTAGGCTTTTAACCTTTTTTTCTTTGCTTACTAGGGATTGAACAAAACGACAAATTGTGTGTGGAGACTCAAGCTGCTGGTGATATGAATTGTTATGATCTATGTGATAAATCACTGAATGCAGATTATTTAAAATGATATGCAGGTGTGGATGTTCCAGGGCTGTCATCCTAATGCAACTATCACTACTTAGTGGTCACTGATCCTGAACAAGCCTGTATATCAGGCATCCTGACTCCTTATATGCACAAGCAGGTCACAAGTTTGTGATTACCCAAATACACAGTTTTGGAACTTGCACCTTCAGCAATAAGTCAACAGAGGTAGCGCCTGCATTTTTCTAGCTATAGACTCTTCTGAAAGTGATTGGATAAAATTTTTTATCAGTGTGTGTTAATGCTTCAAAAACCTTGTTTTTAAATCTGTCTGTGAATTTGTACATTCACAGACAGATGAGGGCAGCCATATTATGGCACATGGAGTCTCTGCTCAATAGTGCTACATAGTGATCATGTCTTGTTAATCTTATTTCACTGTAAGTCTATTGAAAGGGTCTTTTTGATTAAAATCAGTATTTAATGAAACACCCATAATGGTAGCTAGAAACCATCTGATATCTTGCCTAGGCTTTAAGTCAGTGTGAATGTCAAAGTGTAACTTTGGTCCGGGAAAAGCACCTCCCTCATTGCCCAGAAACAGATATTACTCCCATTGTACTGCAGTGTACTGACCCAAAATTGAACCAGGAGTCCCTGCTGTTCAAGTGGGTTGTCCAGCTCCTAGAAATGAATGTGAGGGAATGTTGTGGTTACATAGCAGGGTGCTTAACTAATAAATTGATTAAAAAACCTCCCTCCAAGAATAATAATGTTAAATATTTTATTCTTATATCAGCACAGCCTGGTACATACCTCTGAACAATATCCATTACATATCATTATGCCTTGGCTTTTCCATGGAACTTCACAGAGATTCGTACGTACACAGCTGGTGGACAGTAATTTAAAAATTAATTTCTTGTGTCATCAGTGCAAGAAAATAACTAACATTAAAATTACAGTACAGAAATTCACAACAATATTACAGTAAAACTCTGATTCATTCTTATGTAGGATGGTTGCTTACAGTACAGGAGTAATGTACATGCACTAAAGTGCCTGTATCATCTAATCAGGTGAAACATATTTGTTTGCATACAGTCATCTCGATAAGACATTTTTTGCCATTATTTTCAGAACATAACATTTCTAGATCAGCAAACTGAATGGCTTTGCATCTTTCAATATAGCTTCAGATAACATGAAGCGCTTTCATTATCCTATGCATATCCTAACACTGTAAAAATAATACCAAAAGACTGAAACAACATACAAGGAATACAAAAATAAAAAAAATTAAGATCAAAAGCTAAAACCAAAAAGAAAAAGTGCAAAGAAATGAAAAAGGCAGTCAGCACTGAGAGATTATTCCTTTTCTTACTTTGCAGTTTTGTTGTGGCATGTATTGTTTTTCTTTCTAGAGAAAGTAAGAAAGATGGAAAGAAATATGGTCGTCTCCTACATTGCAGAAACACAACAAGCAATGTTAAAGATTGAATGTTCAGCAATTGCACATATCATTCCTTAGATGGTAAAGGACTCCTGATGTCTACTGGCAGAGACTGGACTGTGTGAAAATGGAATTACACACATTGGATTATATGACTGGTAAGTCATGCAAGGTGGCATCAGACATTCCTTCCTTCTGTTTGTGTGTCCTTGTTTCCCTGCTCCTCATAAAGATTACCACTAGAAGAAGCCCGGGAGGCAGTCGGGGAATGTGAGGCCCATCTGGAAGGCAGGCGTCGGTTCGCTGGTCTCTCTGGTCTGGAGAAACTGGATTCCAAGGACGGAGCTAACGCGGAACAAGGCAGTTCCTTCATAACAGAAGAGAGGAAAGACTGAGTTAATTTAACCTAATAAAGAATATATTTCAGGTATATCATTTCCATGTAACCTTTAAGCCAGCTATAAAAATAACCAATGGAAAATTACATATTCAGAAATAAGATATCATTTACTATTAAGGTAAGCCTATGCTAATACATTGGCTTCTGTTGGTGACCTACTTAGCAAAGGTTTCCTTCAGGCCTGTGTTAATGGACTTTTGTTCGCTTCAAATGGGTTCTGAACACCCATAAATCTATAGGAATGTAAAACTCACTTAAAGCAGGTCAGAAGAGGGTCATTTGCAGGTCAAATGCACCTGTCAATGAATTCTAAATTATCTTAGAGCGTATCAAATTTATGTCAAACTGATACTATCAACAGAAAGCCCTTAAAGTGAATATGTGCTTTCCCCATGCAGGGCAAAAAGCTCAGTCTAATCCCCCCCCTCCCCAGCATCACATGCTCACCATGATCAGTTCCCCCGCCGCTCTGTTTGGTGGTTGGAAGAGGGAGAAACAACCCTGTATAAGCTACAAGTCACTTAGGTCATACATAGGGTATGGACTTGCTATGTGACAGTGCTGGTGCTTTTTGATTGGCCCGGTGCTGTCCCATGGAACGTGTCATATGCTGCTATTTACCCTGAAGTACCAGGTATTTTCTTTACTCTTGTGGCTGAACGAAGCATTGGGGTACTGCAGGTAATTATTTGATGCTGGAGAGGTGGAGATCAAAGCACACGTGTTGCTTTGTCCTGCATGAACCAAGCACAGATTTGCTTTAATTTTATATCTGCAAAAATTACATATTTACCTTCAGCACTAGAGATCTTGAAGTAAATACAAGTCAGCCAATAAATGCTGAATTAGATAAATTCTGAATACAATGTAGAGAGGAAATAGACACATGTAAGCAGAACTATTAAAGTATCTGCAATAACTTAACGTATTACATTTTTGCCTTCTGCCTGTGTAGCATTATTTTTAATTATTTACATTCAAGGGGATACATTACATTTGTGGAATGATCAATAGTTACATTATGCAATTGCACTAAAGGTTATTCCTCCATCCAAAGATTTACTGGCACTGTCTCCTACCACCAAACTCTTTTAGGCTTGGAACTAAAGTAAACATGAGGTTTTAAATGACTTGGGTGCATATTATCCTCTGGTGACAGCTACCTCATTTGCAGATCACTAAAATTAATGTACTGCAAAATAGGATACAGTCAAGAGGAGATTAAAGTCACGCTTAAAAGGGATTAAAATGCATTGTGTACGTAGGGCATTGTCTCAGCTCCTCTTTCACAAGTTTTACTCATATGTGATCAATGCCGAAACAATGCAATAGCATAGGACAGGACCTTAAGACTGAACATATGACCTAGATGTGTATAGGATATGATTTACACAAACATCTATATTCAATAAAAACTCAGAAGCCAGCAAACTTTGATTTTGCAAGTGCTGAGATTAGGTGAATTGTTACTAATCTGTGAATTCACTTTGCAAACTTACCATTGGTAGGAGATATAAATGCTAAGAGCAGAGCCTTCAAGCTGACCCCCTCCTGTAGGTACAAAATGCTGTGCTCCTGATCATCTCTCTACCTTTCTCACCTAAGAGTTAGGAAAATCCTTTCCAAGAGATTACTGTAGGGGGTCAGGTTGGCCTGGAATATCTGAGAGCCTAGCTGTGGATGGGGCAGAGAGGAACAATGGCAAAGCTGTCTAGTAACACCTCTAACATTTTGCAATTATTGACTATAATTCAAAGGCTAGCATGTATGGAGGACACAAAAAGAGAGCAAACAATCCAGTTTCTAATGTGATCTATGGATTGCAAAATGTAATAACCTAAGGCCATGTTTTGTATATGCAATAATCCAGCCTAATGCATTTTTATTTTTTATGGAATTATTTTTATTAGTAACCTTGCTGTTAATTCTGGCTTGACAAAGGCCATGTGGTAACATATACCAGCACATTGCATTAATGAATCAAGAATGAAGCTGATTTTGAAGGTGAGGACACCAAACACAAAGCAATCATGTGCAGTTAGTATTATTTCATTATGACTCACAATGAGAATTATATATCAAGCTAGTAATAAGTCATCTTAAAAGTGGACTTGAACTCAGGTATGGAGGGAGATTTTGCGACGTCTCTATTGTGCTGCTCACTGTTTTCTTTGCTGGAGCCGCTGACATGTGAAAGCAAAACCCTGCCTCTACCAAGATGGCAGTCTCAACACAGAGACAGTGCAGATTAAGGAAAGCAATAGGGGAAAGTTCAGCTGCAGGTAGTTTACAGGCAATGTTGGTGACTAGTCATTTGCCCTCTGCTTGATTTTCTGGGCACAGCTTCCACAGTTCAGTTCCCCATATTAATTTCCTATTATAAAGTTACTGTACATTAAAGAGCCAGTTCACCCAAAACTGATATTTCAATATATGGTTGCCTCTGAGGAATTCAATTACTTAGCAGCTTCTTATGTTTCACAGGGAATTCATTGGTGAGTTCTCAGATCTTAACACCTACCACATCCATTACAAGCAACCCCTACCCTGGGAATGCGCCTGTTGTAGCAGGAACTGTGAGACCTCCAAGTGCTGGGAATAAAGCCAGAAGTGTCATTGCTGAAGCAGGTGACTTCAGCTGTAAGTGAAATATGACTGTTGGGTGTACTGGTCTTTTAAAAACATGTCATAAGACACAATGCTAAAGGCTAATGAAATAATAGTTTTTGACTCTGATAATTGAAATGATCATCTTGCGTAGAGCTTGATATATAACTCAGTTGGTGACACACAAACACAGCACAGTTACAAGTAGTAACAGACATTAAGGAGACCACAATGAACAGACATAACATTTTACAAAAAGTAGAAGGAGAAGACAAACATTATTACGATGTTAGTTTTGGAGGATGCAAAGACAGTTAGAGGACAGAGGCCTGAAACAGACAGAAGAGTTGTTTGGCTGAAAGATGTGATTTAAAAGCAGTTACTGAAAATGACATGTTTAGTGATGATTAGCAACAGACACGAGGGACTATAAGACAATGCTACATGAAAAATACTTGGTTGAATGGTTATCCAGAACCTGACTTCATGCTTGTACAATACACATGTGACATGTCTTTCATTTGTCATTAATGCTCAGTATAACAATACCGCTGGGAAGAAATACTTGCTGTGCCATAAATACAAGATAGAAGAATACAAATAATCCCAAATCTGTCCTCTGGGACCACTAACACTGCTTGCTCTCCAGTTGTCTTACAGAATCACTGATGAAATAATATCAATTCTGTGGATATAGGAAAGTAAACCTTTGTTTAAACGCTAGGGAAATAGGACCTTCAGTTCCTGATACTGGGGATCTGGCTTAGCTAAATTAAGTTGTAAGCTTAATTATTGGGGGATTTAACATATAATGCGATATTTAGATTAAAAACAATGTGCTCCCTTCTGTGCATTCTAGAACATGAAACTTACATAGATGCATCTAGAAATACATTATAAAATAATACATTCTAAAATGCATTACTTATACAGTATCTTAGTATCAGGAACGAGCATCACTAAAGTCATGAAATGAAAATGTCATATTTGCTTCAGCATGCCATTTTACCATCTCTCACCCTGTGTCTTTAAACTTCTATTTCCATTTAGTTTATATAAACACCTCTGAATAAATGATGAGAACCACATTCACATAAAGTTCCTTTATGCCTGTGTCCACATTTAATTCTGCCTTCCTACTATCCCCCCTTGTAGTCACACATGTAGTAGCACTATGCTTAGGAACTAGTATACTATTTTTTTCACTACTCCCTCACAGCTCCACCCCTCCTCCCTGATATCCTGCCCACATACCTGCCCACTTCTCTACTTTGCCAGCTTCTCCTATAGCCTGGAGCACAGCTATAACTTATGACTAACTGAGACAATCTTGATGCTAAGAAAACCAGTAGAAGCTGCTACTTAGGAGAGGCAGGGATATAAAGTATTTTTAAAAGTAAGACATTATTTTGGAGCATAACAAGAAAGCCTTTTTTATTTATTCAACAATACTTGTTCCGAATATCTCATGTGATGTTTGTGCCCGTAGATCACCTTTAAAAAGTATGTTCCATATAGAAATAAGAGATGTCACTACCCCTGTGTTAACCAATTAATGAGTCATCAGCCTGAAACAAGCATGTGCATACGGTATAAGTTGTCCCAACACCTGATATACACATGCTTGTTTCAGGTCAGTAGCACACTGAGTAGCATAGTACTATAGTAGGGTAAGGATGGCAGCCCTGTAACCATGCATTTTTAAAAACAAGTCAGCAATGGCGACTTCTGTATTTCTTACTAAAAAGCTTTATTTTAAAAGATTAGTGCATAGCACACAGACAATATTTCTAAGGTCTGCATGCTAGCTGCTTTCCTTGCGCAAGGGAAGCAGGTAACATTGTTCGTTACTCTACATTTAGTTATTCAAACAGCACCTTGTTTTAGACAATATTCTGCTTCCCATTAGACCAGAGTTCTCCTTTAACCCCTTAGTGACACAGCTTCAGAAAATGTTTTCCCTTCTGGGGATCGAAGCAATTTTGCTATTTTTGCTATGTGTTTGTTTAACCATAATTTCCATCTTCCTTATTCATTGCACTTACACATATTATATACCGTTTTTTAATGGACAAAATGGGCTTTAATTTGATGTGACATATATAAATTCTTATTTTTTTAAATGAAGAATACAAAAAAAGAAAATGCAAAAAAATATTGTGTATATAATTAGTGTAGCTAACGGAAAGTAATTCATAATAAATTATTTTATTTGTCCTGATTTATAGGATATACCACATGCCTGGCATTTCAGTTTATTTTGAAAGTGAAATTCAATTTTAGTTTGGAACAATTTTAGAATGTGTTATGTTTTGTCCCTTATTTTAATAGCCTTCTTGGCACTATATTATAATCTTTTTATTAAACATATTTTAAAAAACTATTTAAAAAACTTTTTCCCTTTTTTTTACACTTAAGAACTTTTTTTAAAACGTTATTTTTCAATTATATGTTTTTTAACTAGTTGGAACTAAGGGGTTATTTCTTTAATTTACAAGGGCTTTAATACTTAGTATGTCTGAAGAGAATACAGTATTCTCCTCAGAGATAATTTGTATCAGTATGTAACACACAGCCGGCTAGCAGTTAACAAAACACAGGGAGCTGCTGCCGGCACTGTGACTGTCACGGCTCTGCGATCACAGTGATCAGCTTTTGCTGTGATCACAGGACTGCTACCACCTAATCTGCTGTTGAGGGTCTGCCTCAGACCCCGAGGGTCCCATCAACAGCAGTAACTCAATGACGGGAGCTCTCATTGTACCGAATGACGGGATTATCCCATCCCCGGTCATTAACATACTGAACGATGGTGATGGCATAATCCCCAACATCGGTGGGTAAGGTTTGTATAATATACATATTAGTTCACAGTATAATAGACCTGGTATTTCAAAACGCAGCACCAGCCAATATATACAAGGTTACAAACTCCCTTTTAAGGTAAGCTTAAGACAATGTATAAGCATGCACAAAAACCTTAAAAAAATCAGCAAAACTAAAGAAATTAGTATGTAGTAAATGCATATGACAGCCAGGTCTGGGTAGTGCCTGAGCTGTGAATGTACCTGTCTATAAGAAGGTAGTTTAAGAAGCATTCTTGCATCGGTTTTGTGCACTGGGAAGCTTTAGAAACCCAGAGTAGTAGCAGCAGTTACAAGAAACCTCAACACTGTGGAGTATATTTATAAAGCAGTGAAAGGTACTTACTCCAAACATTCACTGCAAGTAAATGTTGGCACATGTGTTTTCAATGACAGTTAGGGATAACAGAAAGGACAGGTACTGTCTAAGGCTCCATTCACACATTAGCAGTTTATTGGTACGCGTGGAAATGCACTAAACATTAAAAAAAAATGCTTTTCAATGAGAGATGTTCACACTAGGGCAGCGTCCACGCGATATGAAAACTCGTGTTCCGCAAAAAAAGCCCTAGCGCAATTTTCTGGGTGGATTTCACGCGTTTCAGCTATAGTAATAGCCGTAAATGCACGTATGTTAAAGTTTGCACGTTTTCATAAACGTGCGGTTTTCTGTGCTTAAACCGCTACCGCTATGTGTGATTGGAGCCTCACTGCTTAATGAACAACAGTGATACTATTGACACCAACAAAACAGCTCATAAACTATCTTTGTTACGCTATTAATTTTAGAACATACCTCAACATGCTCTTCATTCCTCCTCCACACCTTGCATTCTCTTTTCCAAAACCCCATGACTCATTCTCCAGATCTCTTTAATACCACCTTCAAAGCTTGGTTAGCTGTCACTCCAATGTCCCCCTTCACTCCTTCTCTAAACCTTGATTGCTTGTCAGTTCTCCTCTTGAGTAGTCCTCCAGACTATGCCATTCATCATTTACTGTACATCCTCAGCCATTTTTCTGGCATTCTGCTCAGCTGTCTTCTTCATATAGGAGAAGCAGGACTGAGAAGATGGGGTGGTAGAGTGGGAAGGCCAAGGATGGGTAAGAATCGAGAGCACAATTGAGTAGGAGTTATAAACAAACTTAGTAGGCCTAAAGAGGTAGACAAATTACCTTTATAAAGTAGACAACTGAGGAGAGTGCCTAACAAATGAACAATGCTTGGAGGACATAAAAGAAAGATGTGTGACAGACTACTGGAATGGGACAGCTAACAAACAAGAGGTTCAGTGATGTATGATGATGGATAAATGTGAAGAGGACATATGAAACTGAGGTAGGATCAGGACGAGAGAAACAGATCTGGAGGACGACTGAAGGAGTTTCAAAAGAAAGGGGGCGAGGTTCGGAGTGGAATGACGAGCATGTTAAGATATATCCTAAAATGGACACCGTAAATATAGTAATATATAACATTATTAAACCTTAGATCTCAGAATATTATATCTTAGTATACCATAACCAGCTTCACATATGACACAGCATTGGATTTTTGGTCTCCTTATCCCATACTATTTCCGTTTTTCCTTTTACTTTCAGCCCCAAGCAGCTAAGACCAATTAGATATAATGATGTTCCATGAACACTAAGATATCTGAAAAGGCCAGTCTTTAATCCAGAGACATATGTTAACCTGGTTTCCACTCTTTCATTGAAAGGAGCTTCCGGTAGGAGTTACCTCGATATTTTACTACTCGGTCAAAGCAAAACTGAATGGAATTTTATTTAGCCTTATAAACCCTTTCTGAATATATTTTGAATAGATGGTAAACATATTAGTCTTGCATAGTGCAAAGGTTAACCATGCAATGTAAAAGCTTTTTAATTCAATGGGTATAACTTTGCTAACTAGCAGATACAATGTAGATTCATCTTGAATCTATCCCCATAATAGCCGTGGATGCTAGTATTTAACTTAAAGGTTCTTCCTTGTAAGCTATGCTTAAAATAACAGCTGGTCAGTTTGTATCTATATTTAAAGTAATGACTTATAAAGTAATGGCTGTGTGCAGCACGGACGCCAAACTGAGACAGGGATCATTTTGTGTTAGAGAGCTGTATATCTACGGCCACATCCATTTAAGCTTGGCTATGTATCAAAACAGTGTTTAAAAGTTCTCCAACAAGACAAAAAGTGCAAACAAGTCATAAACAAAAACTTACAGCTGTGTAGCAGGCATAGTTAGAGTCCCCAGGGGGCAGTTAGTAAGACAGTTTGGTTCTAGACAGAACAGACAGAAAGAAAGCAAATAGATTGAAAAAGAAATGAAAGAAAATAGTCAGTACTGTAGTAGTTTCCAGCAGATGCATATTTCCAAATTTCTAGAATGTATGTCTGCAACAGATATCGTGAAAGAAGTACAGATTAAAAGGTTAATACATAGTATGAAAGGTTAAAGAGAGGTGAAGCATACGGTAAGTGAGTAATATGACCTGTGATAAGTTAGCCATAGATTTTATGTTCACAGCTTATTCTTCATAACAGCACCTATTACTGACACACTGCTGGCCTGATAATTTCTTATAGACTGTGCAAACATCTAAACTAAGAAATATGAAAAGCAGAGTAATCCTCAACAACCAGGGAGAAAACATTTTTCATTACCACGATACATTAAGCCAAAATGCTATGGTTACTGCACATAGCAGTTCTTGACCAGCATCCTAATGAATATTAGTACCCATTATTTATTTATATGCTTAAGAAGTAACCCCTTACTGGTGTGAGAAGGGTTTGGAGGACATGTACATTGTGCATGCAAACATTTGTAAAAGTAATTTCTCTTTGTATGTAAATGCTAAAAAAGAACCATTCCCTTTTGGTCTGCTAAATATACCATTAAAAGTGTTTTGTTATTTGTTCAATAAGTGCAAAAAAAAAAACCAGTTGATTTTGTTAAAAGCTTGCTTGTGAGTCCATAACTTCCTGTGCTCTCTGTGTACAAGGAGGAGTTATGAAGATGAGAAGAGGTCAGTGTTCTTTCTAATCCATCAGAAATGAAGTAGGCAGGGCTGACACCACAAGCTTAGGAATTCCGAGCTGTGTTGTCATGTCAAAGAGGAAGGTAGGAGCATGCTATATTTCTGACACATCAACAGTTATTTTTCTCTACTTGCAGAGTGTCAAAGGGAGTAAAGGGATAACATGTGGAAATGTGCGTGTATGACAGAGATGTACAAAATATATATATTTTTTTAATTTTGCCTTTGTATATGCGTTAAAGTGACCCTTACCATTCTACTTGCTATCCTACCTATCAGTACCTTTACATCAGCCTTCTGTAATCCTCCAAATAGCTGAGCTCAGACTGGAAGAAAGAAGACCAGCAAGAGGAGCCACTCATGCTCTGCTGCAGTACACAAATGTTCTTGACCATGCTGTGCTGCCGCTGCAGTATAGCTCAAAGATTTGGCTGTGCAGTCCAGCAGGTCGTTTGAAACTTAAAACTGGTAGCACGGTATAGCACATTTTGTGGCAGGTAAACATTTTGCTATGAATTTCATTCATTCATCCGCTTGCCTTGAGTTTAGCTTTCATATTTAAAGGAGAACTTCGGGAACACATTTTATTAACCCGTGCTGTGGAGCTACCCCCGTACTGCAAGCGTTAACTGCTCGTTTGTGTCTAGGTTAAAAAATTGAGCTACCAGATGGAGACGATCTGGTTCCTATGTGTTGATCTTTGGGCGGGGGCCTCCCCCCCCCCCCCCCCCCCCGCTGCAATGGTCTAAGGTCCTTGAGACATCATGTTCTATACACAGTGTAAAGGATGTGAGGACACCGAGGAACACACTATCACTGTAGCAGAGGAGGAGACAGACTGGAGGGAATGCTTCCAACACTGTGGATCGGGTGAGTATAACTTTTTTTTGAACTTAGACACAAATGAGCAGGTAACCCTTGCAGTGTGGGGGTAGCCCCACTGCAAGGGCTAATAACATGTGTGCCTGGAGTTCTGGTTTAAGCCAGCCTATCAACAGCTCTGCTATGCTATACTGTGTCAGTATTTACTGAAGGTGGTATTGTTTGCGGCTGCATTTATTATACTTTTTATATTTATGACATTTTCACTAAAAACATTCAACTGAGCCAAGATAATTCATTTGACAAGGGAAATGCGTCCTTTTCTATTTGAACAATGCATGCTATTTTTTTTTATAATCAATCACTAGATTTTTAACTGTAGTTCTTTACAAAGAGAAGTGCATACAATGTAAAACAAATCTAGAGGTCATCACTTAACAGAGACATTAAAAGGAGAACTATGGGGTTAGGGCTTTTCCCCATAGTTCTCCTTAGGGTAATGGGAGGACACAAACTAGCGTCCTCCCGTCACCCTAAGCTCAGTATACTGCGAGCTACTGCTCGCGGTATACTGAGACGCCGCAGCTGAAGCGGATCCCGACAATTATGCCCGGGATCCGCCCAGCTGTGTGAGTGACAGCTGGCTCTGCCTATCTAGAGGCAGAGCCAGCTGTACCCGCCCCCTCCCCATCCGATACGCCAGTCAGCGCTGGCGGATCGGAGCGAACACATACCGGCGTGAGTGAACGCCGTTATGTGTTCACTCACTTCCCGATCTACTGAGCCGACCTGTGACAGTCTCATTGTCACAGGTCCGCTAGAACTACAGTATGAGGTGAGTGAAAAGCTCTCCCCTCATAGTTCTCCTTTAACAAACGTAGAAGAAATTAAGTGCAAGTAGAAAACCGTTTTCTATGACCTTATTTACAAGAGATAATTACTTCAGATGCTGCACGTGTTAATGTAGTATGAGAAAAATGTTTGGTGCTTAGGATAGTTGCTTAATCATTGTATTTATTATTTTGTTGTTTATAGTGTGAAAATTAGATTAAATAAAGTAAAGGTTTTATAAGCGAACCTTAAGGCAGATAAAAAACACCAATTTATTCAGGTATTTTGTTTATTTAAAAAATCACAACGTGTATTTAAAAAAAAAACTAGTGTAAGGAATCTATTTGACTTGGAATAAGCCTCTTGCACAGCATATGTATAAAAAGTAACCCCTTATGATGTCAGAAGGTTTATGAGTACATGTACATGGTGCGTGCCAATATTTAGAAATATAATTTCTCTTTGAATTACTTTAACCACTTGAAGACCGGGGAGTTAAAACACCCTTCCTGCCCAGGCCATTTTTCCGTATTCAGCGCTGCAGTACTTTGACTGACATTTATTCCGTCATGCAACGCTGTACTGAAATGAATTGTATTCCATTTTGTTTGGGACAGATAGAGCTTTCTTTTGGGGGTATTTAATCATCACTGAGGTTTTTATTTTTTACTATATTAAGGAAAAATTACCGAAAAATCAGGTTGTGTAAACAGACACCAAACATGTGAAGCCTTAAAATTGTGCGCACCTGCAAAAAACGCAAAAACTACAATACCCAAAATTGCCCATAGGTGATGATTAATTTTTTTTTTGCGCTCATCAGTTTAGTGTCATCAGTGATTGATGGTCCTAGAATTATTGCTTGCACCCTGACTTTCACAGTGATATGTAACATGTGCCACGCGTATTTACGTTTGTATGTGCGTATTACGTGGGGGCGGGGGACTTAAACATTTTTTGGGTTTTTGTTTTTTTTAAACATTTTTTATTTGCGACTTTAATTTTTTTACACTTCATATTTTTGCTGACAAGCCCCCAAAGTGATAGCATAGGCACACTTACAGGTCCTCTTTATGGAGACATTAGGGGTCTCTAAGACCCCTGTCACCTAGGGACCCCAAAGAAGCTGATGAAGCAGAGGTACGCTTCACTAGCTTCTTCTCTGGCTATAGCAGCCATAGAAATTACAGCTGAATGCAGAAGAGTTGTAATACACACCACTTCTGCGTTCAGAAATCGTAGAGAAGATCAGTAGGTGGGAGAGTGCGGATCTCCCTCCGATCTTAGTGCAGAAAGCAGGGGGGACCACGGAGCCCAGGATAGCTGGTAACGGCGGTGGAGGGGAGGGGTGCCGCACATTGCTGGGCACATACAAGCGATCTGAGCGGCTATAGAGCCCGTCCCAACCCTTGTACGTAACAGCCGTTACTGGCTGTTTACACTTGTCAGTATGTTCTGCTCGTGCACTTGCTAGGGGGTACGCAAGAGCAGAAAAAAAAGCTGTATATATTTACAGCCACCTGCTGTAGGGAGCTTGCCATTCGTCTGTTTATTTGCAATGGGCGGACAGCAAGCAGTTAAAGTGTACGTGAACGCTAACAATGAACTTCTCTAATTTGCTCCCTTTTGGTTGGCTACATAGACCATTAAAAGTGTTTTGCTATATCTGTTCAATAAGTGGAAAAAAATACCTTTTGATTTTGCTAGAAATCTTGGGAGCTGATAACTTCCTGTGCTCTCTGCCTGTGTACAAGGAGGGGTGTAGATGAAGATGAGGAAGCAGCACAAGGAGTCAATCAATCGTGCTACAGTGTAAATGTGGTAACAGAGGACAGGAGAGAGCAAAGTGAGCTCATCAGCCTCTGCTTCTCTTTACTGTACAATACCACAGACTGGGGAAGAGACAAGATTTAGCTGTATTACTCAACTTCTGTAGAGAAAAATCAGGTATCCGAAGCTGGCTCTACTGTCTGCCAGTGTAAATCTCAGGAATGAATGCATACAAATACAAATCCTTTGGCAAGTAAAACCTGTCTGTGTATTTAGCTGTTTCCTGGAGTTCTGCTATAAGTGGTTGTATTCACTTTCTTTTTCTTTCACTATACCTATACAGAATATTTTAGGTTTGGCAGGGAATTGGCTAAATTGGCAAAGGTTGATTTTACAGTTACTAATTTGTATGTCTCATCATTTACAATGAGCTGAACCCTGCTCAGTTCAAAATTTCACTTCCAGAATAATAAAGAAAAAGATTATTTATTGAAACAGTTACAAAAGTATGGTATTCTACAATCCTTAGCAACCAATCATTAATTAGCAGATTGTAGGTCAAAGAACTGATTTAAAATGTATTTTCACTTTCGCAGCCAATTTGGGATAACACCTATTTTATATTTGTTATACATTCCCATAGCATAAGCTAAAAAAGATTTTTAAAAATGCTTCTTGCAGTTTAAATTGCTTTTACTTGGGTATGGGTTTCTTGGCTTCTTAAGGGTTACAATTTCTACTTGCATCTCCTTCTTTTGTAATGCTAGAAGGGGCTGTGAGGGGTTGAACTATTAAAACACTGGCTTATCCATTGTATAGTAATGGAGTTATTAGGAGGAACACAATCCATAAATTTCAGTACTAAGTCTTTTTCTAAGGAAGGATCACTGTGAAGGTGGTCAGAGAAACCTGGAATCAGCCATGTTGCATATTCTGTGGTATTGTGTGTGAATAGAACACATAATAAACATATAGAGGGAAAATTACACTTCACACTTTAAGTTTGGCTGAAATGGTTTAGTGCACACCACTAAAAATTCTATTATATTATCAAAAGAAAACCACAATGGTTTTAGCTCAATTTTGTTTAGATTTTTTACAAAGTGTATATACGTTTTCAAAATCTGGCCATGCACTGTGTGCCTTTTCACGTTCAGTCCCATGGGCGGAATGAAAAAAATGCTTGATTCCTCCATCTATGCTAAACAGCATAGACAGGGCAATCTCCCCACTGGGCTATTGTATTCACGCAGTGGGGGATGTGCCACTGTCAGAATACCCAAACAGTGAATGCAGATGATCAGCTGCTGATCTCTGTATACGACAGGCTTTTTTTCTATAGGAGCAGGGCTAAGGGCAATAAAAGGAGCCTGAGGTTTCACTTTCTGACTGTATAAACCAATGCTTAATGTTCATAAGAACTATATTTTATTTTCGCTTGGCTGCAAAGGGATAACGGCACAGTCTTCTCCTTTAACATGGAACTTTTTAACCACTTTTGTCCGGACACTCTTTGGACACGGAGCCAATCAGACTGGCTCTGTATCCTGTAATCACTGTGATTGGTTATCACAGCAATCACTTGGCAATGTTTACATTGCCAAGCCATCCCTTTCCTCTTACATCATAGGCAGGGGAGAGGAAGTAATAAATGGATGAGTCATCTATTTATTACTTCCTAGTGAAAACAAACTGCAGCAACAGCAGCAAAAAAAAAGTTTCAAATAATTTTAACCCCTTCACCTCACCCCTCCTTTACTGCTTATGTTATTTGCATTCTGTCTCCGCTATTCTGTATGCATTAACCCCCTCACCGCTCTTATCATGCACATCTGTACATTGACCCCTTCAGCTCCGACCTCTGTGTATGTCATGCAGATTTATTGTATCTCAAGCACCATTAATAAGCTCCATGTTTTAACCCCCTCAATAGCGTTTGTTCAGGTTTTTATTTTCATTTTTTTGGGTCTTACTATATATATATATATATACTTTATATAGTAAAAGAAGAAAAAAAGTTAGATGGTTATTAGATGACAATAAAAGAAATGATTTACTGTCTGAAAAAAGTCTATAAAATTAATTTTATTACAGTGTAATTCTCAGTCAAACTTTCACAGAAGTGAAAACTGAAAAATGGCCAGGTAATGGAGGAGTTGTAACTTGTCAGTACTGAAGTGGTTCAAGTATGTTATGCAAACCTTGCCATGAAATCCAGTATTCAGAGTTAGTATGATTTCCACTCCTTTCCATTTTTGTGGTGAATATATAAAATAGCATACTTAAATCTCAAGTCTAGACAAAATGTTTTCATTATGCGCTGTGTAACAAATCATCAATTTAAAACCTATATTGAAGAGAAGGATATTGTGCACACATAGTGTAATTGGTTCAACACCAATATTGGTATTTAAAGATTGTTTTTTTCAAATGTATTTCGATTACCTGTTCATGACATGTATTTTAGGAAATTAGCAATAAAGGAATAATGGTGGCCCAACTTGAAGAACCGACAGCAAAAAAGCAGACTGTTACCCCCTCTTACTGGATTGCTTTCCTGCTTTACCACTTAAAATAAATCACAGGCAAGTAACATATGTAACCAGAAACCTGAAATGTAATTAGGCTAGTCTTCTGAAGCATCTAAATGATACTGTGGGAAATAATTTGAAATTTTCATCAACTGTGGCCCAATTTTCTAATCAGATTATTTTTTGTGGAAGACCAGTAAAGTCCATGGTATCTTTCAACCTTTGGCCAGGATTTCCATAAGATGATACATATCTTTAAGGAAATTATCAAGTTATATAAATTAATTTTGAAACACAATTTGATCAACATGGTATAACCCAAGCGGCTGGGAATTACACAAAAAAATAATACAGTAATGGATCACAATCAATAGCAAATTAAATGTTCTTTTTTTTGCTTTACGGCAAGAGGTGTACTGGGACAAGCAGTATAAAAAAAGAAACAATCCTTACCTCAATAGATCCTTGTTCGATTTTTAAAAGTTCTGCAGCTGTGTGGTCTCTGTAACCTCTGGTTGGACTATTTGGTGTTTGTCTTTGATCATCTAATATTTTCTTGGTAAGTATTCTGGCAGCATTCTCTGACAGTGAGTAACCAGGTGGGGCAGAGAGATCTTGTCTAGAGCTGACATCACCATACTGATCCCTTTGAAGCTCAACAGTTATGCGGATGGGACTTGGAGATCTCCCCCTGCCATCCATGTACATGTCAGGCATAGTTACAAAGTCTTGTCTGGTTTCTGCTGACCTAGATCTACTGCTTGGTCTTGACACTTTTTGTAAATGGTCACAATTTACTGGGCTGTGATCAATTATATTAAAAAGACTTGAAAGTCCATCATTAATTGTGGTATGAACAGGGCTTTCCCTGGTTGTTGTTGACCTAGCCCACGCAGATTCATTGAAGCCTTTCTGGGAAGTACCAGAAGTAACACATTTTGTTGGCTGATCTGTTTTAGCAAGTGTTTTCTTCTGCAGTTTTGGAGAACCATATTTAGGAGAACAACAATTTCGTTCAAACTTTGCTTGAACTTTTTCAATAGCTGGAGAAATCTGCCTGTTCCTCAGACTACGTGAAGGTGATGATACAGGAGTAGAAACTCCCTTTGGTGTCAGACACTTGAGTGGACTGCTGGTAACGCTTCGTAAAGCCTCGGTTTGCAAACCAACACTAATTGTTTGAGTTGTTTGTGTTCCTGTACTCTTTAAACCATTGGTCTGACAAGCAATGTCTCTAAATTGAGATTCTACTGAGTTTGATCGAATCGCATTTCTAACAGAATTGGCTACTTCTTTCATGTCATCACTCAAGTTCCTTGACAACTCTATATTGTGCAGAGAAGACGCAAAACTGACAGTAGTGCAAACAGGACGATCCATAGGGTGTAGGTTACTCTCATGGAAGTCTTTGTGGTGCTTATTGAGATCACATGACCATCTCCCAAATACCTCTGTACCACCAAGTTTTGCCTCAGAAACATTTCCCTTGGCTTTGGTCGCGGAAAAGAGTAAGTCTGGGTCTAGGTGCTCCTGCTCATCATTGCCATCATTTGCAGATGTGTCAAACCTTCGAACCACTTGTGGGCTGTGGAAGACCCTAACCCCCATTCTGTCTGTAACATCGTGGCTTGGAGACAGCTGCTTCTGGCAGTGATCTGGGTTGGTCAAAGTATTTGTTGTCATAGTAACACTCGTGGTAAGAAACCATGAAGATGACTGGAATGTTTCAGAAGCTGATTCATATTCAATTTTCCCATTTCCAGTTCTATCCACACATACCATTTTATCACCCTGGCCCACATTATTGTAATCCCAATTCTTGTTAAATTCTTCAATATACTTCAGATCATCAGGAGACAAGGGTGGTGTTAACTCATCCTTGTCACTAGAAAGATCTAAGTTCTTGTCCGGCAGGAAAGGAGAGCTTTCCATTAATTGATGAAATTCAGACATGGAGGACACAGACATGACCCTATAAAACAAAGGGTGTGTAGACAATAAGAAATGTGGCTACACTCCTGGAACAAGCAAACATGCAAGATTATAATAAGTGCATGTGAGCTAAAAAGGAAGATCCACAAATAAAGCCAAAAACTGGGAGCATGCAAGTAGTACATGGTCATGCAGACGCTTTTAAAAGATGATTCCTAAATTTTGGAACAGCATTTAAGAAATACTTACCTCTGCAAACCTCCTTTTTGTGCATCATCCTGCAATAACAAGCAAGATGGTTATAGGCTTATTAATCCAAAAAGTATTTTTCAATACATCTTACATTGTTAACTAGAGGTGCACCGAAATGGGAAATTCAAAACCGAAACGAAACCGAAAAAAAAAAAAATTGTCAGGCCGAAATGTTTTCAATATTTTGAAGACACAGAGTCCTCTATCTCCCTTTCTGTATCCCCTGTTATCAATGAACAGGAATCCTCTATGAGTGTTCCTGTTCATTCATAACTTGAGAACATTGTGTGTTTACTATAACTACAATTATGAATGAACAGGAGGTGATGTAGATCACTTCCCATACATTCATAATTGAAGATATAGTAAACAAACCATGTCCTCAATTATCTACAAACACTCAGCGATCAATGATCCCTGAGTGCTTCCATTGGCTCTCCTCTCTGACACGCTGTCACAGGAGGCTGAGCGAGTGGTGCACGGAGAAGAGCTCAGCCTCCTGTGACTGCACGGGCTGTCTCCGCCCACACACAGCTCTCCCGGACTGTGATAGGAGGCTGAGCGGTGTGGCAGGAGAGACGCCGGCCGCTCACTGCGCTCTCCTCCCGCAGCACTCGGCCGGCCATCACACTTTCTCTCCTCCCCGCTGGGACACAGAGCAGCGCCCAGCGGGGAGGAAAGAAAGCAGGGATGCGCCAATGTATCGGCAGGAAAATTGCACTTTCGGCATTGAGCCAAAAGGGCCATTTTCGACCGATATGTTTCGGCGGCCGATATATCGGTGCATTCCTATTGTTAACTATTTATTTTTCATTAAGACAGCACCATACATTGTTGTACATAACCTGTGGGACTACAAAGCACATCAACACATAATATAATGTCAACAGGCACATAATGCACAAATAACTGAAATACTGTACAATTATACACAACAATGGTAAATCTAAATGTAAATGAATGAAAATACCATAATATTCGCCATTACAGACAATGTGTGACTACATGGATTAGAATGAGAATGGACCAATTTTTACACATGGAAAGATAAATTCTGTCACAACATCCACAATTAAAACACTCCAGTGCGTGGTATATTTGTAGTGCCATTTAAGATTTAAATTGATATCTGTTTACTTTCTACCAGCGATTTCTGCTATCACAGAGGTGATTCGTATTACTAGCACAGACCATCTGTTAAAGTACTTTTATCAGAAGAAAAAAAATGGCAAACAAGCAACCACATTACGTAACCTTAATGCATCAGCTATAGTCTATTATTTGTTCCTCTCCAACATCTCTGTGTTTTATTGTGTTGGATGTGCCCAATACTAGGTACAGGTTTTACCAGTATGGTATGTTGTTGTGTGGATGACAGGTCCCCTTTAATTAATCATCCTTTACTCATAGAAAATATGGTTTTAAGACTGCAAAAGCATGTCTCCTCTTCATGGAGATTACCAGGCTAGCAGCTCAATGAGTGTGTGTCTTTTAAAAAACCTATACTACATGAGGAAGGTGGGCAATTCAGAATGCACTTTTGGTATTGTAGTTTACCTACATATACTGATGTAAAACTACAGAAAGATACGCACATGAATCTAAAGCAAAATATTTTTTAGTTTTGGATAGAGTAGGGAACGGTACAACTTGTGTCAGGTTTTTTGCCATCTGTGTAATGTTGGGGCAAATGACCTCAACCTCTTCTTTCATAAGCACAACAGTACATAAGAGGTAATCTCTTTAAAATAGGGGAAATGACCTCTTAAGCATTTACTGGAACAAGCGTCACCATTGGAAGATTTCTCCTCTATTTTGGTTCTGCTGACATTCTTTCACTCTTTGTGATAATGGTCACCAGGACTCATTGAAAGTCTGCATCTACCTCTTGGGGGCACTACACCAAAAATCTGACATACGTTCTACCCCTTCCCAACTCTATACAAAACAAACATAACAACTTTATGTTATTTTCTAATCTAAATAAAAGCACTGGAAACAGATTTTTATAAAGTTATTAGTAATAGAAGTAAAAACATAACATTTCTTAAAATAAAATCTCAGATGAAGAGTTCATTCACGAAGACTTGATTGTTCTGTGGTCACATGATGAATAAAAAACAGACAGGATTCAGGCATTACCATAAGTTACATTCTGTTACTCCAGTAGGCAATTGCCCATTTTAGTTACAATCCTTTTGCTGAAGTGCAAGACTCAGAATCATATATAGTGTGCTCAAACATGGGGCAGCAACAGAAAAGGCACATTACCTCAGCGGAGAACTTATCACGCTCCAACTTGCAGGGCTGAGTTAAATCAGACTCATCAACAGAATCCAGCGAAAGTGCATCAAGAAAGAGATTCTCAGAACCAGTACAGCGATCGGACCCCTTCAGCTTAGGCAGTAACTGTTCCTCAAACTGCATATCATCAGAGTCAGAAAATGACCTAGCTCCATGCAAATGCAGCACAGCCTTGGCTGAATATTCCCCATCACCATCATCACTTTGGTCAGCAAGGAAGCTATCTTTTCTCCGAGGACTTGATTCCCTTTGAAGCTGCAAAAGTAAAACACAAATGCTAAGCAAGTTCAGGAAAAATAAGACACATTTTCTATTCTTCATTATTATTGCATTTCACAACAGCCAATACACATATATTATTGGGATTGAGTCAAGTGACTAGAAAAATCTTTTGGGGATCCAAGTAGAGTGAATCCCCACCAGGACAGTTTCTTTCCATTATGCACAAAACACGGCATGGCTGTATTGTGAAGGGAATATAACTTAGCAGTGCTCATCATGTAGAGGTCTGCACACAAGAACTGCTTTGGATAGAAAAAAACAAGAATGCTTCTGTTTCCTTCAAAGGTTTCCAAGCTCAGTAACTTCATTGACCACTATAAAGATATTATATTTAGTACCTGCTCTATTTTCCTGAGGAATTCCTTTCTTTGCTTTTCCCAGTCACGTTTTTCCCTTTCAAATCGATCGAGCAGGTCTCCCTTCTCCCGACTCCAGTTCTTTTCACTCTGCTGTACCTGCCTGTGGAGGTCCATGACCAAACGGTGGCTCTCGGAAAGCAACTTCTTGTGCTCCTCTCGCTCCTGACTGTTAGATACCTGAACCTCACTGGGGCTCAAGTCTCCCGGCACTTTAGGCCTCCTCACTTCATACTGCAAAAGGAAAAGAGACACAAATACACAAAACTGTAGTCCTCATGTTATCATGTCTCAAGTATGTTTTCTGAATACATATAATACATATATACTCCAAATACCATCTAAAACATTTTAAGAAACTGTTCCATAGTTCACATGTCCATTTTTAGAGCTTAAAGTCCAATAATGGAGTAAAGTTTCTTTTTTTTATATAAGGTCCTCCTGGAGGTAATAAAAAAAATTCAGCTGTGACTGCAAAGCTCACCTCCTCTCAAGTTCTGTCTTTCGCAGCAATAACCTTCTGCCACTAAATGTCTTTGGTCCTCTGGGTTGAATGATGCCCATTCAACCCGGAAGACTGAGGACAACCTCTCAGTGCAAGGTGCCATGGAGGTTACCTGAAGAGGAAGAGAACCCCTCATGTCATGTGATCGGCCAGAAATCTTCTGAAAAAGGGAGGAATTATACGGGCAAAAAATACACAAGGATCACAACTGGAGGATGAGCCCAGAATTGGGTTTTTAAGTATATGAGAACACAATAACTAAAATGTCGTAGAAGATTTAACATGTTAAGATAAGTCGTTTTCAAAATAATAAAGCCGGGTGATTCTGCTCTGAAGGTCCTTAATTAGACATACTGTCTTATAGGGTAAGAACGTTATGTTCCTATCTCCTATACCTAAGTGTTCATTCTGCATGTCACCTTGTCACACAGGCTTCTGTTGAAGACTACAAGAGGCCGTTTCTACACAGATTATGCAAGCATGATCCACTGGTGTCAGCACCAGGAAACCTGCCCTGAGAAATGCCATGCAGCCATTGCTGGAGTGCATGCATGTAGACAAGAAATAGCTGCAAGGTGGATGAAGGAGGTCATCTAGGAAGCAACAATGAATGAAAATAACAAGTATTGTATGAAAATAAAAAAAGGCCATTGTTTCTGATGCATAGGTACTATAGCAAACTAAATCACCTTCACTTAGGGTTTATATATTTTATCTTACTGCATGTAGCAGAGTAATTAGAAACATAATTGCCACTGCTCTATAACTGTATAGGAAGAACTTAAGATTCATCCCAACATTCTGTATACATTCCCAAGGCCAAGCTATAAATATCTGCAAATACATTGTAGTCACATTATGCATCTGCATCCTCAGTATGAAAATAAAGTTGGAAACAAAACACGGGTGTCAAGGGTGACATTGTCCTAAAACAACAAACCGGGTGCTGACACTTTTGCACCTCTAGTGTCAAATAGGAAGTGCAGGGATCCCAGGAGTAGGAGTTTATGTAACGTCTAACTGCTACCAACGTCCTACACCCACCTCTTATCCATTCATGAAACACATGCAGATCCTGCACCAACCAAATAGAAAAATAAATCCATTTTACAGGTATAAATGGGACACAAAGTGTTTTCTCTCAAAAGAAATTCCTTTTATCAAGCTCATTTGTGCCACAAGGTACTGGAACTCTCCACTATTCTTGAATAGGTCTATTTTGGTAAATTTGGGGTGCTATTATTGTAACAAGCAATGTTTCATTATGCCTTTTCAATGGGCAACACATTAAAAGGAAAGGAGTGATGACTGTAAACCACAGAAAAACTACCAGGGCTGTAGAAATGTATAGACATATGATCAGCAGGCAAAAACTACACTCACAAGAGCATACGTGACGAGATTAAAAAGAAATATCCCCAAATACAGGATAAGAAAAGAGACTAAAAGAATCACACAGCCACAAAAATATGATCAACAGGCTTAGCACAACTATAGGACTGGAACATAATACTCAGCTGTGACTTTAAGTATATATAAACAAGGTGGGGAACCTCCGGCCTTCCAGATGTGGTGAAACTACAAATCCCATGATGCATCCATCTCTGGGAGTCATGCCTGTGGCTGTGAGAATCTTGCAATGCCCATGGGATTTGTCGTTTCACCACAGCTGGAGGGTCGGAGGTTCCCCACCCCCGACCTAAACCTTAAAAAGGAACTTATTTACTCTCTTTTGGTCTACTGAATATACAAGGGAAAGCGTTTTGTTATATCTGTTTTAAAAGTACAAAAAAACAACCTATTGATCCTGTCACAAATGGACAGCTATCCCGGGTTCCTCTGCACACTTCATGTTCCCACCCAGCTTTTGGACTACAAAACACCTTACCCCATGTTGCAGAGGTAAATAGGGTGTGGGATTCGGTAGTTCATCAGAAGACAACTGGGCAGGGCTGAATTCATTTCTTGCCATTTAAGAACAGGAGAGGCACTGTGGTGTGAGCTCACAACAAGAAATAAGGAGCAGAGTGTATATTTACAGAGATCAACAAGTATTTTTCTGTACTTGGAGTTCTTTATAGGGACAAAACATAAGTGAACTTATACTAACATACACTTTAACGGTTACCAAATAAGGGGCATGAGGCAAGTACAAAATTATGGTTGTTGTAGAGATTCCAAGCCACTCACTGACCAAGGAGGTTGACATATCAGGTGTGCACATATTATCTGACCCCCCTTCGGCAGCTCCATACGATTTTGAAGGGGCATTGAGCAGTGCTGGCAGATGCTGTCTATATTGCTTATTATATAGAAAGCTGCACTACAGCGCATGAATGTCCAAATTCTTCATCAACAAAACTACACATATGGTTTATGTCACCATGCCAATCCAGGTACAATGCAATCACTGTACTCAAACTTTTCAAACTACCACCATCACCTTTTTGGACAGTCAGTCACTAAACTTTCATACTTGACTTTCATCCAGGTCTATGTTTGTGTATGTTAATAATGTAACAAGTGTTTGCCTTCCAAGCCTCAGATACCTTGCAATCTCTACTGTCCTCCAGTTTTACACTCCACTAGTACTTCTAGGCTCTCCTTGGACCTGACAGGTGGTTATCTTATCTTCACTGAGGTTCACATGTGATTGTGGAAACGGGTAGTAGTAACCAGGCAGAAACCAAAAAAGAAGCAAATAATGCAATCCAAAAAAATTTACTTTTTTTTGTTTTACTGATTGAAGACCTCTAGCTCTGAATCAGTATTGGGCATGTGGGACCTCTGAAGATAGACCACTGCTTCCAACAGAGAGCAATGGTCCTTTTCCGCACCACGTTGGTAGGGGACAGGCTTTACTACTCGATGTGGCTTTACCTGAAAGGGCTTTAAAGTGACCCTATTACATTACTATCTTTCTCCTCTACAATTATTGAGCAGATTCTAGATGCCCAAAGAAAAGATAAAAACTGCATGTTTATATTTGAAAGTGGCGTTTGTGGTTTGACCAATGACACAGACAATGGTCACATCAGCTACTTCTCTATAAGCAATCAATAGCTGTGCATAGAGCCATTGAATTGCATAGTCTGATATTACTGTTGCCCTACGTTGGTGGAAGGAACTGTTGTGATTGGTATCTGTAAAACTCTGAAATAGGATGACTATTAGATTTATTATTATAAATACAGTATATTATATTGGGCATCTAAGTTAAAAATTTGCAAGAATACTGAAAATAAATAATGCAACATTTTCTCTGGAACATCAAACCTTATATAATCTTACAGATCTCCCTCAGTACTGCAATAAGTGTTCTCTAAATATATGAAGCAGATTTTTTAAGAGCACACTTACAGAATGTCACTATAATATTCATGGCACATGTTCTCTCAATTAAAAAGGAAAAATGACTTCACAGTGAACACTACAAATGCTAAAAAGCAGGAAATGTGATATCACACCAAGTAGACGCAATGTCTGTCTCAGTGAACGCCTGGAAACAGTTTTATAATCCAAACATCAAATTAGAGATCAGCGTTGGCATGAAACGGTCGTTCCAGATAGTGAAGTGATGCTGCTAATCTTTTTTCCACATATATACATAGAAATGCCAAAGTAAAATGCCCACTAGGAGCCATTCCAACAGTACTTGTGTGGATAGCTGATTATTATACCACCTGATCTCTCTCGCTACATTATATATATATATACACACACACACACACACACACACACACTGTATATATATATATATATAGTATTTCCACTTTTGCTGCCAAATTGGAATAACACAATTTATATTTGTTGCATGATCCCATTCACATAGCATAAGCTAAAAAAAATGGTTCTATCAGTTTAAACTGCTTTTACTTGGGTTAGGGGTTTAAGGGTCAACATTTCTGGTTTGTCCATTGTATGTTAATTAAGTGAATGAGAAAAACAATCCTTAGATTTCAGTCCTAAGCCTCTCCAATAGGACAGATCTCCGTGAAGGTGCTGAGAAAAACCTGGAATCGGCCCATCTTGCCTGCTTTAACAAAACATCTTAAAGGTAAGAAATATTTTTTTCACTATTTTTCTTTATGCTGTGTGAATAGGATCACATACCAGACATATCGAGGGGTTTTCTCTCATTTGACTGCAAAAGTGGAAATACACTTTAAGATACAAGACCCCAGAATCACCTTCAAATTCATGTAATTACAGTCTAGAGATTGCATGTTACCATATACAGTACAAGCCTTTTTGAAAGGATTTATTTAGTATAGTGCACTTTGGTTTGAAGCAGAGAAATGAGGTTAATCTCTATTGTAATCTCTATTTAATCTTGCTCTGTCTCACTAATCTTTTCCCTCTGGGCACATTCGTTCAGGCAGCCAGAGATTAGATCCTTATTGGTACAGATTTACATTACTCACACAGAAGGTTTACAAGTTTGTTTCTTTTTCTCATGGCTACTTTTCCAAACAAACAAAGAAACCACTGGCTATAGTTCAATAGTTTTCTTCATTTCATTTCAAAAGTCATACTGTAAGTAGGTGTCATCCTGTATAAATCTCCAACTAAAGCTGAGTATACACAGTTAGAATTCCGTTTGAACCATTTGTATGAAAGATCTCATCAGAACCTTCAATAATGCCATCAGAGATTTGTAGAATTTCATTCAAAATTTCATTTCATTTTAACATTTAATTTTGGAATGAATGGAGAAAAATATTCCATCTTGCTTCAATTTTTTCATCACTGTGGTTTAAATAGATCAGTGATTTAACCCCAATTTTTTACCGATTAGAGAATGGAACAAACGTTCTTAAAACAACTGTTTTCTGATAAAACTCTAACTGTGTATACCCAGCTTATGTTGGGATAAGAGTAGAGAAGTAGTGGAACTCTTGTCAAGTTTTTATTACTGCTTATGTCCTCAATGGGGAGATTCTCCCTTTCTGCCCTGGTGGCCATTGTCACCGAGACATAAGATGAAGGGAAATCCAAAATTATACAGTTGTCACAAGAGCAAGAGAAAAGGGTAAAGTAGGGTATACACGGTGCAAATGAACTGGCCGAAAATCGCACACCGGGTGCCACTTTCAGCACCCTTCCGCCCAGCAACCCTTGATCAGCTGATCAAGGGTTGCTGGCCTTTTTGTGAATTGAACATTTCAAAGTGAAAACTGCCATGAGGTAAACTCAGCCCACTGACCTCTGCCAGGGCAGAGCTGTGCAGCGGTCAGGAAGTATCCTGACAAAGTACTGACAGTCACTGCTCTCCACTGGTAGCAGAGACCAATAGCTGACCGATCAGACTTAGAACCAGCACGTGGCAGCTGCAGTGTCCCAAGCCAGCTCTAAGCATTAGGAAGAGTATGTTTTACTCTCCCACAATCCTCCTTCAAAGCAGAACTCCAGGTAAAAATGGTTATCCACCATGCAGTGGGGCTACAGGGGGCTACCCCCCCCCCCCCCCCCGTGAGGGTTAAGTGCTTGTTTTTGCCTTGGGTAAAAATAGTAAGTTTATACTCATCTGATTCTCTGAGCTGACTTGCTCTTAGACCAGCACCCAGGGCCTTGTTCCCTGTCCACTGCAGCAGTCTAAGGTCCCTGAGTCATTAGGTTCTATACACAATGTATAGGACATGAGGATGCGGAGGGACATACCATTGCTGCCGTGGAGAAGGAGAAAGGCTGGAGGGATCGCTGTCACAGCTTGCTGGCTTGGAAAATCGGGTGAGTATAACTTTGTTATTTTTGACCCTAGCCAAAAACGATCACCTAACATTTGTAGTGTAGGGGTAGCCCCACTGCAAGGGCTAATACATTTTTTACACAGAGTTCTCCTTTAAGAAGTGATCCCAGAAGAATGACAATGTAGTAACCTAGTGACTGAACCTGTCAGTGTATAGTGTCTTGGTGTGATATGCTGATGTCTATATTCCTGCACTGCTGGATGTTTACAAATTTCCCATTACCATCTGAAACAGTGATTAAATAAATGTGACTATTGTTCTGAAAATTATAAACATTCATTTTCTAAAAGATTAAATAAATTGTTGTAAAGTGTTAATTCACTTCACAGTTATTGGTTAAATACTGAGCATGCAATACATTTTGGTGAGAAAAGTCAACCAGTGTGTTTTTAAATTTAAAAGGGCAGTTTTTTTTCCTAGGTTACCTGCTCCAGGCGACATCTTAGTTCTGTCTCTTCAATCTCCCAAGTAGCTTTATCTTCTGCATATAACTGCTGACTCTCATGTTTGTCTGTGGCTTCATCCCGCAGCTCAAATCGGAAATCATCCACTAAGCCCTTAAATGCAGCAAGAAGGCGATGATTTTCAGTAGCCTACAAAATGAAACAGCAAACATACAGTATTTACTTAATTAGGGATGTCCCGATACCACTTTTTCAAGACCAAGTACAAGTACTGTCTCTCATGTACTTGCCGATACCAATTACCGATACTTTTTCTTAAAGGGCCATGTGACATTTTTTCTAAAACAATAGACTAATGATTTTAGGGCAGTTTATCACCAGGGCTGCGTGCATTGGAGGTGACAGGTTCTCTTTAAGGTGACATTAGGGGTCTTTTAGACCTCGTGTCACCTTTCCACTTCACTGGATTCACTGAATGTAATTACAGCAGGCAGTGGCTGGGAGCAATAGCCAGTCTGCTATTGGATATTTTAAATTGCAATAGCCAATAGCAGGTTGGCTATTGTACCCGCCCACTGCCTGCTGTCAATCAGCAAAGGAAGACAAAGTTCTCTATCAGGTCCTCCCTGCTGATTGACAGCAGGCAATGGGTGGGTACAATAGCCAGCTTGCTATTGGCTATTGCAATTTAAAATATCCAATAGCAGGCTGGCTATTGTTACAAGTGTCCATTCCTTTTCCACTTGATGAAACTGTTTGCTTTTGGTGATATATCTCAGTGTCAGTTGTCTGTGCTCCTTATTTGTTTAATAATGCCCTCACCAGAGTACACAGAAGTTTCCCCTCTCAATGAAAGAAGGCAAAGTCCATTATGTGTGACTGTGAAGGAAAGATTTACAGCTTCTCTCCTCTCCTCCCCCGTGAGCACACTGAACGGCCATTCTCTTCTTTCATTGAGAGTGAAAACTGCTGTCTACGTCGGCTGATGAGTGCATTACACATAAGGAGCACGGACATCTCAAACATTTTGATATATTACCAAAAGCAAAGTTTCATTAAGCTGAAGAGGATAGGACACGGAAGGACGGAGGAGGAGCAGCAGCTAACATACAAGCGGGGGATTTCACAGTCAGTTTTTTCTCCCTTCTCGTGTTGGCTACAGAGGTCTGTGAAAGGGACACAGAGCTCTGCAGCCAGCACCAGCACGGAGAAGAGACACTTCACAGAACACTTACCGCACGCCATACTGTCACACTCCGTTCCGTTCCGTCCAGAGAGGTCAGAGCGGAGCCTCTGTTTGGTGGAGAGGTGTTCTGGGGGAGGGGCTATGCGGGTCAAGTACTCCTGAAAATGCCCTGTATCGGCCCCAATAACGGTACTAGTATCGGTATTGGGACATCCCTATACTTAATGTTCAATTATTAGTATTGCAGCTTAAATAAAATACTAATTAAGGTGCAACTGAAGCCAAAACTTTTTTTTCATTTTGGTGATTGCTATTACTGAAAGTGAAAGAAAATCCCAAATTTTGGGTTATCACTAGATCAGGAATAGATGGGAAATCTTCCAGTGGTGACACTAGTACTGATGACCCCGATGACCACCGGGGATTTCCCTTTCTTTAGGGATTTCTTTGGAGGTCCTGTTGAAACTATCAGACAGGAATTGAAGGGAAATCTTCCCAATGGGACACAGGTGGGAAAAACGAAGCTGACAGGGTTTATAACCCTCCCATAGTCTATCCAGGACTAAAGTTTTGGCTTCGGTTCTATTTTAATTTTAGCCCAAAAATACAATGAAGTTCTATAGCAGTGTAACATATGCAGCCTTGTTAACATGGGCTTCAGCTTCTATAAAAGCAGTGTGCACCAAAGGTTTCAGGCCAAACGTTTGTGGACACCTGACCATTACACCTACAGTATTACTGGTCTTCACTCTGACCCAGCCCAGTGAAACATTTGGTACTTCCAGGTGTGAGCGAGAACTAGTACATCCCTTCCCTCTCTGTATAATGCAGAATTTGGTGTCTGAGTAATCACATGTCAGGATCAAGAGCTGTCATGTAGGAATGTGCTCAGCCCTGTACAGTTGGGACTTTTAGAAAGTCTGTATTTGCATAGGATTTTCAGAGACTTGGCATTGGTTCAATATGCTGGTGACTGTTGTATTGCAGCTCCATTAGTTTAATTGATTTTTGCTTAGCACAAAGTTACTTTAACATATTAATGTTTAAAGCTCCTGAAAATAAGGCACATTTATCAGAGAGTGTAAATTTACACAAACCCAGGCTTGTTTAGTCTTCAGTGGCAGTCCAAGGAGTTCACTAAGATAAAGTAATAAAGGCCACAGATGGTCTGGCCCAATAAAATCAGATTTTTTAATTATTTACACAGAGGTTTGTCAAACTATGTCTAGGGTATGCCTTAACATGTCTTTCTGTCATTTTCAAAAGCTATATTAACAAAAATAGATGACATACACCAAAATATTGTGTGACATCATGTATAACTCCTCAGTAAGCTGCTACTAATCTCTTCAAATGGCAACATATAATTACATTTAATGTGGGGATTTACTGGTATTTTAGCCATATTCCATGTGAAATATAGTATGATACATGAATGACCATTCACCAGTTCTCTTTAAAAAACTAGTCATACAAAATGTATTAGGCTTTTAAAACAATGCTGGTAGCTATGAATATACACAGCTGTTACATAAAATGAGATGTACTACTTAGTCTTTGTTTATGAGAAAATGTTCCAGTACTTTCACAGATATTCCCATTACCATGGCAAGCCTTAACCTGCAGGAAAGTCTAAGCATATGATACTTCTTATTTGGGTTACTCAATATATTTTAGTGTAAGCTCTCAAGCATACTGCACTTCTTCAGGCAGTCTCATTCCATGTGATTTTCCAGGTTAAAAAAAAGTCAGTTGAAGCATACACTGATATTTTGAGGGGACATAAGAGAATAGCATAAAAATCAGATTTATGTACTTAAAATAAAGTTATTTCTTGGAGTTCATTGAGGGACACAGGATTCAGAGACAATCAGGGTAATACTGCTGCCTACTGGAGGATTTGGACACTGGCAAACAAAAAATAGCAACCGGGCGGTATAATTCCTCCCACTTACAGCATGCCTCAGTTTTAGAGAACATAAAAACTAGGAGCAAGATCATAGACAAAGATGGGTGGGACCTGTGCCCGTCAATGAACTCCAAGAAATAAATTTTTACTGTAAGTACAAAAACCCAATTTTTCTTTCTCAATAATTGAGGGACACAGCATTCAGGGCAGGGACAACTACGATGTCCAAAAGCTGTCCAACTGAGGTGTAGGCAACAGCAACAAAACACTAACAGGACCACATAACAACAAAAATGAGGGCTGTCTGAAGCTCATAGTGGTGCCTAAAGTTCCTTAAGTCCAAAGCAGGCATCAGATGAGGCCTGGAAATCCACGTGCTAAACCCTGCAGAATGTGTGAAAAGAAGACCAGGTGACGGCCTTGCAGATCTGGGAGACACAGTAGCCTAGTACCGAAGTATGCTTTCCAAGTTGGCTGGTAGTCCTTGTGGGAAGTAGGCATCCTGGCCTTTAACACTGTGGGAATCCTTAATTCAGAGATACACCTGTCTCTAAAGGCTTCAGAAGTCATGCCGTTAAAGCCATCAACTGTGATAAACTGGTCCTTGAGACAGAAGGTCCTGATGATCTGGTAGATGTACAGCTATGGAACGAGACAGTGCTCTGCAGTACACTAAACAGTACCGGAGGTGTGGAATTCCTATCACCCGACGCCCGGGACATGCAGTGTTTTTTTCTACATTTACCCCTGCTGCGGGCTAAATGTAGAGCAGGGGAGGCGTTTTGTACAAGTGATCTGAGCGGCTGTGCAAGCAAATAACTTACAGGATGGAGAGCGGGGAGCAGACCGGAGAAAGCCTTCCTGTCTCAGCTACACAGGAGATCAAGCACAATACTGTGCTCAATGTCCTGTACTGGAGGACAGGCTTCATAAAGAGAACCTGCCAACTCCAAAAGCAATAAAGTTAAGTTAAAAAAGTGGAAGTAAAAAAAAATTTGAATAAAGAATAAAAAAGTTAAGTTTTTTTAATTAAAACCAACTCCATAGCCCCTACCATCTTACATGCGAATGGGCATTGTGTGTATCTGCTCTGAGTGCTGCACCCACTCCACTCTGTGCCATATTGTGGTAGCCAGGCAGCAGTGATCTCTAACATGCACAATGTGCAGTAAAGGGTAAGTTCACTTTCCCAAGTAATTTGGGAAAATGGAATTCCCTGCTTAAGTCTGGCCCACTCTCCCCCCCTGCTATACTTACCTTCCAGTGAATGGTCCTTCCCCTCCGCCGGTATGGGTGTACTATCTGTACCCCATACTGCCATCCAGCGCAGCCCTGCGCTATGGATTTCGAATTCTGGTCGCAAATTGCGATCATGCGTTGGTCAGCGTGGTCACCTGACCGCACTGACCAATGAGAAGCGCTTTTTAGCATGGTTATATACGGTTTTGGTTCAAATTATTTTTTGTATAGGACAAGTAGATTGTCCTTTAGTCCTTGGACAAATATTTTTTTTAAAATTTCCACACCCCTGAGTACACTCAAGTCTAGAAAGCTCCAGATTGTGGAACACAGTGACCTAAGACACATTCCAGGCTACCGCTGCAATTGTCCAGTCCAGCAGGGTCCGGTTAAGGCCTCCACAGCTATTCCTGAGGATACCCTGATCTAGATAGCTGCATATGGAGACCAGCTTTAGTAGTGTGTAGGGAAATGTCCATTGAAATCTTTTTTTACTTGACCATAAATAAATGGCTAGTAGAGAAAAGATGTCCATCCTCCTAGGACACTAGCACAAAATCTACGGCATGCTGGGATCGGAGGGATTAAACTGGCTGGTCACTAGTTTTTTTTGTTTGTTTGCTAGTTTCCAAATTCTCCTGTAACCGGCGGTATAGCTGTCTCTGAATCCCTCTGTCCCTCAATGAACAAAGAAAGAAATGTTTATTTTATAAACAAACATTTGTTCATCCATGTCATTGGGCTTTCTAACAACAAAAGCAGATCATGTGCAGAATACTAGGCTTTCTGATAACAAAAGCAGCATGATTGTGGGTAGTCAGTAGGATTTCACTAAGTAATAAACATACTACAGTGCACGCTATGGTTGGTGCTATGCTATACTCAGTCATCTGTTCCAGCTCTATCACGTAGCATAGAAGCACCAGAAGCACCAGAAGCAAAGGAATCAGCACCGTTTTACACCAGTGCCACCAAATGGGCACAGGAACCATAAAGGAGACTTCTGATAGGGAAATACAGCTTTAAAGTAATTAAAAAAAGAGAGACATAATAAAAATGTAGGCCACATTGATTTAACAACTGCACTTCTATTATAATATAAATAATTAGCATAAACTACTACTTTAAGAAGGTAATGCTGATTAGAAAAGGAGGCAATTCTGTTCCCTAACTCATTCAAGTCTATTGTTAGCACAGTAGGTTTTGAAAGAGACTCCAGAGGGCTTCTACTCTGGCACAGGACTTGAGATCTGCAGGTGGATAATATAAAATACTCATATTGCGACATTTCATTTATACCTGATTAAAATAAAATAAATATATATTTTTGTTTGTTTTTTACTTTTTAGCACCAAACACAATAAAAAAGCTATACATCCCCTAATGTTATAAAGCGGCATTGATGTGTAAACACTTTGCCAGCTGTTGAAAGCCTTAACTGTTATATATACTGTAGAGGTAAACTTTTCCATTAACTTTAATGATGCAAATGCCAGTGGGGTTATATTTATTTTTGAACTTAAGCTGTAAACTGTCTGGTAGCACATGGAGCATGCTGGATAATCTCTTGCAACTGATCACCAGTCGATTCCATCTAAATCATTCTGTGTGCTTGGCAAAAGCTCTAAAACAGGCAAATCCTGTAGTTACCTCCAAGTTCTGTCCTCTTATGACCATCCTTAATTGTCTGCATATCTATCATAGTCTTGTGTAGGTACACAAAAGTCAGATGTTACTTATCTTCTAAAGTCTTTTTTCAGGCAGCTACTATAAACATTCTTATCCTTTATCGAGTTTCTACTGGCCTGAGACTAATTTAAAGATAATAATGAAATAAAACAGCAGTCTGAATACAGCAGTATACCTGGCAGAGAGGTATTGCTATCAATAAATTGGAAGGTAACTACTGTGGCCTTTTCACAGACATCAGCGCTTCTATCTGCTGAGTCTACCGTGTAGCAATATATTATCTGTCACTCCAATACTCTGCACCTAATGGAATTTGTATCTGATTTGACACCAGCGAAAAGTGATTCACATTTTAATTGATCTGTCTAGAAATAACTCTCACTTGGCTCCACAACAGAGGTCTGAGTGATAGAATATAGGTATAAAGCAGATCTGCAGAGATATCTAACTAAGTGTGAATACATTTATAATTCAGGTGTTATACAGTGTTATACAGTTTTCTTAAGTTGCAATTTTAGAAAGTATGTAATGTTCTTACCTTTTTTGCCATGTCTTTTTTTTAGTGCCGATTACTGCCCATTTTTCTTGCAAGTCAAATCCCTGTTTAATGATTATGGAATTTAATCTTTAAACTTTTCTTGTGACTGTTCTAAAATGGCATATGTGAATGGGCTACAGGTGGCCAGGCAAGATTGTCACAAGATGGGTCAACAGATCATAGCAGTCCTGAACTCTGTTGTAAATACCGTATATACTCGAGTATAAGCCGTCCCGAATATAAGCCGAGGTACCTAATTTTACCACAAAAAACTGGGAAAAAGTATTGACTCGAATATAAGCCGAGGGTGGGAAATGAGGCAGCTACTGGTAGATAGATACCAATAAAATTACATGAATATTTCCAGATGACCCCGCTCGGAGCGCCGCCCACCGGCGCAGCAGTTACGCGACGCTTGGCGAGGTAAGTAAGGAGAAATTACGCTGACTCAAGTATAAGCCTAGGGGGGCACTTTTCAGCAAAAAAAATGGGCTGAAAATCTCGGCTTATACTCGAGTATATACGGTAAATAGGAACCACCTACTGTATTAACACTGCTAGTAATGCCTTTGCTTTCTTAACGGCATCTCGCAATACAGCAACCTCTGTCAGGTTATTATTACTGTCTATGCCCATGCTGAGGACATGTCTCACCAGTGATTGTAGCTAATAAGTGGAAAATTCCCTAGTGGTGATGCGGTAACCAACCAAGAAAGGTTCTCTCCCTTTATGTCCAAATCTATGTAAAATGTTTTGGTCACCATCAGGACTCGTTCATACCAGCTGCATTGGGGCTAAGCTGGCCTTTTGTTCCAGCACAGCCCAAACGCAAGACAAGGCAATTTGCCATTTCTTGATGATGAAAGTTCTGGTGGTGTGTGCTTAAAAAAAAAGTTAAACCGCATTGGACTGTGGTGAGCCCATGGAACTTAAGAATGAACAGAATGAAATGTCACTGGCCATTTTTTCCAGTGCAGCCCCAATGCAGGACAAGACAATTTGCCTTGTCGCGGATGGACACATTTACACCACGCGTTGCAGTGGAACGCCGTGGTGTGCGCTGAGAAAAAGTACAGCACGCAGTAAATGTTTTCAGCTCAGAAGGATGCGATGTGGTACAACTGCTTCACACCCAACTGTGCCTGTAGAACTGAAAGAAATGACACTTGTGATGTTTTAATAAAGTTCTAAAAAAAGTACACAGTGTGATGTGCCAGGAGCCATTAGCATTGTGCCGAGCACCATACACCAGCTGCTATGCGATTTAGCATAGCAGCTCGTGTGAATGGGTCCTGAAAAGCATATGTGGTGTTCAGTGTGTTTAAACATAGAATAAAAAATTCAATCCAAAACCATAGTCATCGGCACATGTATCTTTAGAAAATAAAGAGGGACTGAATTCTGGAAGTTGTCCACATAAAAGGCAGGCGTTAAAGAACTGGTCACCAGTATTTTCTGTGGTCTCCCTGCAGCTGATCTTTTTCCCATTACTGACTTACTATGCCTTGTTCTGCATGGTGTCTCTGTACTGGGATGGCCATCTTGGTACAGGCAGGGTTTTGTTTCCTTATGTCTAAGCCTCCAGCAAGGAGAACAGTAACCAACGCAGCAGAAACATTACCAAATCTTATTCCAAACCTGATAAGGAAGCAGTGCCATAGATCTCACACTGCAGATATACAGCTTTGAGGCTTAATGCACAGGAATTGCATTGCTAATTTCTAGGAGGAATTTCAGACAAAAGGTACATTTTTGAGGACAGCACTTAGGTACAATTAACATTTCTAAATGTTCCCTAGTAGATAGCAAATCTTCACATTTACATTTAGATCCACTTTAACCATTATCACCTTATTACCAAAACAACTTTTTGCTAGGTGCTAGGGATGCACTGATACCATTTTTTCCAGACCGAGTACAAGTACCGATACGTTTCCTCAAGTACATCCCGATACCAATTAATGGCAGGGTTAACTGTGGGCTGTGTGGACCTTTAGGTCGCTGTGCAGGTTTCATGGTGGAGTTTGTGGACTCTCAGGTGGCTGTGTAGGGTCTATGGTGGGCTGTGCGGGGGTAATGGTGGGTTGTGCAGGGGTAATGGTGGGCTATGCAGGGGTAATGGTGGGCTATGCAGGGGTAATAGTGGGCTGTGTGGCTCTCAGATGGGCTGTGCAGTGTTAATGCTGGGCTATGTGGTCTCACCCGGGCTCCCGGTCAGTCTTAGCAGGTGCGGGCAGCATGGAGCAGGAGATTTTTTGGCCGGCTCTGTAAACAGTTGCCGCTATTCACAAGAAGGCTGCTGGGACCTTGGCAGCCTTCCTGTGAAGCCCGCCACCTGTTTACAGCGCCGGTTACGGTAGAAAATGTAAAGCGCTGTATTGCCACTTAGTATCGGGGCATTTTCACCACTACTAGTCCTCGTGAAAATGTCCAGTATTGGCACCGATACTGGTATGTCCCTACTAGGTACAATAAACATTTCTAGATTTTCCCTATAAGATAGCAAATCTTCACATTTAAATTCCACTTTGTTTTGCTAGGTATGGTGAAATAATTTATGGTTTTAGCAGTACAAAGGTTTACACGTTTATAGATCTGTTTTACAGTATAAAAGATTAGTTGGTTGGTGAAAGAGGATGTTATTTATTTTAATAGAAACATTCTATTTTGCTGTATTGCTGTGGACCCTAAAAACCTCATGTACAGACAGTTCCAATGTTGCAACTAACTGATAAAATTATTAATTACTCTGCAGTTCTTATTTGACATTAAAAGGCTTCATATTTTTTATTCATTTTACACTTTTGTGGTCCTACCTCATGTTTCTAGTACCTTTGAAAAGAGGAAAACAGTGTATTACAGCAGTTTTATCACACCATTACAGAAGCAAACAATTTCTTGCCAATAATAAGCTGCCAACACCTGACCCACATAAGAAACTCCTAAAATACTGTTTTATTGCATGTAGTACTAATGCATCTCGTGCTTGAACATAAACTCAATCTGCTCTATTACATTTTGGGGTTTTTCAGTTTCCAGTTCAGGTCAACTTTTTGCTTCAATATCTTTTTGTTAGTAGTTGAACTGGACTGGCTAAAGTATATCTAAAATGTGGTGTCTCCACACACTGCACACTGGGTGAAATTCTCTGCTTGCAATAAGGTAAGTACTTAATAGTATTCCTATGTTAGGTATCGCCATGTGCACCAGAGTGAGTGCAATAATTCTACGGCCAATATTCATGGATAACTTTAAGCTGATGGCCTGTACAAGCTTTTAAAGCCTAGCCTATGGACAATCTGGGGTACCGTAATTTTTCACCTTTCACGGGTGTAAACAATATTTAAGCTTGGCATGTTGTGTAATTTTTTTACTCTGCACAACCTCATCTTTTATAAAAATGGGTATTATATTGTGTGTTTTTGTGCACTAAAATGATCTTAAGTGTATTTTGATAAAGCGATGCGCAAATATCATGCAACATAAAAATGAGCAATTGCCACCAATTTATTCTACTAGGTCTCTGCTTTCAGGAAATATATAACTCTGGGGGTTTAAGTAATTTTCAGGCCTAAAATGTAGATGATAACATGTGTGCAATAAATGAAAAATCAGCTCTGGTGGTGAAAGGGTTAAAGTAGAACGCACTACTTACATACGCTTAACATAAAATCAATACCTGAATTTTTAGAAAACAATAAGGATCTGTTTGAAAAGATATTTCTTGTGTGAATCATGAAACCATTTTGTTTTGAATCACCTGAACTTGTTTTTTGTGCTTTTAGAAATCTGACTCAGCTAGATAACTGATAGGCTAGAAGCCTGATCTGCTAGATAACTGGGATTATTTCTTTAGATTATAATGTAACATAATCCGAATACACAATGCAAGCAAAGACCTATATATTTAACATAAGCTTCTTCTAACTACTAAATTACTAAAGGCTTGTTCACACCAAGTGCGGAACAGATACAGAGCAGAGCAGTTACAGAATGCATTAAAAATGCATCCAATGTATTCCAATGGTATTTGGGGCTCTAGTTCACACCACAGCACTCACTTCCAGAACATGTGGAAAAACTGCAGCATGCCATATTTTTTCTGCTCTGGAACGCACCAAAACGCATGCAAAAGCATCGCAAACGCCCTGGAACACACTGCAAGCCCATTTTAGGCTAAAAAAAAACAAAAAACGGCCCGAAATGCATCAAAAAAAACATAAAAATTTACTGCACTACATATGCAGAAACTCATGCAGATCTGGTCCGTATTTGGTGTGAACAAGCCCTATAAGAAATAATAAGCATGTTTCTATCTGTTATGACTGTGAAATCAAAATAAACCCAAGCCGTTATCTACAAATGCAATGAACACTAATCAATAAACTTTCAGGCCTGGTTCAAACTGAGCGTTTTGTATCGTTTTTCTGCACTAAAAACACTAAAAGAAATACGCCCCTTAAGAATCCCATTCATTTTTATGGCGCTGTAACATCTAAGTGTTTTGTTTCAATAAGCAAAACGCCTGTCGCTGGAGGAAGTACATGAGCTTTTTCCTGGCATATTACAGATCGTTTTGGCCCCATAGACTTAATAGGAAACGTTTGAAAACGCGCGTTTGTTATGTTTTGCACACGCTTTACACGCGTTTGCTCATTAACTTCAATGAGCTACAATCTGCTCACAAACAAGCGCAACTTGATTTATGCGCATAAAACGTGCAGAAAAATTAGCAAAAGGCACACAAAAACGCTGTCACTTGGGTATCATTGTACTCTGAGATAAAATTGCTTCTTGAATATGTCTTGGAAGAGACATCCTTACACAGCAGCAGGCATGCCAGGTGAAATCCACATGTTGGCGTGTCTACAACCTGCTTTTGCCTGCATGGCAAATGTAGACTGTAATGCACGCAGGAAAAACTTCTCAATCCAGCACATCTGATATTGCAGAAGAATGCACTAATCTGTATTCTTTAACACTTAGGCCTTATTCACATGGGCCTCCTTAGTTTGTTTTATTCAAAGGAGAACTATGGGGTTAAGGCTTTTCCCCATAGTTCTCCTTAGGGTAACGGGAGGCCACAAACAAGCGTCCTCCCGTCACCCTATACTGAGACTCCGCAGTATACCGCGAGCTGCTGCTGCTCGCGGTATACTGAGACGCCGCAGCTGAAGAGGATCCCAACAATTGTGCCGGGATCCGCCCAGCTGCGTGACTGACAGCTGGCTCTGCCTATCTAGAGGCAGAGCCAGCTGTACCCGCCCCCTCCCCCGTCCGTTCCGCCAGTCAGCGCTGGTGGATCGGAGCGGGGAGGGGGGAATCCAGCCCCTCCCCTGTCACGGCAGAGAGCTGTGACAGGATCGAGAGGTGAGCGAACGCCGGTATGTGTTCGCTCACCTCCCAATCTACTGAGCCGACCTGTGACAGTCTCATTGTCACAGGTCGGCTAGAACTATGAGGTGAGTGAAAAGCACTCACCTCATAGTTCTCCTATTAAAGGAGAACTATGAGGAAAGTAGAGGAAAAGATAAATGCATAAGCGAAAAGTACAGTAAGAGAGAAAAGGAGAGTGACAAAAAACAGAAGAACAGTGGGATATCAGACCATCATAACAGGTAAGTGAAATGTTACGAGAGAGGATGGGTCTATCCCCCAAACCACCGGATGAAAGGAAAAAAAAAAACCTGAACCCCACCTCAGGAGGATCAAAACCACTGTAAACCATCAGGATTTATGTCTGGATGGGCATATGCTATCCAAGCCTCCCAACTGCTCAAAAACTTTTTGTTTTTTTCATCTACAATACTTGTCAAACATTCATTGACCATAATATTATCTACCCTTTGTTTGACTGCTCAAAAAGGGATGATATGTTCCTGCCATCTCCTGGCAAAAGTCAATTGGGCAGCAAGGAAAATGAAATACGTCAAAGTTTGTTGGGGTTTAGTGCCGTTATGGGAGCATGTAAAAGGGCTGATCATGGGTCCCTAGAGAGAGATTTCTGTTTTTCAAAACACCATTAAAATGAATGCACCTGGACACAAGTAAATACACAGTGAGGGGGATTTATCAAAACTGGAGCAGTTGTCCATGTCAACCAATCTTCTATCTTTAAATTTCAAATCTTAACTGAGCAAACTGAAGATAGAAGCTGACTGGTTATTATAGGCAACTGCTCCAGATTTTGTCTGCTCCAGTTTTGATAAATTCCCCTCAGCGTATATGATATAATTTCAAATCATGACATGCATTTATATGTGTTTAGAAATGTCCTATGAATGCATATAATTGCAAGTATGTAATTACCCGTGTGAATGAGGCCTATTTATGAGCAAATTGATTCTGTATTCTGTCTAATTGTGATTCTTTTCCCCACTTTATTCAGGCAGATCAAATCACTGCTTCCATCATCACTATTTAGCTGCAGTGTGTTCATTTTAGGTATCCCAGAAGTATTACAGCCTGCCATTGCCATTCAGGGAAGAGCAGGTTGCAGACACATACGTACATTTCACAGTGCTACGCCACCGGGCGGAATGAAGAATCTGTATTGACAAATCATACTGTATCTTACTGAAAAAAATCAGTGTATTACCACAGGCCTGCTGAAAATTGCAATAGCTGTAAGTTCTGTTACTAGGCAACTGCAACCACTTGGACCAACTTTGCTTGGGCACAAATATAATAATGTCACAGCATTTTCAAATTATGAAAGATTCCTCTATGAACATCACTTAAAGCAGATCTCCAGTGAAGTTTTCTTCCAGCTGAGTTTAAAATAAACAATGAGGCTTTGGCTGCATAAGGACCAGTGTCAGATGGGTTTAGCATACACATACAAGTCTATGGTGCAAAACCTGCTTGAAACAGGTTAAATGCAGGTTAAATGCGACTGGCAATGAGTAATCTCAGAAACTTCTCAAATAATGGAAATAACATAAGTCAAAGGCCTATTGACACAGTGCCTTATTCACCTTTTCTCTGGTGCTGCCCCAAATAAAAAGTCCTTTGCTCCGCCAGTTCTGTTTCAGGTTGCATGACTGCCTGCATCATTAAATCCACTTCCTGTGAGCCCAGGAATTTCATGGACGCAACTGATGGGGTGCATCGCCACGTCTGCCCTGGCAGTAAAGTGAGCAGGACTGAAATGAAGACTCCCTACCACTGCCAGAGGAAGAAGAGGAAGAACCATAGACATCATGGGACGGCCACAAGACACCAAGGAAAAAGGTATGTATTAAGGGGAATAAAAAAAAAGCAAGGGTGCGGGTGTGGAAAGGACGACTTGGCATTTAAAACACTAGTGTTTTGCCCTAAAGTAGTATTAAGTTCTGGGCGTTTTTTACCTTAATGCATTCTCTGCATTAGGGTAAAAATGGCCCAGCACCTTTTTTCTCCCTCAGTCCCCCCAGCACATACCTGTCAGCGACACTCGTCCTCACCTCCGGTCCCGAAACGATCCTCCGTTCCCCAAACTTCCGAGTTCCGAATACTGATGGCAGAGGAGCCATAGGCTCCTTCTGCCATCAATCAAAGAGGGAAGGGGCATGGGCTGCCACAGTGCTGTGTGTGTCTATGGACATACACATCCACTGCAGGCACGAGCGCGCACAGGTGCCTCCCGTGCAGGGGGCAGGGGGAATAGCGCTGCGGGGACCCACTAGAAAACGAGGGATTAAACAGTTTTAAAGAAAAGCAGCAACAGCCTCCTGCAAAAGAGGGTTCACTTAAAGGAAACATTAAAAAAATTGAGGCTTTAATATCACTTTAAGTTCTGTGCTAAAATCACCAGTATATGCTATGTTTTGGAAAAAATTACAAACCCATCAAATCAGGACTTTAGCAGATCTTTCACAATAGCAGCAATAATGTTGTGTCTCTGAGCAATAAATGTGGCTTCTCAGCCAGCTGATGTGAATATGAACTAGAAAATCTTGATATCTCACCAGGTTCAGGTGAGAGGGAGCTGTACTATACCGCCCCATTCACATTATGAAAGAAGCTGAATGGGCCCTAAGGCTAGAGCTACTCAGGTGTTTTTCAGTAGCTCAATTGTGCAACTAAAATCACTAGTGTTCCATCCTTCGTGGTAAAACAGATACAAAATAAATGGCTCCACATGGTACAAGCCACACAAGTAACATACACAAGCACAAAATTGGAGCATTGTGTAATTGTACGAAAAGTTACATTAAGGGCAATTTATCAAAACTGGAGCAGTCAGAATGTGGAACAGATGCCCATGGCGACCAATTAGGTTCTCTCTTTCATTTTCAAAGCTTAACTGAACAAACTAAAAAAACTGGTTAGGTGCCATGGGCAACTGCTGCAGTTTTGATTCATTTCTCCCTTTTCTGTTTGTGTAGGTAATCCTATAGGAAGCCATTTTTTACTCTCTACACCTGTTCAGCAAGGTTTTAGTAGTGCATAGCAAAGGAGTTTGAGAAGAAACTACAAAAAAAAAAATGATGACAAAGTGGTTTAGCAGCCTCTCAGTTAAAGGACCTGTTTAAAGGAGAAGGTATTTTTATATAAAATTAAAGTAGAGATTTGACATTTTTAGTATGGTATCTGAGCAGCATTTTGGCTGCATGTGTTCTAAGCCAACAGGTCCTCTTTAGGTGTGGTGAGCCCGGTGTTGAGATTTAAAGTTAAAGGCATACATTTTCTGAACTGCCTTCTTGTGAATGTCCCAGCAGGACAAAATAGAAAAGAGGAGGGTTTTCCTTCACTCCCTGGGCACCAAATTTAAAGAGGTCTGCTCTTTTGACTTATTTACATACAAGCTTTACTGGCTTGGAATCCAGGCTTCAATCACCTGGTGGGCCCTCTGGACTGGTGGACCCAGGGTAGCTGCCCCTTTTGTGTTTATTGTTGGAAATCACGGGGCCCTGTACAGTCCACTTGTCAGTGTTATCATGTAATTTACTGCAATGCTTAACAATGAACATTACATGCATTGGTGCGATTCGGTGCAATTTATTCTGAATGGCAACTTGAGATGGGCATGCATTATGGTTCGCAGACAAAAAATAGTGCATGCATCATTCTTTGGCATAGCACCACATATTAGTATGTTGAAACATACGTCCATCTCAAAGTGCATTGGGGATGCATGGCACCCCTTCTTTGCACCTACCTCACTGTAGGTGCGCTGCGCAGTAGTGTGTGTTAATCACACGGAACCGTGCAATTAACGCACCACATTGGTGTGAGCGGGCCCTCAAAGTCCTCGCAGTTTCCTCAATCTGTTCACCCCAAGGTCCGAGCTCCCAGCTGGTATCCCAATTAAACTGGTTACCGCCCCTCCCTGCTATCACCGATATCTCCCACATGTCCTCCCCATTCTCCTTCTGTGCTGGCTCAATAAGGTGAGTACTACAGTGTGCAGGTCCACCTAATTCGCTGCCTTAGCCTCTAGTGACAGCCTACTTAATTGGTGCATCTTGAGCACCAGTGAGGTAGGCTAACATTGGAGGCTTAGGCAGCAAGTTAGGTAGACCTGTACACGCAGTAGCTTATACCTTAGATACCATGACAGCTGCGGGAGAAGAGCCTGAACTCCACTGCCTGCTTTCAAGCTGAGCCCGGGCTTCCATGCTGACCCAATGGGGCCTGGGCCCAGTATGGGAGGCCAGGCTGTACCCTTCTGTCGACAGCCCTGCCCATGGGCACCACTCCTTCTCTCATGTTCTCATGCTATGTAGTGTATTAACAGAATTATATTTTTAATGTTAAAGGTTTCCTGATAATGACTTTTGCAACTAAAGGCACATAGAGTGCTTTGCTTAAAGGCTAAGTTTACCTTTCTGACCATGTTTCATGTTACACCCACATTTAGGGTATAGTATTACTTAGTATATATTGTATATGGAATATATTTTATATTTAATTCCTTTCTGCAAAGTTATGGCTTGCCATTGCCTGCACCCATTTAATCTAACAATACCTGCTTCTGATGCTGGAGTAGTTCAGGTGTCTGTAGCTGGGGGCTGAGGTCTCTGCTGTGCTCGCTTGTGGAATGTTGGGGATAATCTGTTAAGGCAAACACTCCATCGTCCTCATCTTCTTCTGCTTCCTCCAAGTCAGGATCACTTCCTCTGAAGTCAAGGTGGCCAGCAAACTCAGGAAGGGTATTTAGTTGTTCAATCTGCAATCAGTTAACAAATTTGCCAAATATATCAAAATCTGCATAAAACATAAATAACAAGATATCTGAATATTGTGCTCTTGGCAAAAACAAAATGGTTTGTTCAGCTAAAATAAATAGATTCCCAATATATAACACCTATTTGGTTATAAAAGAATTAGATTTTTTTTTAAATGAAAACTATCTTATAAACTGACAAGATGATAAAAATCAGCTTTTAGCATAACTTCATAATATATTATCTTCCTTGACAGCACCTTAAATTGTGAGCTTACCCAACACTGGCCTTAGTCATAGCATTCTTGGCTTGGTCTTGGGCTGAACATCAAAGTATCATGCTGTTAGTGGTTTCTTGGTTTATTTTTAAGAAGAATCCAGAATTGCTCAAACAAACCTACGTCAAGACTTTTATGAGTGTGGCACAAGTTGGAGTAATATAATATGACAGGGGTAAAACCGCTCATTTAATACACTTTATCGAGAGGTTAGTTCTGTACTGTATTGCAGCATGAAATAAGCACTGATTTTACAATATGGAAAAAGCGCAACTGGAAATGGCATTTCATAAAAGATTCAGAAAGTTTTGTATACTAAAATCAAAATGGCACTTGCGAAAAAATTCTGTAAAGCGAGGATGCTATCAAATATAATGCAATGAATAGTTTTTATTTATCAATTATCAATCTACAAAGGGCATAAACAGAACAAACTAAATCCTTAATACGTAATCCCAGACAGACTCAACAATGTAAAGATCAGGGCTTTGTGGGAGCCATACCATCTCTTTCTGGACTGCTTGTTCTTCTTTTCCCTAAAAATAGTTATTTGTGACTTTTTCTGTATGTTTAGGGTCATTATTCTACTGCGGAATGAGTTTGGGACTGATCAGGCTCCTCCCTGATGGTACTGAATGATGGGTAAGTATCTGCCTTTTACTTTCCAGCATTAAGGAGAAAATTAATTCTGACCAAATCCCTAACTCCAAACCTGCAAGGAACCTCCATGCTTCACTGTATGCTTCACTGTATTCTGCAGAGACTCATACTTGTACTGTTACAGGCATATATTTCAAATTTGGATTCATCAGTCCAGAGCACCTGCTGACATTTTTCTGTTCTTGTGTTTTTGTACATAGGTGAGTTGCTTGGCCTTGTTTTCACATTTAAGATATGGCTTTTTAACTGCAAGCCTTCCATAAAGACCACTCCTAACCATACTTCTCCGTGTGGTAGATAGGAGTACCAGGGTCCCACTGGTTTGTGCCAAGTTTGAGCTGATGGTGCAACTGGACATCTTTGGTTTGTGAAAGGAAGTCAGCATGATGTGTTTATCTGCTGCACTTGCCTGTTTCTTTCTACTGCTGCAGAACCGCTTGGAGGGCACATCTATGAAAACCTCTCTTCCTTGAGATTTCTACCTGTAAGAGACCTTCATGATGCAGAAAGACCACCGTGTCACTGTGTTGTCTTGCCTGTGTGTAATAATTATTTACACTCAAGTGTCTTCAGCTTCATTATTTTATATTTACATGTTATCTTGTTGATCATTAGCACCTGTTTGGTTGACTGTGCACAGGACCCATCTTCCTGCAAAGTCCTTAACTGTGTGCAAGTGTAGACGGGACCACTGATGCTTTCTTTCAAGGATATGTACACTAACCAGTGATTTGCTTTAAGTTTTTTTTGGCTCTTAAACTTGTTGGTTGTTAATACATAAAAAAACTACATTAATTTTTCTAACACTTCATAGCATTTTGTTTTTACATATACCTAAAACCATTGCACAGTTCTGTTGCTCTCCAGCTACAGAAGCTGGTGAAGCAAATCTCTGCTTCATCAGCTTCTCTGGGGACCCCTATGTGACATTAGGGGTCTTGGAGACCCCTGAAGTCTACATAAAGAGTACCTGTCATGTAAATTGACTATCACATAGGGGGATTCTTAGCCCCCCATGTGATAGCAACAAAGGTAAGTGTAAAAAAAAGGTAATAAAAAAATTAAAGAAGCATAATTATTTTTTTTAAACTAATTTTTATTTAAGTCCCTGCCCCCCACATACACACGCAAACATGGGTCGGGCGCACCTATATGCGAAAACGCCTATTGCGCCTATTGCACTAAACACATGTTACATATTACCGCGAATGTCGGAGTGTGAGCAATAATTATAGGGCCATTAATCACTGATAACACTAAACTGATGAGCAGTAAAAGCGTTTAAAGCGTCGCCTATGGCCAATTTTTGGTGTGGTCGTTTTTTTGCGATTTTGTGGGCGCGTGCAATTTTTAAGGCTTGACATGTTTGGTGTCTATTTACCCGACGTACAAAATTGTGTGTATCTTCCTGCACTGCTTACCGGATCTCCTAGGAGATGATGTCTGTAATAGGGTGCTTGTAGCGACCACGGAGGCACCGTGTAGTCAAGTAGTAATTCAAAAAGATGTCACCAGCACTCCAAAAGTAGATTCAATATATTTTAATGACATCGGTCATTCAAAATCACATGTACTTTCGGGGCCACGTTGGGTCCCTTTCATCAGGCTCAGAATTCTGAGCCTGATGATGGGGACCCAACGTGGCCCCGAAAGTACTTGTGATTTTGAATGACCGTTGTCATTAAAATATATTGAATCTACTTTTGGAGTGCTGGTGACATCTTTTGGAATTACTATTTACCCGACGTGACCCGGTCTTTAATATTTTACTATAAATATGGGTAAGAATAAATATTTTTTAACATAACATAGGGAAAACATTTTTCCCCCCCGAAATTTACAGTACATTTTTCATTATATAGTAAAAAATAAAAAAAACCCCAGTGGTGAATAAATACCACAAAAAGAAAACTCTATCTGTCCCAAAAAAATAATATATATATACAGGGCTCGAAAAATGCACTCGTCCACGACGAGTGGACGCCAGTGCTGGATGAGTAGCTTCCCGACCGGCCGTTGTAATTAAACGGCCGGCCGGGAGCTTTACATTCATTTATATATATATATATATATACATACATACATACATACATACATACATACATACATACATACACACACACAAAATATACTGTATATCCAACATTTATACGGTCCAGCATTATCTTACTGATGAAAATAAATTACCTGAAGCAATTCATCCCCCGCTTCTTCCTCCTCTACCCGTTTGCACTGGCGCCAATGTGCTAGAAGCCATTTCAGCTTGACATACAAAACAAAGACATTCTGCTTAAAGTTCCTTAGTTCTTGCTGTAAGAGACTTTTTTCTTGGCCCCATGTTTTCTCCTCCAATTTATTCTGTAGTGTGAGACTCTGAACTTCCAAGTCTTTCCTCCGAATGTTCTTCAAGTGTTCCTCCTCCAGCTGTGTTAAACAAAAAAATTGATTGTATAAATATGAATAATCATTAAAGATCATATAACATCACCTTGATATGTGCTCAATAACAGCAGGAAAGGGTTCCAGAATAAGAGTATGCAAAAGCCTTTCTCAGTAACCTACAGCAATCATCCAGATTTCACTTGCTAACAGTTTAGAGAAGTCAGACCAAAAAAAATGATATCTAAGTGATTACTATGGGTGACCACACTCTGTACAGGGCCTGATTTGGCACATGGGGAGTGTGTATTCAGGCCTTTCTTGCCTAACAGACAGGCCGTAAAGTTAGACTGACATCTGAGAGTGGACGTTGAAGATTGTGGAGGGACATAGGTATTCCCTGTCAGTCTAAGCTAAGTATCCTGCAGTCTGTGTGTGAGCAGACTAGAGGTCCAGTCTGATGACTGATGGAGCCAGTTCAGCAGAGAGGCTGCTCTGTTTTAAGAGGAAATAGATAGAGCTGTGCGACAAATAGCCAGGAGGCTGGAAGACATTTATGTTTATTGTAATGCCAAACAACCCGTGAGAGGGGAAGAACACTGAGTAACTATGATATTTTGGATGAATAAAAGTGGGCAAAAAGCCATAAATCATACTCTGCCAAGTGGACTGAATCCTTGGAAACTCCACCATTTGAAGCTAAACTTTACAAATCATAAAATTGGATTACCAGATGAGGTCATTTAAAAGTGATTTAAGTGATTTAGGATGTGAACTAGACTTGAATGTATTGGAAAAATGCAGATGACTCATTCTCCTATTTCACAAAATCTGACTTTACAAGAAAATGCATTTAAATTGTTACACGGATACTTAGGCTTCCGGACAAAAACAGGCTGAATATTATATTAAATCAAGAAATATACTCAGCATGATCACTGCGTCTAACAAGCCTACAGTTCCTGATGGTACATCAGACCCTGTGCAGAGTGTGGTCACCCATTGTAATGGTTTAGATATCATTTTCAATTGGTCTGACTTTATAAACAGCTAAGAAGTGAAATCTGGTTGATTGCTGTAACTTACTGCACTTTTGCTACTATCTGCACTGCTAACACATGGCATGTGTGCTTGTCAATCCCTCTCATTGATGTAGAAGACTGAAATAAGAAGTTTTAATAATATCATTGCAACTATTGTGAGTACTAATTCCAAGTATGTTTTCATTTACATATTAATCAAAAGTAAGATTAGAACAGGAAAAAATCCACAAAAATGGGTCAACAACACCCTGCAGCACTTGATAAATATTTAATGTCAAGTACAGATTTGTCATACAGCTCAGTACTGGAGGCCAGCATACATCGCCGAAATCTATCATGAGCTGGTAATAAGTGATCATTTGCATAGAAATTACCTAATCTCTTCATCTGGGAAGTACTTAACTAGATAATTACTGCTAATCTACACAGTAGAGAGCTTGTCATCACTGTCTCATCCCTTCAATGAACCATTTCCTATCCCATTTCATAGTAGAGGGCACAGAACTTCACAGGTTAAGAAAACTTGGCAATTGGTAGCATAGTATGTGTTAACCCCTTCAAGGCCACAACATTTTCCTCCACACAGGCCCCGAACATTTTTTTCCCTTTGGAGATGCACTCTAGTTTGGTAGCAGATTTGAATACTTTTTTTATTTTATAGGCTTTAACTAGAAAGATGACAATTTAATAAAAACACTTTTTTTTTCTGAAACGCTACTTTATGTAGTTAGTGCAACCGCAGATATCCACCCCAAGTACAACTCTCAAATTCACCAATTCCAAAGCCTCATATCAAAGTCCAACTTTCATTTTAAGGTGACATTAAAAGAGAACTATGGGGTGTTTTTCCCCATAGTTCTCTTTAGGGTCACAGGAGGACATATACTAACCTCCTCCTGTGACCAAAAGCTCAGTAGATATAGAGTAGAGGGCGCTGCAGCCGGGACGTATCCCTCAATACTGTTGGGATCCACCCAGCTGCGTGAGTGACAGCTGGCTCTGCCTATCTAGAGGCAGAGCCAGCTGTGCCCGCCTCCTTCCCCGTTTGTTCCTCCACTCAGCGCTGGAGACGATCGGGAAGTGAGCGGATCGGTGCATGTTTCTGCTCACTTCCCGATCGATAGAGCCGACCTGTGACAGCTTCTTTGTCACATGTCAGCTCTAACTATGAGGATGAGTGGAAATCACTCACCTCATAGTTCTTCTTTAAACTCAGCAGTTGAATCTTAAAAATACATTCAAGTACCTTAACTAAACAAAATATATAACTGGGCTATAGATCCTCAAATAGCTCTAAATTCATGCTGACACTGTCCTCCCTTCTGGAGGGGGGCTACTTTTGTTCTCCATGGGGTTCAGAGCCTGGGGAACTCGGTTTTATATAAAGAACATGGTTTTCTCATAGCAGATATTCTGGTCAATAATACACTGTGCATATTACAGAAAGTATGAAAATACAAATATATAACCAAAAGACCTAGTGTCTTGGGGTTCTGGGGATATTTGGGATTCTACCACCGTCTGATCTTGTTGACTAACCTGGAAGTGCCTGAAGGTACTCACTTGTGATGTAAAGTCTTTGTACTGGAACATCATGAATAACCTAGGCATCAGAGCAGTCAGGTATTTATTGTAAGGCTTTATATTACTTTTTTGGAACTTACTGATTTTAAGTCATAATTATTATGTTCTTAAAAACAAAGTTATCATTTATCTGGCACCAGGTCACATGTGCACTCTCATATGTGCACTTTTTTTGGAATGGTGGAAACACAAGCATGTGTTGTGGCTGTGAAAGGGCTAGTGCCACAGTCATAGTACCATTACATATTACATTTTTCTGTTGCAAAAAGTGAGACTGATTACACATTTCCACAACTAGTGGAAAAGGGTGAGAGGTGTTGAGCAAAAATACAGGGGCATTTTGCATGAACTTGTTTCTACTTTGATCTGCTAGATCCAGGTTTTCTTTATACTATAGTTTTTATTAACACTTCAAATATATAAGTCCAAGTACAGTAACAGAAAAAAAAACAAAAATATACAGAGATGCAAAGGACAAGAAGGCAAGACCCAGATCCAGGTTTTAATGTCAAACTGATCACTGCAGACAGTGCAGCATATTAACTTCACCAATTCCATACTTGTTTTTTCTGGAAGCCTGGGATCACAATAAAATGCCCGCAAGATGCTGAGTAGAGGGAGATCGGTAGAAACATCTGCTCTGAGCACATCAGGGTTCAGAGTCGTCAGTTCCCAGCCAACCTAATTGGGTCAGGAAAAGATCAATGACTTTCTACCCTCAATCTGCTTAGGGCAGAGAAGGCATTGGAGGATTAAAGCTGGCCATACACTGCTCTATTATTTTCGTTCAACTAGCGGCACCCACTGTGCGAATTTCGTCTGGTTCCTCAAGAAGGTGTCACCTTAATAGGCTTCTGGTACCTTTATAATTTAGATTAGATTCCTATTTGTATTACAGTCACTGCCATTCAGACACAACCATACAGAACCACTAATTAGAAAAATGAGGCTATATACATATACAGCATGTTCTCCCTGTGCTTGTGTGGGTTTCCTATGGGTACCCCAGTTTCCTACCACACTCCAAAGATCTAGGGCTGCAGCTAACGATTATTTTCAAAATCGATTAGTTAGCAGATTATTAAGGTCGATTAATCGGTTAATCGGATAAAAAACCCCAAAAGGCTACAGTGATGGACTAGTTTGTATTGAGATGTAGTCCATCACGGGAGCAAGCTTGGCGCGGTGGAAGTAAAAAAAAAAGGGGTGGTGTGCAATATAGTACATTATACAGCGTCGCAATGGAGAATACCAGCAGCTATAGAGGAATACAGCAAATTGCAGCAATAGTACATTATACTATAAATGTACTATTGCTGGGATTTGTAGTCCTCTGTAGCTGGCGTTATTCTGCATTGCGCTGTATATAATGTATTATTGCTGTGATTTGTAGTCCTCTATAGCTGCTGGTATTCTGCATAGCGCTGTATATAATGTATTATTGCTGGGATCTGATGAATTCCTCTATAGATGGTGTTATTCTCCGTTGCGCTGTATAATTTATTATTGCTGGGATTTGTAGTCCTCTGTAGCTGGTGCCATTCTGCATTGTGCTGTATAATGATTATACGGCGCAATGCAGAATACCACTGACTAGTTGTAGAGGAATACAACAAATATACAGCAGCACAATGCAGAATACCACCAGCTATAGAGGAACAACAAATCCCAGCAATAATACATTAAACACCCTGTATAATGTACTATTGCTGGGACTTGTTGTTCCTCTATAGCTGGTGATATTCTGCATTGTGCCGCTGTATAATACATTGGTATTCTGCATTGTATTGTATTGTGCATGGTACTCTGCATTGTATAATACAATGGCACAATGCAGAACACCACCGACCAGATATATAGATATATCTATCTATATCCATCTATATATCTATATATAGATATATCTGGTCGGTGGTATTCTGCATTGTGGTGTTGTATTATGCAATGCATATAGTTGCAGCTCTACAAAGATCTGCTGGCAGGTTAATTGGCTCCTGCCTAAACTGGCCGTGTATGTATGTGAGATAGGGGGCCTTAAGATTTTAAGTTCCTTGTGGGCAGGGACTGATGAGCATTACCCACACCCATAGATATATGTCACAAAGGCGTGGGGAGAGCTCTCTGCCACAACTGTCACCACTGACTGGGACGGGATGGTGTGGTGATTACAGTTCAGAGTGGGTTTGCACCATGCCCAGGCTCATCTCTATTTATAACCTGACAAAGGTTGTAATCCTTCCCTACTCTAGAGATTGGCTTAAAGTGCATTTCCACTTGCAGTCAAATTTGAAAAAAGCCCACTATACGTGTGTGTTCCTATTCATACTGCATACGGAAAAATAATTAAAAAATATATATATTTGTTGCCTTTTAGATGTTTTGTTGCAGCAGGCAACATGACTGATTCCAGGTTTTTCTCATCACCTTCACAGTGATCTGTCCTAATAGAAAGACTTAGGACTGAAAATTGAGTATTGTGTTTCTCTCATTACCTTCCTTAACGTTTGAATGCAAAAGTCAGGGTTGTAATCCTTTAACTCTTTGTTAGTGTTCAAATCTACTTTACAAATCATAATGAAATGAGCCAACACAGTACAAACAGGGTTAAAAACACCTTCACCTCTCACAGCTCCCCCAAACATTATAAAGAAGGAAAACAAGTAGAAATTCTAATGCTTGAGAAGCAAAAAAAAAAAACCCTAACCCAAGTAAAAGTTAAACTGCAAGAATAATTTAAAACATTTTTTTTTTAGCTTAGGCTACATGAATGGAAATTTGTAATTAACATAAAATAGGTGTTATCCAAATCTGTCTGCGAAAGTGGAAACACACTTTAAAACTAATATTCCAAATTTACTTCAAAAGTAAAATGTACACCTAGGTTACCCCTTTGGATGGTATTCATACCAGTTTACTCCAAACAATGAAAATTTGTGAAAATATATTTAGTAAATGACAGTACGCAGTACAGAATGCATTTCTATCAAGATACTAGGTGAAAAAGACATACTGTTTCACTTAGAAAATCCACACCTCTCAGAATGAATGTTCCATATTCGGATAGCATCTAGTGGTCAGACAATTACTAATGATGTACAACTGTTAAATGTCAAAAGAAACGAAACTGAAGGAATTCTCAGACGTCCGCCCTGCATTAGATTGTTGTCTTTCTATAGAGAGTCAGCTGTGTCTGGTCTTATAAAAGGTGGTGGATTAAGGACACATAATACCTGGATGAGCCTGTCTGTCACCTTTTCATGCTCCTCTTGGTGAAGTCTCCTTTCCTGTTCAAGAATAGCCTGCAGTTCACGTAGTGTTGGATTCTTTTCAGGCGATACGTGATTGCAGAGCTGGATATAGAAAGAAGCAATAAGCAAGTGTTAAATAAACAAGAAGCTAAAAAACAGTGTTTTTTCCCCCAAAGTAAACAAGTGCTAGTCAGGGCTTTAATACTGAATTGAAGTAGTTTAATTCGTAAGAAATTAAATCCTGATAAACTCTGGATTGATGGAACATAAAAAGTGTCTGAAATAAGTTCCAATTAAGTAAATAGTTATTTGGAAGTAAATAGTCATTTCCAAGTTTGCATTTTTCTTTCCAAACAAATTGCCCCTTAAGTACTCATTGAGGCTGGCTCCATACCTTTGTGTTGTGGTGATGCGCAGTGCACAGTACTGCTCAATGTAGGCAATAGTGTCTTGCAGTGCCATTTATTTTGAATGGTACCCCAACACACTAAAGCAACAGACCTGCACTGTGTTCCCAAAAAAGGGTCTGGTGTGGTTTCTTGTGTGCTGATAATCATGATATGTACTCCACAGGTGTAAAGCCGACCTTTGTTTGATGACAAAAAACGATAGTATATAGGGAGAATAAGAGAAGTGTTGTGTTAATATATACCAGCTTCATTGTCACCAGACTTCACAAGCACATAGTAGGCAGATTTTATGTAAATCCATATCTTTCCCTAACGTTGAACATATTTTATGCAAATCTATATATAGGATCTGACCACCCTCAGACACCTGTGTCTCCTGGTGGATCCATAAAAACAAATACATGTTCTGGCCAAACCAGGTACATAACTACAAATCACGGATCCCCATAGCAAACTTTGGGGACCCCCAACTAACTCTCTCTATAGCAGGTGGCAGTCAATAATATGTGTCATTGATCTTAACATGCGAGCTGTCAGCATAGTCAGTACACTATTAGGGAGCAGTGCTAGGGGTAAGAGTTATAATAGCACTAATAATAATAATAATAACCATAATTATATTTTATATTATGATAAAAGAAATAATGTTCTTGCACACACTTACTCCTCATTCCTAATTTCTGTCTGTAGCAAAAGTTCAGAGGGCAATAAATCTTACTGCACAGAAGAGGGTCTGTTTCTAGACAATCCTGAGGTCTGACCTCAGGCCTTCTATACTGTAAACCTCACAGTTTCGTTTTCTTTATGGGGCTGCCTCCTACCCCAGCCACATGGGCTGCTATGGCTACTGTGGCACCACTGGGCCAAGCATTTGTGTTTATTACTTTGGGGAAGGGAGGGCAGAGAAGGAAAGTAACAGGTAGGCAGATCTAATCTATCCAATCAGTGCTCCCTTTGAGAGTAAGCAGGTGTAAGTTTGGTCGCACAGACCGCCGGAGCAAAGGCAAGAAGAGGTTGTGGGGACCGATCTGGCACCTTGGAGGGAGCCGACAGGAGCAGGGAGCGGATAAGTAAAACAGCTTTTTTCTGTCCCCTAGGCAATAAAGGGCAGTTAACCCTTGCAGTCTGGGAGGTAGTTTTACTATATAGAAACAGATTCCTGGGGTTGTTCTTTATGTTCTGATAAATTTTTGTTAAGAATTTGTTTTAATTGGTTTAAATGGCAAAATGCAGGTCAATTCACACAAAATATAGCATACAGGGCATTTTCATGTAGTGCATTGCGGTGGACAAGTCCTATTACCAAACAATATATTAACTTTTGTGCAGTATGCATGGCACCATGTCTGGTGTGGGCAAGCCCTAAGTGCCAACAAAATCAAAATATACTATATGGCCAAAAGTTTGTGGACTCGTAACCATCACACCTATATCAGCTTGTTGACCATTCTGAGACCATTTCTGCAGCCAGCCCCCGCTCCTCTGGGAAGGCTTTCTACAAGATTTTTGAGTGTGTCTGTGGGAATGTGTGTGCCCATTCAGCAAAAGAACATTTGATCATGAGATCTGGTTGAACAATTAGACCTGGTTCACATTCAGTGTTCAAATTAATCTAAAAGGTGTTTAATAGGGTTGAGGTCAGAGTTCTTCCACTCCAAATTTATAGAAACTTGTCTTTATGTACTTGGATTTGACACAGGGGCACAGTTATGCTGGAACAGCACACAGCTGTAAAAAATATTTTTTTGTATGCTGTAACATTAACTAGAAATGCCTGAACATAAACATTTGGAGGGGTGTTGACATAATTTTATTTTTGACCATAAAGTGTAAGTTTGAAATTTAACACAACCTATCTTCCATTTTAAAGTGTATTTACTGTCACCTGCACTATTATTGTATTTGTTTAAATGGTGGATCAAAAGCACTTATGCTCAAATTATTATTTTTTTTTAAACGTCAGCTGACGTGTCCCATTTTAAACTATGTTTTATATCTGCAGGCCAGTGCTAGCATATTGGGTCACTTGAATAAAGGTTAGTGCTGGTAAATGGTTTTGTAATATTGTACAGCCCTATACTTAGAAACAAAAAAGTGTCTGTGTACATCTAGTTGTAATAAGTTATACAACATTTCTGACCTCTAGACTGAAACCGCCCTTGTCTCCTGGCCTGTAGTGCTTACTGTCCCCATCTGCTCTGCGATGTGATTCATGATTTACAAGGAGACGATGGGAATCTTCTTCATGTTCATGGTGAGGTTGCCATTCCATTTGTTCCCTCAGCTTGGACTGCTAGGTGCATGGGTAGTATATAAACACAAATAAAAAGAAGACAAGGGATGGGGAGGTAAAGAAAAAAAACCCAAAAACAAACGAAAAGGAAAAAGAAGAACACAAAAAGACGTACATAACGAAAACAAAAATGGGTAAGGTAGACGACTGAAAAAAACTACAAGACAAAGAAAAGCGTGAAGAGGAAGACTAACTTAAATATGGTGGCATAAGACAGTGATGAAAACAAAACCAAAAAGAGTATGAGCAAAATGATGGGCTGAAATATCTGGAAAGCAAGAGAAAAAACAAGGGGGAAAAAAAGAATGCAAACACTGGTTATGAGGCGCGCATGCAATGAGGTGCATATGTCATACCAACAACAAGCGTGCAGGCCATGAAAGCAGCAGCATACCAAGTTTCTTCCCCATTGTAATGGTAACACGTTTCTTTTGATGTGTGCAGTATGAACATGCACTACTAAAAAGTCTAGAATATCTTTACTCATTCACCACAAAACTGGCAAATATAATTAAAAAAATTATAAAGCTGAGATATTAAAGCATAAATGATCAGTTCCCAATAGATGGATGTTTATAAACTGCAGAAATTGTAAATTTATGCAAATCTAGCAAAATAATTTAGCTGGGGAAAAAAAAGAGTGCTTGTTTGTTAATGGCAAAAAGAAGCAGAAACTACAGCAAATAAGCAACACTAATTACCTGAAAGTCAGTTATGAGTTCTTTTCCAAGATTTCCAATTGGAGAATCCCGAGAAGCAGAGGTCAGGTTGGACAAGAAACTAGATGATTCTGTGAGATGTGGCATTGGGGACAGGTCTTCTGCATGCTCTTTTAGACCTTCCCCTGTGTGCTCAACAATTTCTAGAAAGTTATGCAACTCTTTCCTGAATACTTTCATTTTGGTATTGATGCTGCTTAAAACTTCCGACCCAGAGGCGTCTCCTCTGTCTGGACAGCCCTTCAACACTTCCTCCATAGAACTGCTCGTCATCTGCAATTTGGCATCATAGATCAAGCTGTCTGTGTCTGTAATGAGACGCTCTACGGTCTTTCCTAGTCGTTCAGCCTCATGTTTCATGTTCATAAAACAGTGTGCATCTTCTCTCAGTTTAAGCAATTCTGCACAATATGTCTCACCAACCTCAGAGGGTTTTACACTCTCAAAACCTGAGGTCTTCTCATACGCATCTTCTGAGTCACTCTCTCCACCAATAGGACCTTCCCTTTTTGATTGAACATGACGTCCATCTTCACTGTCACTTTCTTTTTTCCCTGCATCACTTTCTGCATCACTATCACGTGGGCTTGCTGTTCGCATTCCCAAGTGTGACACAAGATCATAGCGTTGAACATTTGATAATAAAACTCGGTTTTCGTACTGAAGTTTCATTACCTTAGTGCTAAGCTCACTTATCTGAATACGGGCTGTCTTCAGCTCTTCCTGTACTGACCCATTGCATTTTGAAGAGTTGTCATCAATCCAGACAAGGTCCTGTACAGGACCAAACTTAAATCTATTCAGCTCAGTTGTAAGCTGTTTATTGTGATCCTCTATCTCGGAAATGGATCTCCTCAGCAGCTCTGCTTCCTCTTCCACAAACTGGAGGTGGCGTCGTAGCTCTGTGGCAGATTCCATGGAATCACCATATGGTGAGGTAGGAATGCTTGAAACATACTCCCTGCTTAGAAATTCTTTTTCATACTGACACCTGAGGTCTTCCATTTCTTCTTTAATGCCCCTGTTTTCCACTTCTAGCTCAACTATTTTCCTTCCAAGGATATTAGCTTCCTCTTCAACCAACTTAAGACGCAGTTTTAACTCAGCTTCTCTAGTGCTGGGTGGGCCCCCGGTCTCTCCTGTTGGTAGAGGACTTTCTACATCTCCATAAACTGATTTGTATTTCTCCAGGTCCTGCTCTAGATCATCCTTCTCTTTACCAAGTTTGGCCATTTTCTTCCGCATCAGCACTGCTTCCTCCTTTGCAAATTGAAGCTGGCATTTTAAATCGGCACTATCCTCCTGCATAGTAGGAAATTGCAATTAGAGGGTTTTTTTTAAATAACATTTTGAAAACAAGACACAAATTTGCACAAATGTTACAAATTCATGGAAAGAACTGCCGTAATAAAATACTGTTATTAATCGTTCTCCATGCAAACTGCTTTCTACTTTTTGTGTAATCAGTTCCCTTCAGCAACTTCTCACCTAAGGCTGGGTTCACACATAGGCGTATTGAATATGCGCGTTTGTCGCGCGTTTTTACCGCGATTCGCGGTAAAAAAAACTGCGCGACAAACGCCCGTTTCTGAGGGCTACTTGGCTGTATCCCAATGGAAACGCGAGACCAAAACGCCCCAAAGAAGTACATGTACTTCTTTGGGCGTAGGCCGTTTTGTATCACATTCGGACGGGCGGAAATACGGCAAGGTGTGAACCAGACCCATTGAATACAATGGGATTCGTCGAGCGTTGAACGCGCTACAAAACGTTCAGGTGTGAACCAGGCCTAAATAGACATTTTTGTTCTCAGTTGACCTGATGGGAGTCAGTAGGCATCATCATTTTTAGCCGTAGCACAGGTAGCTCACAGTAAAAAACAAACATACTGCATTTTTACTGCAGTCAGGAGATTCCCACGCTTTGGGTCATTATGGAATTGTACAAGGAAGTTTATACAAAGGTTGCCTGTTTGTGAATGTGTAGTCATTTAAATCTTCTATGAAAATAGATAGTTAGGATAGAGGTAAAGACAATTTATAATTATAGCTGTATTATAAATGTATTTAGCTTGTCATTATATTCTAAAAGTTCAGCTTTCAACATATGTTGAAAGCTGAAAAACATGTTTTTCTAACTACACAGCTACATTTAAAATTATCTTATGGTTGCTGATATTTCCTGAATGCAGATAACATTCAAATTTAACTTTACATCACTGGCCTGCAGTCCATGGACTATTTTCCCAATGGAAGAATGGACTATTACTGTACATTACTTACCTGGTTGATGTCTGGGAATACCTAAAGCATAACCTGGACAAAACGTAATTATCATCCCTCCTTCAATTTCCAACAAGACCTCTCTCATAATGCAAGTGTAATTCAACTTGATTGCAAGCCCCTGCTTAGTACTTTTTTTTACTAACAAGACTCACCTTTTCACTCTACCATTACCGCTCTGCAAGGTTTGTCAGGGACCAGAGCACCTCCAGGTGGTGCTGGAACCAGTTCCTGCAGTTACTGTGCTCACCTGCAGGTGTCTACAGGCAGCCAGGAGCTGTCGGGTGCCAGACCACCGTAAAGTGGCGCTCACCTGCGGGTGTCTCCCAGCTGTCGGCAATTGGTCTCCACCTGGTGCTGGCCTGGGAGGGTATTTAGCCCCTTCTCACAGTGAGGCTGGTGCCTCAGTATTGTCTCCATACCTGTATCCTGTTGCCTGTATCATGTTGCCTGTACCCTGTTGCCTTCTTGCACCCTGACTCCTTCCCCAGGTCTCCTGATCAGTGGCTCCCCAGGTTCACTAACCCCCTTATCGTCTGTGTGTGATTTTGCTGTTTTCATCTAGTTTGGCTATTTTACGGTACTTGTGGGTGTTGGTGGGGTTGCTTGCGTTTTTATGATTTTGGAGTGTCTAATAAACTATAAGTTCATAAGCATTGTCTGGTGTGGTCACATATTTGGTCCTCCTGTATAGATACCTGCACGCGGTGTGGGGACACCCGTGCACGGTATCCTGACAAGGTTTATCCATACTACCTGTACCTGTGCCTTACTGTAATCCATGGTTGTTTCCCTTCTCTTTGCTGCTCTTCCTTTTAAATCCTTCTCTCTTCTCATGCTGTGCAGAACTTCTGTTTTGCAGCAGACTGCCTTGTCTCTGGAATGGATACATGGTGTCTGTGTGCAGGTTCACAACCTGAGCCAGCACTACAGGAAGAGGCACTCAGCTGCAAAGGGAAGTTCTCACCCAGCATGAGAAGATATGAGGATTTAAAAGGAAGAGCAGCAAAGAGAAGGGAAACAACCATGGATTACAGTAAGGCACACATTACAGTATTGGTTTATGGAAAAAAATCTGAGGGTTTAATGTCACTTTAAGTTTACATATAAACATTGAAAATTTTTCATAAAATAAGTATTTTTTTCTCATATTACATAATATTCAAATCGCAGAATTTTAGTACCTGGCTAACGGTCTTCTTATCTTTGTGCATCTCTCTGCTTCCTCTTCGTTTTAGCGTACTCTGAAAAAGATGGATAGAAAAGAGATTTGTGTCAATCTGGGACAGTCTGATATATTTCAATATTTATCAAATGTACTTATGTTTTCTATGAATTTACTATTTTGGGTAGTATAATAATGTTAAAGTGGAAATTTAGCTAAAACATTTTTTTTTTTTTGAATAAAGTTGGAAGTAGTTATATGCCTTTTCTCTGTTGTGCAGTTTTTCTCTTTCAGTCCCTTTGGAAATACTGGATGAAACTCCCCTGCTAAGGGGAAAGTTGGATGGATTGTTCTGGCTGATTACTACTGTTTTCCTGGAGACACACCGGTGGCCACAGTATACCTAATAAAATACCCAAATGTCTGTAGAAGGTGGCCAAACCTCTGTAGGCAGTTTATGGGCATTGCTACTTGGTTGATTTTTTTAATCTGTTTTTTTGAGTTACTGTATGACCACAATCATTTTCTACTGCTCTCTTTAAAAGGGTACTGCTTGGTTGTTCCCAACCAAGAAAGATGAACCTTTCTGCTTTCTTGGTTTCAACATGTAATAATTAAATAAACTCTTCTTGGCCCTCTGATTTATACAATTAACAGTAGAACATTGCAAGGCTCTGTTCCTGTCTGCTATACTTGCATGATAAAGAGTGCAGTGGCCTAACGCATAATGTACACGTTTGAGGATCTGATTTTGAAAACATCATAATTCATAACATAACACAAAGGCATAACAAGGGTCTAAAAGATACATTTATGTATTTTGTTTCAATTTGGTGAAGTAAAAAGTCAAATGTCCATATGCACTACATGCTGCTGATAGATTTTTTTTTTACTTGTATCTTATACTGGTAGCACATCTCACACAACCAAATGACCTCAAATAAGTCAGCACAGTTTGGGTTTGAAAATTTCCTAAAATATTATGAATGAGAATAGTTAGTTTTCAAATTCAGCCCCACAGACAACTGAATTCTGTACAACCGTCTGATATTTATCCTACACAGCCAGAGTATAAAAATCAACTAACAGGTATCAAGGGCTACCTTTGTCCATCTGCCTACACCAGTCACTTTTTCACTCTGTTTTTTTGCCAGAGGCTTTTACTTTCTGTACAGCTTTTTTCACCTTGCCCAGCTGCTTTACTTTGCGCCCAATCACTTACATCCTTAACAGCCATTTACTTTTGCACTTTGCCAAGATGCAAATTCATTTTTAAAATGTAACTCCTGAGTTTATTGTCGCTTTAAGCCACCATGCTTTACATGTAACTAAAATATCACATTGGGTAACCTTGTGACAAAAACAGAAAAGTTTTATTTAATAATTTCATTAGCAAGGTAATAAGGGGGGTAAAGGAGGAATCAAAGAAAGCAGATATCAGCAGAGTAAACTTCAGCCTTTCCTTTATGAGAGGATAAATTATACAGAAAGTCTCAAGCCTTTTTAAAGTGCATACCAAGATAAGGTCAATATGGAGCGCAGACCATCCAGACATCCACCTAGCAAATATAACACATTCTTCACAGATCTGAAAAACACAGCAAGGCTAATGGGCATTTGCTGTAATTGTTGAATATGAAACAGCAGGGCTCTGTCTTTCGATAGGACCATGCTGTGTAAAACGCAGCTTTTCTGAAGGCTGTTACTTTTCTCCGCAGTGAAAACACCACAAGCTATGTGACCTGTTGTATGAGCTCAACATACTTGGAAAAAGTGTATTGAAAATGATATTTGGAAATAAGGAAAGATAGTTAAATGAGTATTGTAATCAACTAAAATCATGAAATGTATTTTAATGTAATTAGAGTAATTTATTTTAATTATCAGCCTCTTCTAATATCCAGTACAGAACGGGAGAGGTGGGGGCACCGCTAGGAGTCAATAAAGCACTGCTGAATGCACATGTACTGACAGTGAACATGCTAACAGGTGGAGAGAGCAGAGTGAACTGAGGGATAAGTCACCAGTGAGCTGCTACTCCTCCACTGTCCAATTACTAATGCATCAAAATGTCTGAAAGGAATACCTTTGTGTTGTGTGGAGCAACCCAGCAGATATGTGCTCTCATTTTCTAACCTGTAAAATGACAAAATGAGGACTGCTTGCTATAACCTCAGACACACTTAATAGATTACCAATGTATACAAACAATACATTATTTATTATAAACACTCAAATAAATAAAAACAATAAAATAGAAAACAATATATAAATAAAATCCTAAACATATCAGAAACTTTTATCTTCATTTTAAACTTATTGAACTAAAAATTCAGTATCAACTCTTGTGAATATGGATATTGTCTTGTATAATTTTCAATGTTTAGTATACCTTCCAGTGCAGTCTGCGTGTTTGCCTCACTTGAAGCCATGACATTTACAGGGTTTTTCACGAAAGGGTGAAGAGTTTGGAGAAGGCAGGCGAAGTGAACAATCTAGGACAACATAGCTGTACTGGGAAGTGAGCTGAATCGGAGAATGTTTCCAAATCAGGTACATTGTCCATGGGTGCCCATTAGGTAGATCGTGATCTACCAGTAGCTCTCAAAGCTGATGCTGGTAGATCTCGAAGGGTGTGAATAGTGGCCCCTTTATTCCATTTTGGTATATTTATTTCTCTGTGCGCACATGATTACCTATTAGCCTGAGTCTGCTGAGCCAAGCTCCCTGACACATTTCTGGTGGATTCTAGTCGTTGAAGTGCTATGTATTACATCAAAGAATATTAGTTTACACAGCCTGTTGCACTACACTGTTTGCAAAATAAAGCAAGTTGAGCCAGGGGAGAGCAAGGAGAGACAGACAGGAAAGAGAGACAGCCAGGAGAGAGAGGAGAGACAGCCAGGAGGATGAGCTAGTAGAGACAGCCAGGGGAGACAGCCAGGAGAGAGAGAGCAAGAGAGGTTTTTTTTCGTTGGTAGATCTCATGTAGCTCGTCATTTGAAAAGTAGATCAACACAAAAAATTGTGGACACCCATGTCCTAGATTGTTCACATTTCCTGCCTTCTCCAAACTCTTCACCCATTTGTGAATAAGGGTTTTAGAGCAGTGAAGCTGAATTTGGTGCAAGAAACAATTTGTGGACTGTTATTCTTCTCACTAATTTTCCTTCAAGACAGCTTAATCCATCACCTGCTTATATCATACCACGTGCATACTTTTAAAGGAAGGAATTGGGTAGGCAAGGTCCTATACTGCACGTTCTGTCTTTTCCAGAGCTTACAGTATATATGAAGGTTATGTAGCAAGGTAAGGGAAAAAGTGGAGGAGCAGCATAAATAGTAACTAGATACTCCCAGAAGAGGGGAGGGCTATGATGTGGTAGGAGGGAGGAGGGAACTGTGGTTGTGCTAGGGGATCAACTATTTCAGAAGTGGGTAAAATTCCCTAAGCACATTTAAATGCATAGAGCTCTTCAGCAGCTGATTTGGCATCACAAAAAGCTTTACGAACTATGAATTCCCACATATTGGACAAAATGGTATCCAATTTCAAGCCATTACAGTCCTGATACATGTTCTGCCTTAGTAAGCCCTAATAAAGGGGGTATTTGTAAGAGCCCTCAAAATACGTTGGACATTTCAATACCATACCCTCAACCCTATATTGAATAGAAATGTATCTGGACTATTAAACAGGGTGTGGCACTTCGATTCACAATCCTACAATTTGACACTAAAAACCAAGGAGACAATAGAGATCACCTGGAATGTAGAAGCTGCCTGTCTGGTAGTCAGATCACCTATAGTGACTCTTTCACATTCTAATTGGCTAGCCACAGCAATAGGACAAATCTTGCAGGTCCAGTATGTTTATTCCACTTTTTATAGCAAGTTTAAAGGAACATTGCAGGTGAATAAAACATGTTCATGGGAAAGGAAAAATCTTCCAAGTAAGCATTTAAAATCATTGATATTTTTGTGCTTTTGTCTGCAGTTTTTTAGGTTGGTGACAGGGTCCCTTTAAAATGCTGGTTAACAGTGTTTTTACTAATCTGTTTTTACAGGTGTCTGAGCTATATACAGAAATGTCGTTCTAATTATTTGCCAGCATTATTCCTCCCTGGTGATGTTTGAGACATGATTTTTTTTATTTGTCAGTCACACAGGTTGCTAATTACCTTTCTACAAAACATAAACCCCAAACCCTTAAGGCAGTTCTCACATCACCAAGAGCTCATGTGTAATAGCGTCTAGCACCATGCCCACTGTGGATCAGAACTCCCAAGAGACATGTGTAGAAGCATCTACAACATTTGTTCTGTATATAGTGAGTAAGAACGTCAATATCCATTGACATTATGTTGAGAGCTGGATTTACCATAAACACTGCATACCATGTATCATGTGTTTGAGGCCAGCAGTCGTAGTCTGGTTGTTGAGAATAAGACCGGTCTCACTGGCCAGCGACCTAAGAGCAGGTAGGGCCAGTGATGTAAGAGAAGGCGGGGCCCGTCGATAGCAGAGGAGGCGGGGCGCAGGGACGGAACAGGAGTCGGGACACGGCGACCACAGAGGCACTGACAGGTAAGATCTCAGACCCTGCGGAGCCCACTATAGAGAGTCTATGGCGGGCTCTGCAGGGTCACTCTCCGCTGGGGCTCTGCAAGTGGCATAACCACCAATCACGGGGCCCCATACAAAATTTTTCTATGGGGCCCTGTGATTTCTAGTTACGCCCCTGGTGGCAAGTCAAAGTTTTGGATTTACCCTCACTTTCATTTTCAGTGACTTTGGTGATCAGGACAATTAGAGGCATTGAATCTCCCTAACAAGGACACAGGTAGCAAAATGAAAAAAATCGAATGAAATCTTAGTATTTTAGTACAGGTAAATGCTAGCTACACAGACAAAATATATCTGAACCTTCCTTATCACCACCACCTATTTTGGCGCCATGGCTAGTCTTCCCTTGTTTGGGGCCTGTTGCTATCCTGCAGTTATGGACACTGCTGTAACCACTGTGACTCCTTTTCCTATGCCTCTGTTGATATATTTTCCAATGTCTAGCAATGCCTCCCAAACACAAATGACAATCTCCCACCTCCCTAGCCCCTCCCTGATCTTCTCTACCTAATCCTGCAGCTGCCTGCTCTAACCGAGCACCTGGAACCCAAGCTGCCCCTCATGTCCTGGCCAATAACAGCACGTCTTCATCCTTCTGCCAGTGAGCTGCTGCTTCATTACCTACAACAGCAATGTTTCACAACACATACCTGCAGCTGGAATGCCTTTGCACTGTGGCTGCCCACAGGTTGCTTCTGCCAGGCCTGGGCCTCCATGCTTAACCGATGGGACATGGGCCGGGTATGGAAGTACCACCTATATTCCCCTATTGGCAGCCCTGAGTAGCCATATGGTCCTACAGGCATTTTCCCACGAGTTACTGATCATTTGCTTGTGAAAGGCAGTGCAGCAAAAGCAAAACTGTACAAAATATTTTTCATGCCATCTGCTGAGCTGGCAGGTTTTACAGAAACTTGTTTTGGCAACCATGTCTATGAATGTCATTGTAAGAATGACACATTCAATTTAACAGATTATTACTACAAGTGCCTTCATTTTTCTTAGGCAAAGCAATTTTGAAAGGTGAACAACGTTTTCCTGTTCATGACAAGATTAATTATCAATTAAGAAGTCCCCCCTTGTTAAATGTATTAGCTTTCTTTTGAGATGAATGCTTGGAGCACAGAGATGTGAAAATCAATGAAAGCAGCAATGTGTATACACAAGTACTTCAAGACATTTAGTTTGAAGAGTGTGCTATTAACTAACTAGGACTAGAGTATCCTAAATAACAAATGTGAGAAATGGTGCCACAGATAAAAACACATACTACATTTGATGCCATTGTTGCTTATATGTATAGAAAGAAACAGAACAATAATACACCTTTTACAAACTCTGGAACCTTCTAATATTATGGAGATGTCAGCATGTTGCCTTATCCTCCTTATTACTGCTGACAGTTCCACAAAATGTCACTGTGCTACTGGTCTTCTACTTCTGTTATTATTGAGCTCAAAGTGGCCATATTGTAGGTCAAACTGATTTGCTCCCAGGACCATATTTACCACAAGTTACTTCGGGCCAATGCCTTCATCGGGATGATAAGAAGTGGAAGAATCATGGTACAATGTTTATTCTCCAGCAGTCTCTGAATATGTGTGAGTAAATAAGCTGGTGGTATATGTATGGAGCTGCAGAGAGTAGTCACAAGACTCTGCAGCCCAAGTGACATTCAGTCATCTTTTTTTCTGTGCTGGTGTACACTGCATGGGTAGCTTTCCATAACAAAACATGCTTTTTACTGCCTCTACCAGTGCAGCAGTGCAAAATAAACATTTTGGCCAGGTTGGTTATGTACTGATAAAGCATTTTGGCCAAATTTGGGTATATACTAATAGAAAAACTTTTATTCCAGGTATTTATTGAACGAAAGATGCAGATTTAGAAAGACAAATCAACTTTTGAACTTAAATGACATGTTAAGGAAGAACTCTGGGCAAGTTATATTCTTTTTTATTTATCATCATTTTTAATTTTATATTCCAACAGTACATTTAGACAAATAGGCAATTGCATTTTTACCACAAACATATACACACAAAAAAATTGACAGTGCCAGACCTGCCTTATAACAGGTGTAATTAGTATATCCTCTTATCGTATACCTGGTGTCAAAATAGAGAAAGGAGAAAAAAAAATAAAGATAAAAAAATATTACAAAAAATAAAAAAAGGGGATAGGAAATAAAAAAAGAAAAAAAAGGCCAAATTCTTATTGTGCCACTTAGCCCCTTCTAAGGTATCATATATTATTATTATTCTGTGATTTACTTTATATCGTGAACAATGTGAAATCACTATGAAGAAGAAATAAATAAATAAATAGAATAAAATTGAAAAAAAAAAGGAAGCCTCTAGGGGGGAAGGGGGAGAGGTAGGGTGGAAAGATAGAGGGAAAAAAGAAAAGTTATACTCACCCGAACCTCAGAGCCAGCATCCTCATATACCATTACCTGGAGCCTTTCTCCCCTACTACTACTACCACTAAGAATCCTTGAGTCATCACATTCTACACAGTGCATAGGATGTGAGGACACTGAGGGACATATCATCGCTGCAGTGGAGGAGGAGACAGGTTTCAGGGACTGGAGTAGGAGCCAGCTAGCTCCACGGTTCGGGTGAGTGTAATTTTTATTTTAGCACCTGGACAAAAACGAGCAAATAACGCCTAAAAAAAATTTGCCCGAAGTTCTGCTTTAAAGCTTTTATGACAGGTTAGTGGTTAGGTTTAGTTATGCTTTAATTTTTACATCTGTCAGAATTATATCATAAGAAGAGTATAGAATAATAGATTGATCACTTATAAATATATTTTTAATTGTCTATGGGTGCTTACTGTTACTAATTATTAGCATAGTTTTTGTACAGGAAAACATTAAGCAGTTAGAGGAGTGTTGTATCTGAATTACTCCTATCCAGACACACTATATAGTTACAAGAAAGCAAAAAGAAAGCAATGAAATAAACATTATCTGACTGAACAGAACTGTGAGTACTACATATCAAAACGATCATACAAACAACTATACACTATAAATATTCCCTGTTTACAAAAAATGAAAATGACTTCAAGAACACTGCTTCTTTTACTTGCATATTTTATTTTAATGTAGAGCTAGCAAATATGTTTTGGTCTAAAAATATAAAATTAGTACATATCAGAGCCAGTTGAGCTGAAGGCGTTTCCGGCTCTCAAGGGCTGGATAGAATCCAGGGGCCTGATCTATGCTCCATTAACCAAAATGACTCATGACGCTGCTGTCATATGTAGACTTTCTGTGGTTATCAGCACCTCACAGATAATATTGGCATCAGTAGTGGTCAGTGGTATTTTCACAATGCAAGCCTTAACTACTTTTCTGGAATGGTATCATCATGGTAAGATTAATGACAGCACTGTTCCATTGGGGCATGCGCAAATCTGCATTGGGTGTGCAATAACTGAGTATAACTATACAAGCTATACTATATAAGTCTGCACTAGGCAGCCAGTGGACATGCAGGGTATGGTAGGAACATTACTGACAAGCAGCTTGTATCATATACCTAAGGTAAATGATATACTGTATACTATGGCAATATATAAATGGCCCCTTACAACTTCACATGTCAAGGAACATTATCCAATGTACGATCACTTACAACTAACTGCCCAGAAAACACTGCAACAGTTGTAAAATCTTTAGGTCGATTTGGTTTATTTTGGACTTTATAATAAGTCATTGAATCTGCATTTTTAAGCTTCTGACTGGGCTTATAGATGAGCCTGCAAACTCTTTATTATGATTCTGTGCTAGCAATACCGGCAACTACATGAATTTCATGAGCTATATAGCCAAATGTACAGAATGAAAATGAGAGACATTCAAAATCTTTGCTGTATCTCCTAAGTTATTTTTAAATGCAAACTTTTTATATTGCATCGATGTTTAAATTAATCACTTAACACTAAATAAAACAGCTTTTTTTCTTTTAGTTTAGGCTACATTAAAGAAATAGTATCAGCAGACCTTTAACGTTATTGTTGAATCCCCCAGGGAACCAAGTGCATTAAGCACTTGGCCCTGTTCAGATATGTGGAGTAGTTTTTGAGCTAAAGTGGTGGACAGCGAACCCTGGGGAATTCATCAAGGATTTTCAAGGTCTGGTGATGCTTCTTATTTAAAGTCCAGTACAGCATCAATGTATACTAGACCTGACTTACATAATACTGAGTAATAAACCTACATGATCTCCTCACTTTGTCCCTAAAGTTACTAAAGGACAGGAGTCCCTAAAGTAACCATCTACAATACCAAGTGTGACCTACCAGCTTACCCCTTTCTTTTTGTATCATCAAATTGAGACGCTGAGTGTTTCTTTTTTTTATGAGGCTTAAAATTTTACACCCCATGGACACTTTGACATATGTGCATTTTATAAAAAGAGGGCTGTCCAGGTACATGTGATTTTTGACCTCTAGAAGCTTTTGCACTTTGATTAATGACCCATAACGCAACTTAACTGCAGATAAAAGAAACCAGTATCTAGAATGTGCAACAAAGTCTTTGTTCAATAATGCATTAAGTGGTTCACTGGATGAACCCTAGAGAGGTGGTGAATTGCTTGCGGCAGTATCATAAGATGTTACTTTATAAGAGAATTGAATTTCACAGAAATACAGAGTGCATGAAAAAGGAGAGTAAAACCAAGGGCATGACACTAATAGGGTGACAGAAAGCATCACAGATAAAGGTGGTACATGGTAAACAAAGACAGGTTTACGTTCAGAGAACTAGAAATTCAAATTCTGGTATAATGTATACATTTTACTTAAGCACAAAGAATTAACACATCGGGGCTTACAGCAAGATCAATAAAAGGATTATTAAAAGTCCAATTGTTAACAGCTATAACAGTTGCACTAATCGCCCGTCTCATCTCTGCTTTAAAGACATAAGAATCTCAGCTTCTCTATAAAACAGCAGGAGAAAATAACCTCCCATCAAGAACCAACAAAGAAATGTTCCAAAATGATTTATTGTGTATGAACTGACTAGAATTTTGTGGAAGCCTTAGCACTATTGGACTCAAGCAACAATGTATAACTCTGTGCAGCCAGCTTCTAATCTAGGGATCAGAACCTAGGAGCATGGCTAGGCCCTCAATTTCTCCTACAACTAGACCACAGCTTGGTTAAAAACACAAGCAGCGTTATCGTCAAATTTCTGTCTGGTAGTCTTAAATCTTTGTTGTCTTGAATGCTCCGGGTACCACTACTAACAGACACTTCTGGTTGAGTTGAATAGTGTTCCCCCTGCTGTTTGTTGTAGTGACACACGCAGCGTGGGACAAGGTAGCCGGAACATCTGGAGCTTTTTTTCAAAATGGAGAGGAAAGATTTAGCAGACAACTCTCTAGAAAGTTGACTATTATACTGCTTCTTTCATAGGGTGCTGCATGTTTGTTTTTAGATCTCGTTTAGATGGGCTTTGAGGGGGGTGGTACAAACAGGTGGTTTTTACTGCCCCGGCCATCCTCCTAAAAAGGTAAAATAGCGGATGCTAAGCCCTGTATACATGCCAGAGCAGATTTTAAACAGCATGTCAGGATGGTACCACTTACGAAATGCAACAATTGCAAAAATTAGAGCCACACCGCAACCGCGTACCCATGCACTTTTGCCATAGAAAAACCACATTGGAATACAAAAAAAAAGGTAAAGGAGCTGGCCGTATCACCTCCTAAACACCGGGCAGCTGCTCCTCTACCACCCTGTGGATCACTTTTCAGAGGAGCTGTAAAACCTGCCACCCATCTGAAAGTGGATTTACAGTACTGACAGGCTTTTTAAGTCCATTTTGGATAAAAGAAAGTTAGACATACTTACCTGCATGATGTATTATAATGTCTGTGCCCTTTATCACTAAACATCATCATTTCATTAGCAATTAAATTAGTGGCATTCATAAATACAGTTTAAATGGTACAGAAAATGCATGTATCTATTTAGGTTTGAAAAAGACATGGCTTGATCCCCTCTGAGTTTTTACCTGCTGCCATAGACCTTCGTCCCGTCAGGCTCTTCAACTAAGCTACTTTTGTTCCTGGCCTATGAGTTCTTTCCATATACTCCTATGGTCACTAGAGGACATGTGACACATTATTTCTGTGTCTGGGGCCCACTAGTGAATCCCCTGTAGGAATATATGAAGTAACTTAGACTGGTACCAACAGCATCTTGGCTAAAAAGCAAATCTTCATATGTTGCATGCTCGCCAAGGATAGGTGGAGATCTCTGCGCCAAGGACCTAGAGAGCAGTGAAGACCCAAGAAAATGAATATCAAGAAATATATTTTGGTACACCTGTTCTTTAACATATTGTAAGCACGGGATCAAGCTTACAATTATTGCTAAGCAGGCCTTCTCCCTGCTCCGAAAGCTACAGACACCTTACCCATTTACAAGTTCTTAGGAAAGTGAAATAAAGGACATATGGATGCTGTGGGCACTGTTTAAATATTTTATGCAGCAATTTTTGGCATATTTATTTTCGAAGTTTACATAAAACATAAAGCTGAACTCTAAGCAGTTATAAAAAAACAAAATGTAATGCCTCTCTGTATTTCTTGTATTTTTTAATACATTATTTGTAATTTTTAAATGCAAACAGTTTAAGTATATTAATCGGAGCTGGTATCAGCCTCTTGCTAACCCTGTATAGCAGAGCTTGGACTAGGAGATGCAGAAACAGCACAGGAAGCTGTACCGCAGTGCTTACATACTAACAATGGACTAGCCAATAGTGGAAGAAAGCAGAGCGACAGAAAGATGAGCTCATCAATCTGCTGCTTCTTCCTTACTGTCTAGTCATAGGCTGGGAAGGGACAAGAACTGTTACTTAACTGCAGAGTAAATCAGGTCTCCTGTCCTGCCAGACAGGGTTGTGCTGTGTGGCAGAGCTGTATAAATGTCATGACTTAATGGAGAGAAATGTAACCCCTTGGCAGGTAATACAGCTCTCAAGTATAAATTTCAGCAAATTTAAGTGCACTTCTGCAACTGATGGTGGATGAAGAAAAAAACAATGAAACTATACCCGATGGTTGATAATGCTTCTTACGTTGACCTTCATTAATAACCTGAAGCTTCTACTTACATTCATTGACCATCCCACATGTAATGATCACAGTATCTCAAATCACTTGCCATCTATCAACTTGCTAAAAATAGAGTTTTTCATACAATGCCCTTGTAATGTTCATTCAAGGATACCTGCCTTTGGGATCATTGATCAATATTTCACAAATGTACACAGAGCCAATACAACTAGACGAGCAGTTCTGCCCTAGATTTCACTGAATGAATGATTCTGCTTACATATACAGTTAAAGTTTGAATACACTAAATGGATCTGACGACTTTCCTGGAAGGATTTGCAGACATGGAGAGGAACATGGAAATGGATACACAGTCCATGAATTAAAGATTCCCCCGGTGTATAGAAAAGTGCTGTATCTGCAGAGCTTCTAAGCTAAGAGTGCCTTGCTATGCTATTAATGGAAGAGATGCCTAATGGCTGCCAGTGTCATGTGCTGGAAGCATTTACAAGCATCTCAGGATTCAACTAGCCCTGGCAAGATCATAAACTACCAGCAGATAAAATGCATACATGGAAAATGGACCCCCATCTCTATGTTTCAAGATTTGTATCCATACCGGAATATAAACTGCACATAGAGGGAAGATTCCTGCACATAATAACGGCACAGTGCATATATCACCTGCAGACCTAAAATTGTTCAATTAAATTTCTGCAATCATTAAACTTTACCCCCAGCCAAAACCTTTTTTCTTGATTGGGATACTGTCAGGTTCTTATCCTATTCTATCAGAAGCTAAAAAATAAATAAATTCATGCATATATGGGCAACCTGGCATCTTTAAAGTAGTATTAAACTCTCAAAAGTTTTTCAATCATAAATCCAGATCAGGCAAATATACATTGTCCAGCAAAGCATGTCTTTAAATCTTTGCCCAAGCACAGTCATAAAACAGATGGCTCCAGCTCTATCAGCTTAACTTCCTGTGCAGTACAAGATCAAAAGTAACAGAGCAGTCTCCAGCAGCTTTCCATCTACTAGCCTGGAGAAGAGAAGAGTAAGGAGGGAAAGCAGGGAACAAGAGAGTGGATTGCCCTGGTATGACTGTCTGTTTGTGGAGATACACACAGCTTACTAGCACACACACAAGGGTGGCTCCACAGGACCCTGCAAGGGAAGGGAGCCATCCTAAAACAGGATATCAGGGTCAGGACTCAGGGGACTCAGGGGGAATCTATAATTTTAAACATCAAGGAGAAACCTCCACTGTAAGCAATTTAATCAGCATTTAATTTAGTCCCGTGATGGACTACAATCTCAATACAAATTAGTAAACTAAGCATGAGATTTTAGTCCATCACGGGAGCGAGCTTGGTGCGGTGGCTACTTTACAACACACACAGGGACCATGGGGAAGTAGCCACCCTCCAGAAGGAAGGACAGTGTCAGCACAAATTCTGAAATGATTTGAGGAGCTACAGTTAGTGATACACAAATAAGATACATTTTTGTTAATAGTTAAGGTATCTGATTGCAGTTTTAAGATTTAACTCCTGAGTTTTGTGTCACTTTAATATTTAAAAAAATGTCCAAACCCCAGAATCCAGCAGAAATGATTCCTTCTAACAATCTGAAATGGGTTTCGATTTTCAGATTTAATGGTTAGGCCTGCCAAAACTGTGATATTGTTTTTCTTAATCATAGAATCCAGCTTATATCTTTCAGAGTCTGCTTGAGAGATGTCCCTCCTCCTGCTGCATTCCACATACTAAAAATTAAAATTCATGGGTGTGAGACCTCCTTCAATTGTGGGCAGATCTGGGAACTCAATTGCAGGCACCTTGCCACTGAAGAACCCCCAAAAAATAAAGATGGTTGTGTACACAAGCACTAGGCTGTGTTTTCGTATGTTATAGATCCCTGGAAAGTACATTATAAGGAATGGAGATCACTCTATGGGCTCATGCAAAAGGGGATAATAAAAAAACTGCCATCTGTGCTGATCCTTTCGTCCAGAAGCTGGTAGAAAAATCCAGCATAAAAAAAATGTGCGCTTTGATGTGTAATTACATTTATGTGCATTTAAGCACAACCATTTATTCTAGACATAAGAATGAATTTACATGCATATGGTGTGTTCAATATGCCAGTAAGCACTACTCCAAAGATTTGGGGCAGCTCCTGAATGTTGTTCTAAAATTCGGATCTAAACAGCATAATGTGCAAGAATACATTGGCTGAAATAAAACTGCATTCAAATGTATAAAAAAAAATGAAAAATGTCTACATAAGCAGCGTTTTTCTGCCTGCGTGCATAGTTAAGGCCTAAGTTAACCATACACAAAGGTGTTTTCCAGGTTCCACTTTAAGCGAAAATTACAGCTTTATTCTATCTCCACATGCACATGTCCAAGCAAGCCCATCCGCCTGTCTATCAGCTTTCATTAACAGTTATTTCCCACTATTGTGTCCTAGTTTTGAGTGGGCAAACAATCAAATTGCCATGGAAATTTATTTAGACACTACAGAGCCAGTCAAAAGGCATTTTTGATTGATTCCCATGCCAATGATGATTATCTGGTCACTTTAATCTTGGAAGTGATTGCAATCAAGTGTGCCATATGGCTGTGTTTGGAAGCTGATGAAAAGGAGAAAAGCTGGCAGCCAAATTGCCAAGTGCATTGCCAACATTGGGCATAGATCACTGTTATAGTGTTTTACGACTTTCTTTAGTATTGTACCGGAAAACAACAACATTGTTAAATTCCAACCCCTCGTTTACAAAGACTTGATGTGCACCAAGAATAGCGAGAATTAAACAAATGCAAACAATGCATTGTTTCATAACAAACAACATCTGGAAACAAACAGTAAGAAATAAGATGAACATATGTCTCATCCGAATGGACCAACCACGCCGCCATGTATGGTAATATCATTTACGGCATGTCGCTGCTATCGCGCAAAGAGGCTGCGTGCAGGTATTTGTATGTACTGAAATGTATTGTGACTCTTTGATTATTTATAATTATATTGTAGACATAACAGCGGGTCATGAATGCAACAGCACAATTACAACACTGCCTGAAATAAACAAAGTGCTCCTTGGCTGTACGCAGGATTGAAGACAATCATCTGCACAGTTCTGTCCGCACAGCTTTTTTTTCTTTTAGTAAGAAAGAACAACTTTAAACTGTTTCCATTTAAGGAGAACAGAAAGAGGCAGAATAGACTTCAGAGTTTTTCTTCTTCTCTCACACAGCCTGACTCAGCTTTGATGGTCTGAAGAGTTCTATTCACAATCTCCCAAAACTATTTCCCTATATCCCATGCATACATACAGGGCCAATTTAGACAGGAACCAATAAACCTACCAGCATGTCTTTGGGGTGTGGGAGGAAACCGGAGTACCCGTAGGAAACCCACGCATGCACAGGGAGAACATGCAAACTCCTTGCAGATAGTGACCTGGCTGATATAGTGACCTGGCTGAGATAGTGACCTGCAATCAAGTGTGCCATATGGCTGTGTACAGAGCCTGTCACAGCTTCACCGTCAGGCTTTGTCACGGCTCCACGCCCCTCGCTCCGTCACGGCTCCATGCCCTCTGCTGCGTCCCTAGCTCTCAGCGCTTCGTCCCCAGCTCTGTCCACGCTCTCTGCGCTCCACGCCCCCGCTCGCAGCGCCGCTCCAAGTTTTAGTTACATTTTTAATTAATATTTTTTACTTTTTTCTTTTTAACTATTTAAAAAAAAAAACAACTGTATTGCTATCACACAGGGAATAATAATCCCCTGTGTGATAGCATTTGGAGGTGACAGATACTCTTTATTGACCTTGTCACCTCCAACACAGCACTGTTGCTAGAACTCCTGTGACAGGAACGAGCAGCGGCCGAGGGAGGTGACAGAGCCTGTCACAGCTTCACCGTCAGGCTTTGTCACGGCTCCACGCCCCTCGCTCTAGAAACTGAGGCTGGGTACACACAGAACACATTGGTCTTATTTGGTAAAAGTAAATCAAGTTGGTATATCGAGTGCCATGAATTCATGAATTGGGGGGCATGTTAGGAATATAAGAATATATGCAGAAATCTTACTCTAACAGGGTGATTCACAAAAGGGTGAAGAGTTTGGAGAAGGCAGGAGAAGTGAACAATCTAGGACAAAGTCGCTGCTTTGGAAAAAATCTCCAATTTAGCTCACTTTCCAGTTCAGCTGTGTTGTCCTAGCTTGTTCACTTCTCCTGCCTTCTCCAAACTCCTCACCCTTCTTCCAATAACCCTGTAGAAGTTAGATATTGGTGATTTACTATTTTCAATCCCTAGTTTTATCCATCATACAGTCAGGGATGAGTATTATTAAGGCATAAGTAAATCGCAAATACAGTTCATACAGGCAGTGGTAGGTGTTGGACAGACGTGGCAGTTGTGACAGACAGGTGAGCAACCACCACCATAGCCAACAGCACCTTCCCTGTAGCCTGCTAAAGGTGTGACAGTATATCATTGAACCTCAGATGATCAGCCACAAAAGTATGCATTTTAACTCCTCAGTGACCACTGTACAGAGTATATTTTCAATTAAATGTCTTAACTACCCTCACCACAACTTAAAAACTAAAAATAGTGCTGGCATAAAGACAATGTCTGAACCAGTTACATACAAAAGAATGAAACACATTAGGAGAGCCCCAGAAAGATCCAATAATCACAATCGTATAACAGGTACATTTGCTTTTTGCCCCAGGATGTTCTGTCTTCATAGACCTGGTCCTTCCTGACCTACTGTTAACTAACAGCCTACAATCTAGCAGGCTATATAGGACAACAGTCCTTCTGCTCAGTGCTAGTACCAGACAACATAATTTGTCTATGTTTGGCAGGCTCAACATAGGCCTGCCATTATGCAGAAGACTAAGTGGCCTTAAGAAGTATGTCAAGAAGTTCTAAAGGGGAACGCGCTTTTGTTTGTTTTTAGACTTTTGTAAAAAGTTTCTCTCCATATCAGCATGCAGAGACAGCATGTACTTTTTACTCTTATTTTTAATTAAACATAAAAGTCAACATTTCAGTTTACTTTAATAACCTTGTCCAGCTACTGTACAAGCATATTAACATTCTGTATTATTTAGGATATAAAACATAATCAATTAGCTCGTTTCTCATGCTACTTATGGTTGCAATTAACTACCCAGAAGAAAAAACTGACATTACAATTTTATTGGAGCTCATTTATATTATAGCAAAGCAGTAGAAAAATTGCTTGTGGCAATGGTGCAGAGCATATTTTTTTAATATGCTCTCATATATTTACAAAGGCAGCTCACTAGGGCTGATTTTAAAAAATGGGGGAAACAAAATGGAAACAGCATCGAATCATATTCCGGCTGTGAGAAAAAAAAATTCCCGCAGGTTTTTAATTTCAGCCACTGTGTTTCCAAGAAGAGCAAATCTTAATTCTGATTTCACAGATGGCTTCATCAAACTATTGCCTATTAAATCATGTGATGTCCACCTGATTTCCTCTCTGAATTAAAAATAATTTCTAGGTTTGATAATACCCATTTTAGTTATCACTCAGGACAATCAGGCTTAATTGCAGCATAAAGATTTTGGTTTTACCCTGATCTGAGATTTGAGTTTTCTACCTACGCCTTTTAAGGTTAATTTTGGATAGAGTGAGCAAGGATTAGTACCTTTGTCAGCTTCTTACTGCTTCTTCTATTCCCATTGGGGAGATTTCCCCTCCACTGCCTCTCTCAAAGAATATGACAGGAAGTGAATGGAAATTCCCTCAAAGTAAATTAAACTTTTAACAGTGGTCACTGTTACAAGGAAAAGCAGTTACGGGGAATATCAACATAGCCTGACAAGTGCAACAATGTCAACATAGCCTGACAAGGGCAACAATCTTGGCCACTCTATCTGAAACTAGAAAAAAAAAAGGTACTGGCTTAAGTTCATTTTAAGTTTCCAGTTCGGTTTTCTAACTATTATTTCTAATCGTATATAAAGGAATGTATTATTGTTTTTATTGAAGCAAGTGGCCCACAACAATAGATTGCAGAGTTTTGCATAGTTAGAGAGGTTTCCAGTTTCCACTTTGGATGGGGATACAAGGATAGTGTATCTGCACATTGGCCTACAAGCTGGGAAGAAAAATGACAGCCCTTCCCTGAATAAAGTAAAGGACAGCTCAGTACAAAGTAATAATTGTATCACCAAGCTTGTTCACTAAATGGGGGAAAGAGAATTAGCAGTATCACTGATAAGCAGGTTGTAAAAACAGGGGTCTTTTCTTGCCCTGCCCAATGTTGTAAAACATACCACAACACGAGCCACTGCCTTTTTATGTAAAGAAAGCTGTCAACAAACCCTATACCCTTACTCCTTCCTAACAGCAGGTGAATCCACACACACAGCATGGAGCCATTCCAAATATTGGTGCACAATTATTAAGTAAAGGTTTTTTTAACAACCTATATAATAAATGTTTACTCTGGATTTACAAACTGATATATTAAACTTGGCGATGGACGATGTAACACTGAATTTGGTAATACTGATACAGCCTAAGTTGAGAAGTTGAAATTGTCGCTCTGGCATCACCTTCCTTGCCAAATTTGAAAAAAATCAACACTACTCCAATTATTGTAAAAGGTTGGTTTTATTTATACCGTATAATGCTAAAATGCTGATTCCATTAATCGGCGATCCACCAGTGAAAACTGGCAATTCCTAAGAGAAGAATTTCTCAAGCTTGAAAGATCGATCTGGCAATCCAATTAATGCAATAAAGAATTCTTTAAAAAAAATCACCCTGCCATGTCAGCAAGCTCATTAGTAACATCGCTATGTGCGAATAAACTTTAACAGTATCTACACAGTATATCCTTCCCAAGTTAATGCAGGATGAGCTTCCTCTATACGACTATTGATTGAGTTAATTAAAGATTACCCCTGATTTTTTAATGATTGTTGCTAACAACTAGAACACAACTGAACATTACACCGTAAAATAAAAACGAAAAACAAGCTATGAATAAATAATAGCACCATGCTAATTACTTCTACAGTAATGCACAGCTCCCGAGTTACACTTAAAAGCTAAGACCACTATTGTGAATTTTCTCTTAGGCGTGTATAAACGGTATCCTACCCATGTCTGCTTTTTCTGCACACATTAATAGAGTTCATAAGGTAATTAGCACTCTGTGTGCCTTCAATGTTTTCACTCTTTCAAATTCCAAATACATTTTTCCAATGCAGGTTTGGATAGGTTTGGTTACTTTCAGGCAACAAAAACAGGTAAAAGAGTTGAAAAATAAAGTTCTATTTTCATATACATTTATGAATGGGGCCTGGGATGTCCTATCCAGACTTGAAGTTGGCCATACACTGATCGAAATTTGTTCAGTGGGTGGCCCTGTTGGCAGCCTTCTACCTCACATCCTTCCATCAAAAAATTGAAGGAGTGGGGCTGAAAATTGTTGGCGAACAGCACTTGCATCCAATCAGCTTAAGTCACTGTTGGGGTATTCTGACAGCGGCACACTGCCACTGTCACAATGCAATCCTGGATGGAGGAATCTGTTATATAAATATGGATGGAGGAATCTGTTATATAAATATTTAGGAAATGACATGACACTTTTGTGACTGAAGATAACTAAAATATATTCAAATATTTTTCAGTATTCTATATAAAGAAAACAAATATAAAAAATGTTGGGAAAAAAAAACAGTTTTTCTTAGGTTATGTTATGAAACATTTATTATTACCCATTTTTGGTAAATTATAAAGAAATGAGGTTGTGCCAGGTAAATAGATACCAAACATGTCAATCCTTAAAATTATGTGTGCCCGCGTAATCGCAAAAAAACTACCATACCCAAAATTGCCCATATACGAAGCTTTAAAAGTGTTTACTGCTCATTAGTTTGGTGTGAACAGTGATTTATGACACTAAAATTATTGCTCACACTCCAACATTCGCGTTGATACGCAATCATCATTTTCGCACGTAGGGGCACCCAACTTTTGTGTATATTTGTATGTTGGTGTATGGTGGAATTAAAAAAAAGTAATGAGTGAGCTGTCCAGTCTTTTAATTACAATCGGCCAGATGCCAAGTGGTTAAGGGTAATTCTTCCAATGGGACATTTGTTCCAGTGACAATTGTATAAGATAGGAATTCCTTCGGTTCGGAGAGATTTCCTCTCACATCTTGCTGTGTCTACAGGACAGGAAGTGACAGGAAATATCCCAATGGGACACAGATCACAGAAGGCAAAAAACTGACAGAGGTTTTAACCAGTTCTTACTCCATCTGAAATCTTTTGGTTGTAGATTTACTTTAAAAAGCCCTAATAATGTTATCTGACAAACAGGGTGGGATCTACATGAATGCTGACTTTCAGCACAGGATAAACCTAGTGTTGAACTGACAGAGGCTCACCTGGTACATGACAGGTTATTCTTTTATTGTGATTTCATATTTGATAAGTCGATGTGTTTACGATTTATTGCAGGGTTGTGCAAAACTGAAGAGTTAGCTTTGTAGACTTATCTGTATATTCTAACCCTGGCCTATGTATAGTGTCAAACAAATAATTGAATATGTATAGAAGGTAAAGGTTTTACAATGCATTTCTTATGTGTATGCTTTTTACCGCCTCTCTGCACTTACTTCACTAGACAACATTCTTTTTAGTGATGTTTCATGGGTCCAATCTGATTCATTGCCATGGTCATCATTCCCTGCACAGAGTAAAGGGCTCAGGCAACGTCATGACTGGATACTGTGTGAGTCTTTTAGCCTGGTGTCATAAATAATCCAGGTGACACTGGTAGCTTTCTTGCACCACAACAACTTCTCAGTCTGACCTTGAGCTCGGATTACCTTGTAAAGCAGCTGACCCCCTCCCTGTGAGCCATTGTAACAAGATCCCTGCACACCAGCTCTGCCTTTCCAGGTCACAATGTACAGTCCAGTGGGGTTGCTACTATTAGTACTAATGAATGGGGGAGAGAGCTCAGAGAGAGAGAGAGAGAGAGAGTGTTAATTTACGCAGACTGCTTGCAGAGCACAGAGGTGGCCATTTCAAAAGGAGCCATGAGGAGATGAAGAGGACAAAAAAAAGTAAGGTTCTGTGCTTATATACAGCAACTGCATGTGCATGCTTCATGTACACTTGGTGTACAATGCTGGCATATATTTCTTATAAAATACCTTGCAAAGGTGGAAATGGGATTTAAATATCATGAGAGCTTTATTTCCATCTTACATAATCAAACAGGTATAGATCTAAAGATATGTATCTCTCAGTAATACAGAAGACATTTAGTTGATAGTAAACTTTAACCCCTTCGTGATTGATGACGTACAGTGTACGTCGCCAGCATCGGGGCTGTTTAAACAGACTCCCGGCGACTTTTGCCGCCGGGAGTCTGGTTAACATTGTAGAGCCGACTGTCGGCTTTACAACAGAAGCGATCCTGGCGACTTACCTGTCGCCAGATCGCTTCTGCGTCCCGAAGAAGGGGCCGC
>NW_017306275.1:4379062-4392972 GCF_000935625.1 Nanorana parkeri | reverse complement strand
GCCCCCCCCATGTGAAAGAAGTAAAAGTAAAAAAAAAAAAAAAAAAAAAACAGTTTTTAAAATTAAAATGAAATAAAATAAATCTAATAATAATAAAAAAAAAATGTTAAAGTCCCCCGCCCCCGCGAGCACGCGCGTCGCCACGTAAACACGCGTCGGGTGCGCCTACGCATGAAAACGACGAACGCGCTACACATGTTGGGTATCGCCGCGCACGCCGGAGTGAGAGCAATAATTCTAGGGCCAGTATTTTGGGGTATCTCTAAATTGATGACCTGTGGGGGCTTTTAAAGCGTCTTTTATTGACTTTTTGGGGTACTGCAGTTTTTCGCCGTTTCACGGTCGCACGCAATCTGTAAACTGTGCATGTTGGGTATCGTTTTACTCGTTGTAACCTCATCTTTTATATTTCATTAAAAAATGGGTAATTTGTTGTGTTTTGGGGCATTTAATTAAATTTGTCACTAAATTTTGGGGTTTAATAAGGAGTTGCGCTAATATTGCGCAACATAAAAATTTTCAACTACCACCATTTTATTCTATAGGGTCTTGGCATTCAGAAAATATATAATGTTGGGGGGTTTTATGTCATTTTCAGGCCTAAAATGTGGAATATAACATGGGTGCAAAAAATGAAAAAAGGGCCTCAGTCATGAAGGGGTTAAGATGTCAGCTGTCTGTCAGCTAGTAGGCGTGCATAAGCTGTGATAAATTCTTAAAAGGTCACCTGTAACATATCCCTACAGTAAATCACAAAACATCAGCCGTCAGGCTAAACATGTCAATTGTCAGTAAAACAAAGCACTTTGCCTTTCATTTGGTCAGTAAATGCCACCTGTCAGTCAAAACATGTCACTTCTCAGCAATTTAGAACATGTCAAATGTCCTTTTGGACACATCTAGAACAAGGGATCCTTTTATCAGTAGTTAAATCCATGTCTTCTGCAAGATAAAAGATGACACTTCTTTGTACATCACAAATTGTCTTCTGTCTGTCAGGATATCTTGAATACAATGGTCCAAATAATTTATAAGGATACTCTGCTATTGAAGCTTGTGACACTCAATGCTGCCTTAGACGTCCTTGGCCAGTACAGTGTTATTATAGCAGCAATTGAAGGGCCTGTTCACACCATAGCATTACAGGATCTGTGCATTTAGCATAGGCTGCGCGCAAAACACTGCACTACAAGCTAGGTGCGCTGGTGCATTGCCATTGGTTTGGATGACACTCCAATGCATCTCCCGGTAGGCATTCATTGCAGCGTAGTGCGCAGCACATGTATTACTTTTATTCCCGCAACACACGGTATTGTGGTACTGTGCACTGGTCTGTGCTGTAACGCCTGGCTGTCAGGAGTGTGTTGGGGTTCTATTCAAATGAATGAATGCAATGCACTAGCCCACCTAGGTTGCAGTGCATTGTGAAAGCATACAGATCCTGTGCAGTTAGCATAACACTATGGGATGAAAAGGTCCAACTGAAATATGAAACACTGATCTTTATAAAAAAAGCAACGCATTAAAAAAGTTGCATATACAGCAACTGCATGTGCCTGCTTTATGTACACTTGGTGTGCAACAGGGACTTAAACAGAAAGTTGATTTATGCTTAAAATAAGTGACATTTCCAGGGCCAAAAATTTGGAATAGACCCAGAAGTCTATAGGCAGCTATGCACCAGTCAGACAGAAAATCACCTGTCAGTGATGAAGACATTTCTTTTCTATTTAGACACAGTGCAATTGAAGGTTGTACACTGTCCCAGTATCTCTAGCTTCTGCTGCCTTTATTTGTAGGATATAAGTTTATCTACAGAGGAACAGAAAAGTTCCAGGAAGTGACAGACCGCCCATGCTACGGAAGGCCAAGCTAGGTACAGGGACTAAGATCCAATATAGTCTGCTCTAATTAAAGGAGAACTATGAGGTGAATGATTTTCACTCGACCTCATGGTTCGAGCCGACGTGTGACAATAAAACTGTCGGGATCCGTCCCGGCTGCGGTGGTCTCAGTATACCGCGAGCTGTAGTTCGCGGTATACTGAGCATTGGGTCACGGGAGGACGCTAATTTATGTCCTCCCGTAACCCTGAGGAGAACTATGGGGAAAACACTTACCTCATAGTTCTCCTTTAAAGAGCAAACACATGAACCCCCAGGTGTCCCCCTTCACTGTAACACATACATTGCATGCAAAGTGGGCCCCTTTTCTAATGCCCTAATGTTATGACCCTGGGAGAGAGAAAACATGCTGCATTCATTCTACTGTGGAAATTATTTTTAGATGTAAGTTACAATGCAAACAAACTGTATGGCATAAGTAACAAGTGTGTTTATTAGAAGTATGTCAATTGATCAGTGCTCAAGTTGGCCAGAAATGGCAACTGATATCAAACATCACTTGTAATTATTATTATTATACAGGATTTATATAGCGCCAACAGTTTGCACAGCGCTTTACAAAATGGAGGAAGACAGTACAATTACAATACAATTTCAATAGAGGCGGGTTAATTAGACTGCTACTGAACTCCTGAGAAAAATAAAGAGTGTCAAGGGCAAAAAGAAAAAGAATATAGCCCTGGACTGGTATCATGATTGGACTAAATCTGCAGCAGGTCCCACCTTACTAGATTCTTAATCTTTACTGCTACAGCCCTCCCCCCGAGTGCAATTCAAATGCCAGTTATGTGAAAGTCATTGTTTGCATAGACTTACACAATGCCCTTCCCTGACCCACACAACAGAGCAATGCATTGTGGGAGGCAAGGACGTTTCTACATGTGAGTTCTACACCCAAAAATTCAACTTTTACATGGTGCCTGCTGTACATCATCCCTCTTACTTTGGTGCCTTTAGAGAAAACACAGTCTTCCTTTATTTATTATTTCTAATCCCCTACACACTAGAAACCAAGCTTGAAGCAGATATGGCAGTGCTGAGAGCTAATAAAACTACTCCCTAAACTATGCTGCCATCCTAATGTTTCAGACACAGGGTGCTGGAAGGAGAGGGGGAAGAGCCAAAGAAGGAACGTGCCACAGTGGTGATGTTTCGTTATACTATAGCCCAATCAGCAGACAAAGGGCCGGTTCACACTATCAGCGTTCGGGCTGCGCTGACCGTTTTTTCCAGTCCAGCTCAAACGCAAAAAAGGCAAACGGCTTTGTCATAAATGGGCTTGGTTCACACCAGTGTGTTCTGGTGGTGTGTGCTTAAACAAATTGTGGCGTGCAGTACTTTTATTAAGCGCACTACAGTGAGATGCTGTACTGAATGAAATGAAATGTGAAATGTGACATTACAATAAACCTCCCAAACCCCCCCGCCCCCCAAAAAAAAAGTGTGATATGGCTCCATCAGGTGCATCAACACTGTTCAGGGACATGCACACCAGCAGCCACGCAGTTGAGCACGTCTGCTGGTGTGCATGTATCCTAAAAGTGGCTGTATTTTGGCCTGAACAGCCATATGAAAAATTTCATCAGAACATTCGATAACACCATCAGAGACTTGTAGAATGTCTTCCAAAATTCTGTTTAATGTTAACATTCAATGTTGGAATGAATGGAGTTCCTTGCATGAAAACCACAATTTACTGTTAGTATTTTAGTTTGAAACATTTTCCATCCTACTTCTTCATATTATTCCTCATGACCCCATTAACTATTAGAAAGTCAACGTTCTAAAAACACATTAAAAAAAAAATTCTACTGGTGTATGGCCAACTATACCTAATGGCTATAAAGTTCGGCAGAGGTGCGTGAATCACAAGAAAAGCTGAACAGGGTGACCTATTTCATTTCCAATAAATTCTGCACATGAAGCAAACAAGCACACAAAAATACATGTATTACAATTACTGATTCATGCAAGTAACAGGGTTATTCACTAAAGGGTGAGGGGTTTGGAGAAGGCAGGAGAAGTGAACAATCTAGGCCAAAATGGCTGATTTGGAAACATTCTCCAAATCAGCTCACTTTCCAGTTCAGCTGTGTTGTCCTAGATTGTTCACGTCTCCTGCCTTCTCCAAACTCTTCACCCTTTTGTGAATAACCCTGTAAATGTTTGATCAAATCATGAAAATTGGCCAGACAGCATCCAGTTTGCTCCGTCTTTCTGTCTCAAATCAAACTTTTGAATTGCAATAAATTCAGCACTGCTATAAAAAGAAAACCATTAATGCTCTCACATTCTTCAGCATTTTGCAGTGTAGACGGCACAATCTGCTTGTGCCAAGAAATTACAGTGGAATTCTACTTTACATCCTACTCAGCGCATTCCACGGCATGTTACATAAGCCCTGATAATGTGAAATGACAAGACCTTCCAGATTTGCACATGTGAAAAATACAAGCCAGTGCAACAAGCGGAAGCTGTGGCACAAGGACTTATTTTGCTTTTCCCACCAGAAAGCCATAGTCTCCATGTTGTCCAGCAGCCATATTGTTTGCCGTTTTACAATTGAGAACAGAAAAGACTTTTTAACAAACACAAACAATAAAGCAAACCTGCACTGTTAATACACAATTAACTAAGAGCTCTGCCAAGATAGCAGGTGCCATAAAGTGTTACATCATACTGGTGATATACCAGCGCAACTCCTGAGCGCCCAAAAACGTACTCCTTTAGGAACATTCCCTCCTTCATCCCAAAACATTGTGCTGAGTAAATACACTGACTTTGGAAAAAAATCCCTTTAAAATGAAAATCAATGCACTCCCTAATCTTATCTAAACCCCAATACAAAAATGTTCATTATTGCAGCTTACCTATCCTTAAATGTGGTGGCTGCATTTGTTTTCTATTTTAGGCTTATTTTTCCCCCCTTTATTCTCAACTGGTGATCTAGCCAGTGACACACTTCCTTTCTTAAGCAGGGTATAAGGTTACAAGTTCATCAGGAAGCAGTTGGAATTTGCACAGTGAGTGCTCCTGTCGGCACCCTTCCTTCGGGCATCCCTCAAATCAGCAGATTGAAGGAGCAGGTTGGAAAAGTCTCGGGTGAACAAAGCTTGCAGCCGGCAGCCGCTGTTAGAATACAATGCAAACAGCGTGGGTTTCATCCATTGATGGTTGTAAGCATTGATGGAGGAATCTGTTCTGTACACATGTATACTCGACTTAAAGGGACATTAAACCCTCAGATTTTTTAACATAAAACAATAGTGTAATGTGTGCCTTACTGTAATCCATGGTTGTTTCCCCTTCTCTTTGCTGCTCTTCCTTTTAAATATGTATCTGTTCTCATGCTTGGAGAGAACTTCCCTTTTCAGCTCAGGGCCTCTTCCTGTAGTGCTGGCTCAGGTTACAGCCTATACACAGACACCGTGTGAGACAAGGCAGTCTGCTGAAAAGGGAAGTTCTCTCCAAGCATGAGAACAGATACATATTTAAAAGGAAGAGCATCAAAGAGAAGGGAAACAACCATGGATTACAGTAAGGCACACATTACAGTATTGTTTTATGTTAAAAAATATGAGGGTTTAATGTCACTTTAAGGGTGACTCTACTCAATGGAGGAGTAATGGAGCCCCCATTGGACAGCAGCATTGTCACTCAGTGGAGAGGGTAAGGTTAGATGCAGATTTACATGAACTTGACTAATAAATTAAAGCTGAACTCCAGATAACACTTTACAGCAACATTTTTTTTTTCCTTTTGGGATAAAGCTTTTACATAAATGAATAAAAGATGACCATTTAAAACACCCCTGTTTGAACCCTCCATCTGCCACTGTTTGTTAGGCAGCTTGGTCTGTAAAAGGGAGCTGAAACGTAAAAACGTCAGCAGGATCTCCAGGTCAATATAAAAACAAAAGGCAAAAAAAAAAAAAAAGAATGAATGCAGCCACTACATCTAAGGCTTGATAAGCTGCAATATATTACATTTTTGCTTTTAGGTTCAGATATGCTTTACGAAGATTGGATTGCATAGTGAAGATGTGATGTTGCATGTTATGGGGCATCAAATGACAGTCTTTACATAACAACAATACAAGTTCACTTTGAACAGCAAGGACACATTCTGTTCTTTGCAAAGCCGATAAAAGTTGCATGTTTGTTTGATCCTAAATACAAATCATAAATGTATACTTTGTTTCTAGTAACCTGCATGGACAGTAAACTGATAGGAGCTGAATATAATTATTTTTAGGAGAACCAGAAACACACCAAATGTGTTTAGTAGAAACAGGTACAAAGTAATGGGAGAAAGAAAGTACACGTAAAATAATGAGATCTGCACTAATGGTTACTTCTGACTGATAGCTGAACATTATATGATATTGTTGTGAACATGCTCAAGGTTTGGGGGAGTTGTAATACTGTTTTTGTTACTTATATTGAAGTCCTGCTTTGTCAAAATCTTTTTCTTTCTTTTCATTTTAGATATGTTGGTGAAGAGTTAGAACTTTTTGGTTCCATTTTTTTTTCTATTGATGTGTCTATACTAGTGGGGAGGGGCTCTCCTTATTTCTAAAAGGTGCCCATACACCTGCCGATTATCGCACGATAATCGCGGGTGATCCCGCGATCGTACGATAATCGGCAGGTGTATGGAAGGCGTGCAACCGTTTCTACTGTACGGTCGCACGTCTTTTGTCTTCCGAGCACGCTCGAAAACCCGCCAAATGCCGAACGGGCCGGGCGCACACTGCCCGCTTAGCATTGGAATAATCGGAAACAACCCTTCAGCAGGGAGGGTTTGATCCTCACAATTTTTTCATTTATATAAAAAAATTAAATATTTATAAAAAAACAGCGGCGATCAAATAGCACTAAAAAAAAAGCTCTATTTGTGTAACAAAATTAGGCGCCCGGGGGGGGAAGTCTTTCATTAGCGCCCCACCCACACAAATCAATCCATAGTTCAATGCTCTAGACAAACTGTTCCCTTGCCTATGTTTTCCCCTCCTGATCCACCTTCAAATCACCTCATTCTCCAGTGCTGCTTTGTTAATTTAGGCGCCACTTCTGGGACTGCTTCAATTTTACCGCCGCTGCCCCTTCTAATCTGTCATGGAGGAGAGACTTGAGTGATTTCAAGCCTACACTCCATGGTGGTTCAGGAGGGAGCACACAAGCGGGTCTAAAGCAACTGATCCACCATGGAGGCACACCACATATCATTACATTATACAGCAATGCAGAATGCCACCAGCTATAGAGGACTACAAATCACAGCAATACATTATATAGCAACGCAGAATAATATGAAGCTACATACTCTTTGTTGCTCCAGGGTGGTGGCCTGATGTCTCCAGGGCCTCGCGAGGGCTGTGCAGGGTCTCAGGGTGGCTGTGTGGAGTCTCAGGACGGCTGTGCGGAGTCTCAGGAATGCTGTATGGGATCTCAGGAGGGCTGTGCGGAGTCATAGGAGGGCTCTGGGGGTTTCAAGTGGGCTGGGAGTTCACAGGTAGTATGTGGGGGTTTCAGGTGGCCTGGGAGTTCACAGGTAGCCTGTGGGGGTTTCAGGTGGGCTGTGCGGAGTCTCAGGTGGGCTGGGGGTCTCAGGTGGGCTGTGCGGGTCTCATATGGCATGGTGGGGTCTAAAGTTGGGCTCTGCAGGTTTATCATTATTGATAATGTTTTCATTTTATTTTTTTTAACTTTTTATCTGTTTTTTTTAATTTTAATTTCTTTTCTTTTTTTCACTTAACTTTATTGCTATCACACAGGGATTGACAAGTTCCTGTGTGATAGCATTCGGTGACAGGTTCTCTTTATGAGCCTGCCCTACAGTACACACTGTAGACTCTGGACTTAGAACGCATTGGACTCTAGACTTAGAACGCAATTGACTCTGGACAGAGGAACGCAATTGACACTTGACATAGGAACGCACTAGATTTAGGCCCGGCGCAGACCTACGTGATCCGGGAATGCACAGTCCTGCACAATGCAGGCAGCGATTGCCGTGCGACCCCATTGATTTCAATGGGGTGACATCCGCACGGCAATCGCAGAAAAAAGGTACATGTACCTTTTTGGCAATAAACAATGCGCAGCAATCATGTTTGGAAGCACAGGCGGAATCGCGGCGGGAAACCCCGCAATCTGCCCGGCGCGACTGGGGTGCCATTAGAAAATAATGGCACTCACAGCGTGATCAGTCCACTGAGGCATGTACAGGTTATCCAGGGCCAGTCACATGTATCGGTGTCAGTGAAATAAATACAGCTCTCTTCCAGCCGTCACCAATGTTTTATCAAACAGAACATCTCCGGCATCCCTTTAGACGGCCATGCCCGTCTGTGGATGTTCTTCAGACCAGCGCTCGGGAGCACGTGCCCCCCTCTGCCCCCCCTCGCTACTCCACTGCCAAGACACTCTGGGGGGGTTTGAACCCCCCTATCCCCCCCCTTATCTACACCCCTGACTTTCAGGTATCACTTCTGATTCATTTTCTCCCATTCTCCCATTTGGGGGTAGCAACTAGGGAAGCAATGCAAGCTAATGTCAGCATTAATGCTGCAGACCTAATTACATTTATTTTTAAATAGTTAAAATGTCCGATATGCCAAGTATTCTAAATACATAATAACAAATCATGCTCTTCCTAGGTAGATGCTACAGCTAACATTCTGTCATGCAAAATGCTTCACAAAATACGAGTGTGTAGTGAGCCATTCAGCTCAATGGTCCTCTCAAAGCATATTCTGCCACTTGGTGTTTACTGTATATTTGGCCTTAAAGAATATGCAAACCCAATCACTAAAATCTCTTATAAGTGTTAATATAACTTCAAATGCCATTTTCAATATTTTTAAATCTGCAGCTATCACTAAAATAATACCTATTGATGCTTCTATGAAGGTCCCTGTTTAAGCACTTCCTGCTATAAGGTGACAACGTTCTGTTTCTGCCACCCGATTGTGCACCTGCATTATCACCCTGTCATGTGGGCTTCTGAAGGAGACTACAAGTGTTTCAACACACATTGTGCAGGAATTGTCCACTGTTATCACCATCAGAAAACCCACACTGATAAATGCTATGCAGCCATCACTGCATGTAGAGTGCATGCATGTAGATAGGAAGTGGTTGCAAATAGGCTGCAGAAGGTGCACAGCACTGAGAGTCAACAATGGATGAAAACTACCTTTATATTACCTTATCTTAGTGTTAAAAAGGCTTTTAAGCACTTTTACACACTCCTTTTTAATAACTGATGACTGTTTCCAGCAGTACTGTACAATCGTGCAGTGAAGGAACCCTCTTATGTGCAATAATGAGGAGGTGCAGGTGTTGCAAGTGCTTGTAACATGTAACACATAGAGATTTTCCTAGTGGGTGAATCTTTGTGATTGTCAAAGGAGCATAACATTATCCTTTTTTCTTGGAGTTCAGCTTCACCTGACTTACATAAGAAAGCTGTAGTGAGGCCAATTCAATGGGCAGAGTCGTCAATATTTGAACATTGAGGTTCAGATTTGAAAAGGGTTAAGACAATCTGATCTGAAGACTGGCCACAAGGTAATTTGCATATAATATCTGCCAATTAAGTCCATAGAGAAGTGACATTTTCACACTGCACCCAATAATGTAAGATGAAGGAAGCAGCACAGATTATTCTAGTAAATACATGTGCTATGGAAGTTGGTAGTAAGTTTCTCAATGGATTAATGCCTTAAAGCTAGATCTGTTGACAAGCCAAGACACTAGTGCTGTCCATTTTCATTACCGGTAATGAGGGCTTGTCAGCTGTGGAGTGAGGCTGCAGGATAGCAGACACCCCCACCTCTTTACTTCTCCCTTGCTGGCAGCCAAGTTCCATTCACTCCTTTAACAAAACCATTTAAACTATTCATAATAAATCCCCACGCAGCTGCTACCCTGCATTTAATCCTCCCTGTGCTTTGTGCTATTCAGCAGGGTCGCCCCCAACGGTATCTGAAGCCCAGCCAGGCAACTGTCTGGAGGTTTTCTTGGCAATAATAACAGCATGAGTCCAACACAAAGAAGAGACAGAATAACTTATAGCAGCTGCATATTGGGGGGAGATAATTGTATTTCAATTTATTGTCAGTGATCGGTTTGGTTTGCAACTGCTGTTCACTTGGCTTCTTAGCTACCACCAGACTATGGCACTGGTGCACCACACTGTATTCTCAACTATTCATACATTCAACTTACAATTTTAACAGTGATGACAACTATGTTTTCAAATTAGATTTACATAATACTGTTAGATCTGTTATTTATACAGCCAGGCATGAGCATTGCTAAATAGCATATGTCTGTAGGCAATAGGGACCATCTTTCAACTGTTGAACAGCTTACCATTAAAGGATATCTATGGTCAAAAATTAAAATAAATATGGATTTCTATATTGAATTTCCATAAGTTCTATCCCACTGCTAATAATATCATATCTATATAGAAGTTTGTAAATTTACTTATTGAAGATGCCCAAAGGATTTCTATATTGAATTTCCATAAGTTCTATCCCACTGCTAATAATATCATATCTATATAGAAGTTTGTAAATTTACTTATTGAAGATGCCCAAAGGATATACTTCCTCAATGCATTTCCTTGGGTCACAACTCACATAGAGCCTAACTTCTGAATTACAACTCAATGTCTGAACAATGTTATCATTGTTTGCTGAAAACAATCCTTTATGGGCTATGTATCTTGAGAAATTGAGATTGAATCACATCAAGCAGCAGGGAAAGAGATACAAAGCAGGCTGGGAACTCAGGAAGTTATTGAAAATGATGGGCAGACGGAAGGCAGCACTCACTAGTACATAAGAGGGATTTTTTGTAAGTAAGCTTTGATTGCATTATCAAGAACAACTATAGTAAAGTATGCATATCTATTACAATGCTGATGTTATAACAGGATAGTATATGCATTGACTTTGAAGCGCCTTTAAGAAATCAGTATCTCATGTGTAAGCCCAATGTAACACGGTGTCATTTGTGAAACCAAACCACTGGGGTCAGTTAATATTTTCCATTTAGTTTAATGCCTTAACAGGCCTGAATAATTTCTGTTGTCATTTCACGGTCCATCCACATTACTTTCACAGGAGGAGCTGATATAGTGGCAGCTGCAAGCTAAGACCATTGATAACCTCTTGTCACAATTTTGGGTGGCTGCAATCTGGCTGTTTTGTACAGGCCCTTCTGAATGACAATGGGAGCCTGAATATATCTTCCAAATTCATCAGTGGCCAATCCACATAACCCTTAAGAAGTACAAATGATTTTCCTTAATAGCTGCACAGTTACCACAAACACAGCCCTAAATTTCTACTAAAGTAAATACCTGAAAGTGGACTGATCTACATTTTGAACAGTTTTATGATTGTTTTCCATTGTCTTATGGTTTGAATTATGACATACTGTTAAAAATCCCTTTCTAATTTAAATGTTCAATAAATAAGAATTCACTGTTTTATTATGCTAATCCATATTCGCACCAAAAACATGATATAAAAAATGAATGCAAACAATAATGGGCTGAAAGTTGATAAAATATATAAAAGTGTTACATCCTTCAAAAAAAATAATCCACAGTTTTAACCTATTAACTGTTACAGAATCTCTGCGTTCATATAGGGATTGTCACCCAGTGTTCAAAGTATTATTATTTGTTATACTGTTTAGTGTATCCTAAAAAAACTTTCTTACTAGCTATTGTTTATAACAATATATACAGTATACCAGGGTTGGACAAACTAATTCAAGAGCCAGTATAGAAAACCTAGGGGGACATATGGCACTTTTGAGAATCTGGAGAACATTTCCTTTTATTGATAAGAGAAAACTGAGGTGCCAGCATGATATTTATGATTTACACAAAATAAAATTGTGAGCATTTGCAATTCAGTGGAAACTGGGGAAGCATAAAAGCAGCCAACATATTAGGACATACTGTGCAAACTGTGCGGCATAGGATTTATAACAACCCAATGAACATGAGTTAACGTCATATGCCCAAACCAATAAGAGTGAGTATGGCCTTTAATTACAATGTATCCTTAAATTGACTCTATCAGGAGGTAGAAAACATGAGTGGATTGCAAATAGCGCGTTTGTCGCGCGATTGTCATTTTGCGCGATATCACGCGGTTTTCCGACATCGACGAGCACACCCCCATTGACTTGCACTGGAGAGTGATATCACGCGGATATAATGCGCAATATCGTGCTGAAATCCGCATGATAAATCGTTCAGTGTGAATGGGGCCTAAAACAGAAGTTTTATACTTACCTCTCCAGCAGGGGATATGGTTTAGCTTCACTCTCTTGAAAAGCTCTGGGTGCTAGTATTGAACACTGAACTCAGGAGACTGAGGATGTACTGTGAGTGCAGGGCATCAAGGACCACCACGGTGACCTGCACTCACAGCACTATAATGCAGCATCATCACATCAGCTCTGCTCTCTGCATCACTGAGGACCACACACCACCAGGAGAAGATCCGAAGAGGACCCTGTGCATCATGAGACCAACTTGTAGACTTCAGAAAAATGTAAATATAAAAAATAAAGTTCCCCCATTACTGTGTGTATATGGATAGAATAGAATAGACTCGGTGATGGACATCTTGGATATAGGCAGGTATGCTGCCCCAATTGTTGAATAACATATTTATATAGGCATCCACTTGTTGGCTCTCCTTACCTCTTTTGTCCTTTCTAGCTCGTTATGCAATGCCTGCTTGGTCACCTCCATTGCAATGATTTGCTGACGCAATATTTGATTCTCATCTTCCACTTTGATTCGCTTCTCTTCCACATTCTCCAGTTCATGGTGCAATCTCACAGATACATCTTTGGCTACCTGTCAACACACATAAACATAAATAGGACTATTTTAATAACACACAACAAAATTCAACTGTATTTTTTGAATGAGAAACATATATTAGTTTAACCTACTTCCCTGGCAAATCCTTCATCTGCTTTTCTCACCAGGATACTGCCAACTTTGTTCCGGCATCACCCAGTGTCAGGAACTACTTCTTGGGTTGAAATGCCAGCCCGAATACTTAGGAATACTTAGTGAAAGTCACACTCACTACTTTATAATCAGAGCCCTATACCCTTTATTAGGGCAGCGCAGTGGCTTAATTCCTTGCAACAATGTCTTGCAACAATGGGGTCCTTAGTTTGGATCTTGGCCAGGATGCTAAACTTGGCAAGGGGGCTTGTGGCTTGCATGGGTTTCCTCCCATACTCCAAAGACATGCTGATAGTTTAACTGGCTCCTATCTAAATTGGCCCTAGTATGTGTGTGTGCAAACTGGCTATGCACATGTGCTATCACATTCTGCATGCTGGTGCAAAGCCTGTGCAAATGGGTAGGAATTAAGGAAAGACCTGGTGACCTATCTGGTAAAAAAGCTGACCAAGAAAACTCCAAGAAAAGGCTCACAGGTGTATCAGACATGGTGCCCAGAGAGCTTGCCCACAGAATATCCAAGAGTCAGATGAACTCTTAAATGGATATCCCACACACATAACCTTTATAGCAGAGGTCTTGATGTACCTTCCCGTGGGCCAATTGTGGCCTGCGAACCGGTACTATGTGGCCCGCAGCCAGCTGACAACGTAGGTACCTGGCCACAGACCGCTTACCTGACTTGCATTAACAGCTACACGGTCTGCATCTCTGTCAGATGCAGACCGAATAGCTGTTGTTGGTTGTCCGCTCTGTTCCTTTTGGTCTGGAGATCTGAGCTCCGGTCACAAGGATGGATTAGAAAGGTCTGCACCAGATCTTACTAATCACCACTGGATCACCAGGGAATAATGTGGTTCTTCGCCTTCTCCTCTTAGCCCCCTTCACCTGCAAAAACGTAAGCAGGTGAGGGGGCTATTTATTCTATTTTTGTGTGTGTGTGGTGGGAGGGGGTATATTATTTTGTGTGTGGGGGGGTGGGGAACA